>NC_092769.1:33374590-33682090 GCF_047496795.1 Chiloscyllium punctatum | reverse complement strand
TGCAGCTGGCAGATTAGTAAGGCTGTGGTCAAATATGGCTTTTCCCTCTTGTGGGTTCCTTCACCACCTGCCGCAGACCGAGTCGAGAAGTTATATCCTTTCGGACCCAACCAGCTCAATCAGTAATGCTGCTGTGAACCACTCTTTTTGTGGACATTGACGTCCCTAACCCAGAGTACATTTTGTGCCTTTGCCACCCTCAGAGCTTCCTCCAAGTGTTGGTCAGCTTGGAGGAGTACTGACTCATCAGTTGGAAGAGGCTGGTGCATGGTAATCAGCAGGAGGTTGCCTTTCCCATGTGTAAACTAACGCCATGAGACTTCATGGGATACAGAGTCACTGTTGAGGACTCCCAGAACAATTCCCTTCAAACTGTATCCCACGGTGCCACCACTTCTGCTTTGTCTGTCCTGCTGGTGAGAGAGGAGATATCCGGGGAAGGTGATGGGGTGTCAGGGGTATAGTCATACTCACAGAATCAGACCTTAAATACAATGTCAGGCTGTTGCTTCACAAGTCTGTTTATTTCTATTCACTGTCTCCTGCCAGCTGTCCCATTCTAGAAGGATGGCCATATATTCACCCCAATCCACGAAGATTTGATTTTGCAAACTAGGCTTGGAGCTTTACCAAAATCTTTCTGAAAATCCACATGTTTTACATCCATTGCTTCTCTTTAATTTGTCTCCCAGTCTGTTTCTCAAACATAATTCCCATTTCATAAATCTGTGTTAGTGTTGTCTATGACCATTATTTTCAGTCCCAATCATTTCTCCCAAACGATTTACTTACTATGTTCTATGTTCCATGTCCTATTTCGTTTTCCACGCCAGACTTGGTTTTCTTGGTATTGTCTGTGTACTGGGAAGACAGAACTGAAGCAGTGGATTCATAGTTTTGCCATTTCCCTGTTTCCCATTCTCCATTCTCTGGTTTCAAACTGGAAAAAACCTCCACTTCTTTTTCATACTTCTCACATTGACATAATTTGACAAGCTATAACAGTTCACTCTTATAACCTTTGTGAACATTATCTTCAGAAACCCATCAATTCTTGTGTAAAGCGGCTCAATCATTGACCTTCCACATCATATACTCAGAGGAGCATAGTCTCTGTGCCAACAGAAATACAGCACGATCTATATTAGTCCCACATTCCGACAAAAGGCTGATAGCCTGGAATGTTATGGCACTTCCAAGTGCTTGGCCAAGTACTTTTAACAGTTGAGAGGTTAACCTTGATAACTCCCCTCTCAGAAAGTACTTTCCAGACCCCAACACCCTCTGGGTGAAGAAAACGTCATCTTTAAATCCTCTCTGAACCTCAAACCCTTCACTTTAAAAGTGTGCTCCCTTGTTCTTGATCCTCTGTATAAAAGGAACAGTTGCTGTCTGTCCACTCTGTCGATGCCTCTTGTTAACTTATCCTTCTGAATCACATCCCCCCTCAGCCTCTCTGTCAAAAGTAAACAACCTGAGCTTATCCAGCCTCTCTCCATCGCTGATATGCTCCATTCCAGGGAACATCCTGGTGAATCTCCTCTGCAACCCCCTCCAGTCCAATCACATCCTTCCTTATAATGAGGCTCCCCGACCGACATACAGTACTCCATCATGGACTAAACCAAGCCCTGTATAATACTTATAAACTACTCCCTGATTAATAAACGTTCCACCCAATATTAAATTCTTAACTAGTCCATTACCCTGTTCAGTCACATTCAGGGATGTGTGGAGAAACACCCTCTGAGCTCCCTAGTGTGCTGCCAATCATTGTGTACACCCCATGTCAGGTTCCTCCTTCCAAAGTACATCACCTCATATTTATCAGGATCACATTCCATCTGCCATTGATCTGCCCAAATGATCATTCCACTTGTATGTTCCTGTAAAATCAGAACTTCCTCCTCACTGCCAACCACCCGGCCAATCTTTGTGTCAAACACAAACTTGCTTATCACATCTCCCACCCCTCCACCCACTCCCCCTCCAGATTCACATCTATACCATTTATGAATGCTACAAACAATAAGGGACACAACACTGATCCCTGTGGTACACCAGGGGACACTGGTCTCCGGTCACACAAACAGCCTTCTCCCACCACCCTCTGCCTCCTGACACTAAGACAATTTTCGCTGTAACTTTTCAAGTTATCCTTGATAAACTGAGATTTTACTTTATTTTTTTCAGTTTCCCATGTGGAACTTTGTCAAAGGCATTGCATCAAAACTAAATAAGCGACCTCCTCAAACTAATTGAATCAACTCCATTAGTGTGACTTCACTCTGATAAAGTCATGATGATTATCCCTGATCAAGCCATGCCATTCTGATTGGAGTTCAATTTTCTCCTTCTCTATTTTCTCCAGTAGTTTCCCGAACAGTGATTTAATACTCGCTCGTCTATAGTTTCCTGGTCTATCTCTACCACCCTTACTGTGAAGTGCAATCATAATAGCTGTTCTCCAGTCCTCTGGCACCTCCCCTATTGTCAGATTCTAATTAAAATTTCCAGTCAGCGTCTTTCCTCCCTTGACTCCAACAGTATCCAGACCTGCAGATTGGTCCAATTTTATACCAGACAAAGCCTCAAACCGCCGCTCGTATTTTACATCAATCTCTTTCCAAGAGCTTTCCAGTCCATCTTCCTGAATTCTGTACCTGCATCCTCCTTCTCCCAAGTAAAACAGCTGTGATGTTTACATGTAACAATCTATCAATGTTCTCCGGGTTGACACACAGATTGCCCCTTTGGTTTCTAATGGATACTAACTGTTTGCTGATTATTCTGTTCTACTTGTCCGTGTAGAATATCATGGGATTCTCCCTCATCTCTCCTGCTTGCACTTCTTCATGTCCCTCGGTTGTTCTCTCCCCTCTATGTTTCTAAGTTTCAGTAAAATCACCTCTCATCTTTTGAAACTCGAGATCACAGGCTGAGTTTTCACATCAGACAATCTTGCCATTTTAGGGATTAATCTGGAGAATACCTTTTGCAGTTCGTCTGTAGTATATTCTATCTTAGATTGGGACTCCAAACGGTACACAATATTCTCAGTTTAGTCTCAGCAACACTCTGTGCAGCTGGCGCATGGCATCTTCTATATTTCAATTACATTCACATGAATGTAAACCTAATTTTTCGTTTCCTATTTGCTTGTGTTTAGATTACATTGCATTACAGTGTGGAAACAGGCCCTTCGGCCCAACAAGTCCACACCGACCCGCCGAAGCGCAACCCACCCATACACCTACATTTACCCCTTACCGAACACTACGGGCAATTTAGCATGGCCAATTCACCTAACCTGCACATCTTTGGACTGTGGGAGGAAACCGGAGCACCCGGAGGAAACCCATGCTGACAGGGGACGAATGTGCAAACTCCACACAGTCAGTCACCTGAGGCGGGAATTGAACCCGTGTCTCTGGCGCTGTGAGGTAGCAGTGCTAACCACTGTGCCACCTAATTCTTCCCAATTCCTTTTACTTTAACTTTTCTGATGATGTTAGTGGGAGAGTTCTTAAAAAAGGTCCTCTTGAATATCCAAAGATACGTTATCCATTAGCTCCTCATTGCCTATGTCCACAAGAATCATCTTCAAACCATTCCAAAAAATGTTTGCCGCTTATGGTTTTCGTTTCATCGATGCATTATCATCCTCCCTAGTTTTCCCATTACCTTCTATCTATCCAGTAACACGTTCTTTATAATCGAGCCCAACAGACACCCGACCGCGGATGACAAGTTACTGATCTGTAGTTCACCACTCTCCATCTTCATCTTTTCTTAAACTGTTGGATAATATTTGTAACCTTTGCCTTATCCAGATTGGCTAACTATCTTTCGGGAATGTATTGGAAAACAACGTGATAATCTGCGATGCTATCAATATGCCTATTGCTGCTTCCTCTGAAATTCTTGTATCAAGTACATCTGATCTGTCAGATTTATAAATACTCAATCCAGCTTTCTTTTAAAACATGACCTCAACACTTATAAGAATAATCTTAGACTTTACTTACACAAGCCCCATGGTCACTTGGTATTTCTGGAGAATTTCTGGATATTCTGCCTTGAAGATAGACACAAAGAAACTGTTTCTTTTCCCTGCGATTTCTCTGTTGTCTTCAATAAATTATTCTGTCCGCACACCCATGTTCCATATTTGACCTTGTTTTTATTTTTGTTTCATACACTGATGTACTTTTTTTTAGCAGTCTTTATGTTTTTCTTTTGTTTTTATGCTTTTTCGCTTTTTGATTTTCTTTTCTTGGTCATCCGTTACTGGGTCCTATATTTCTCCGAATCCCCTGGCTTACTACGGTACTTGGCATTTTTCTAAGCTAATTCCTGTGATCTACTAGATAGTGGAAGATGAGGCTGAAAGGGTTAGGTCGGGGAGGTGGGTGGACCAGATTGATCGGAAGGAAGATGAACACATAGGAACGTTCAAAAGGGGGGAGGATGCTGAGTTGGAAGATTGGACTGGGAAAAGGTGGAGTTAGGGTGAATGGGGAAACCGGTGAAACCTACATTAATCCTCTGTGGTTGGAGGGTCCCAAGGTAGAAGAAGAGCCTTTCTTCATCTGTGCTTCGGGTGGTTAGGGTTTGGCGATGGAGGAGGCCCAGGACTCTCACGTCCTTGGCAGAGTGGAAAGGGGAGTTAATGTGCTCAGCCACAAGGTGGTGGAGTTGGTCAATGTGGCTATCCCAGATATGTTCTCTGAAATGATCCACCTGCCTTACCAATGTAGAGAAGACCACACTGGCTTTAATGTATGTAGTAGATGAGGCGTTCTGTCTCCCTTCATCACCTATCACTTTCAACCCCACCTTCATCTACCTATCGCATTCTGAGCTAACTCCCTCCTGCCACACCGCCTTCTCATTTATCTCTCAGCCCCCTTCATCCATAAGCCTCATTCCTGATGAAGGGCTTATGCCCAAAACGTCAATTCTCCTGCTCCGAGTACGCTGCCTGACTGTACTTTTCCAGGACCACACTTTTCGACTCTGATCTTCCAGCACCACATTCCTCGACTCTGATCTCCAGCAGCTGCAGTGCCCACTTTCTCCTCACACCTTCAGGGCTTGTATGATTCAGATTTATAACAGTTACTTCAAATAAAACAAAAACTACCGTGTACTCAAACAGCATAAAAGAAAACCAATGCATTGTGGTCACTGTTCCCAGAAGGTCCTTTACAGCAAAGTTTTCAATTAGTTCTTTTGATCATTCAACATCAATTTCTAAATAACCTGATCTCTAGCTCAGTGCTCGACAAAATGTTAATGCCAGCTATCAAACACATGCTGATGAAATCCATTTTTCCCAGCATTAGCATTCAGTTGGGTTAACACAGTTTAGATATAATGTCAACAGTACGTTATTACTGCAGTAGACACAAATGTGTATATCTCATTTCCTGTTTTATAACATGTCCAGCATTTGTATTGAAGCTTTCACTTTGATATATAACTCCCATCAATGTTTCCTTCTCCTTGCTGTTTTTGCACTCCACCTTACTAGATTCTGGAGAATCTGAGCGATGTGGGATTTGGGGAGATTAATGGTAGAGATCATCTCGCCACATCATTTATGATCTTCTTAAGCATCATTGTGACATTTTCTCCAGATCTCCCGTTATGCTAGTGGAGTAGAGAAGGACAATGATCGTTCATAAATGCTCTGTATTCCCCCAGAGAGCTGAGACTGCTCTAACCTGGGTGGGAACCTTACAGCAGGCTGGTAAAGCATTGCTGCTGCTGTACAGGATCTTAGTGAGATCACATCTGGAGTAGTGTGTACAGATTTAACCTCTTCAATGAAGAAAGGATGTTGTTATGTTGGAGGCAGCTCAGAGATGGTTCCCTCAGCTGATTCCTGCTATGAAGGTGCTAGCTTATAACGAAAGGATGATCAGGTTCATCCAGTATCCATTGGAGTTTACAAAAATAAAGGATGATCTTATTTCAACATTGATGACAGTAAGGAGCCAAGAACTGAAGAGAATTACACAGATCGTGGGGGAATCCATTCCGTTCTCCAGCCTGTTACACAGGAACAACAGGAGGATATTCAGGCCTTCGAGCCTGTTACACCAGAATAGGACGAGGCTGTTCAGCCCCTCGAGCCTGATGTATATTTATAGGAGGAGGCTAATCAGCCCCTTGAATCTATAACACTGGACCCAGAGTAGGCAATGCTGCACCAGTATCCTGTTACACAGCAACAGGATCAGTCCATTCAGCCTCCTCAAGTCCGTAACAAAGGAACTGGAAGAGGTCACACAATGACTGGAGATTGTTACACTGGGATAACAGGAGGCCATTCAGACCCACCGAATCTGTTGCAAGGGAAATGTGTTAGGATAAAAACTATCTGAGACTTCTTTCATGAGAAAGGAGGAGGTAATTCATACACGTGTCTGTTGTATGGGAACAAGTGAAGACCAATTGCTCCCTTCGTCCCATCTCTGGGATACATGAGGAGACCGTTTAGTATCTCCACCGATTATGGAGAAATATGAGAAGACCCATCAGCCCCTCAAAATGTTACACAGCAACGGGAAGATTCCATAATCCCCCACCCCTCTAACGCATCAACAGGAGGTGGTCATTCTGGCCTTCTGGATGACAACATGGGAACCCCAGAAAGACTTCATCCCATTGACTTTGTACACCAGCAGGATGATGAGTCCAGTCAGCCACAAATACCGCTTATGCAGCAATTGGAGCACATCTCTTAAAACCCTTTTGCCCATCAAACAGGAATTCAAAGAAAACGTAAAGGTTTTAGAAAGGGAAGAACTTAAAATAGCTGTATACATTAGGGAGTAAAATGTCACAATAAAGTATTGTAATTTAAGGCAAATTATTAGAATCCATTGTTGAGGACATTTGCAAACGTCAACCACAATCCATCGGACTCAACATGGTTTTACAAAAGATAAACTACGATTGAGGTGTTTTCTTGAATTATTAAAGTTGTGACAAACAAGGTGGATAGTGGGAATCCTGGAGATGGAATATATCTGGTCTTTGTGAAGGCATCGGATATGTCGCTTCTCCAAAGAGTGAGTGGTAAGATCAGACAGCATCAGTTTAGGAGTAATTTATTGGCTTGGATGGAGGATTGGTAAACCAACAAAATGCAGTCAGATGAATTAAATGTATCATTTTATATTGGAAAATGCAATTTGTTGGGTGCCATAGATTTCGGTTCTCATGCCTCAACCATTTGGGATCGACATTATTACTCGGTTGACGGGATAGAAAATACTATAGCTACATTTTCAGATGACACTAACATTGGCGGGAAATTACTTCGGAATGATGATGCAAGAGATTTAAAAACTATATGTATAGATTGGATGAATGGGCAAACATTTGGCAATGAAAACTAAAGTGGATAAATATGGCGTTATTCAAGTTGGCCAGTCTAATAAAAAGGCAAATTATTATCTAAATGGAGAGAAACTTCAAAGAGCTTAAGTGCAGAGGGATCTGGGTGCCTGCTTGCATATCACAGAAAACTTGCTTGCGGGTACTTCAAATACTGAGAAATGCAAGTATAACTTCATCGTTTATTTGTAAAAGGATAGAGTAGAAAGGTAGGGAGTGTTGCTGTAGCTGTGCAAGGCATTAGTGAGGCTGCAACTGGAGTACAGTTTGGGTGTCCTGCAGAATGAGGTGTTTCCATTGGACGCAATTCAGAAGAGCTTCATTAGAATGATTCCACATTTGAAGTGTTTGTCTTATGAAGAGAAATTGAGCAGTTCAGGCCTATACTCTCGATTTTTTAAGAACGATAGGAGAGCTCATTGAGGTCTGTAAAATGCGAAATATAATTGAAAGTGCAGATGTGGAGTGGATATTTTTTTCATCAGCCGCAATTTCCAACAAGAGACCAGAGTTTAACGATCGAGAGATAGCAGGGATGTGGAACAGTGGTCGCGATGACATCAGCCAAGATTGTATTCCATGGCGGAGCAGATTCGAGAGTTTGGATTCCTGACTGATTCTCCTCATTCATATTCAGCTTTTCCACTGTGTTACACAGTAATGGGGGAGGACTGTGTATCAAACAGGAAGCAGGTACTCCGGACAAATCAGTCTAAATCACTTTGACAGAACGTCACCAGTGGAGTCACACAGTGACCAGTGCTGGGTCCTCCACTATTGACAATCGAAATCAATGATCAGGAGGATGGAACAGATATAGAGATACTGAGTTTGGTCATGTCGCTGTGATAAGCAAGAGATTAAATTATCAAGAGATGTAAAGGCAATGGATAATAATTTGGCAGGTGCAATATAACATGATATAACCTGTAATTTCATTTACAGTAATAATGGAAGGCAGTATGTTACTGAAATGGAGAGGAATTACAGGGATTAATGATACTGTGTCCTGGGGGGTTCTCTCAGACCCGTTCAGACATGTGAGGTTTTTCTCCATCTTGATCGTCTGCTCCCAGACACTCCAAGTGACCCCATTGCTCTCCGTACACATGGAATGTTTTGAAGTGTTTGGTTGGTGATGGGGATACTGTTTTCAAGCATGTATTAAGGGGACGGCCTTTATCCAAGATACATTCATTCCTTTCTACATGGAGACCCGAAGACGATGGGATTGCTGTCTGCTTGTGAATGAAGGAACTGTGGCTGCTGTCAGGACAGAGGTATTCACCAACATAGTGTACTGTGCATGGACACACGGTAACATTAACAGAGAGAGAGCTACTTCAGTTCCTCTACCTCCCCCCATTGACATGGGTACTCTGCAGATGCCATGTACACCATCGGGAATCCCATTATACTGGATACACCCAGCAGCTCCCTGATGAGGGTGAAACAATGTATTTACCTCATCCACCATATATATCCTCTGTCACCGAATGGTTACATTGATGGCAACATACTGGGCTATGACTGCTATGTCACCCAGTCCTGTTTGGAAAGTTCCAGAACATAGAAGCTGAATGAAACTGTGACCCGAACAGCCACTGGCAGCACCGTCCTTTCCCCTGGGGTGAAGCTGCAGGACGCGTTAAAGGAGGTGACACTGCTCTGTGACCAGCTCCTTGTTTAATCAGTGTCCCCTCACACTCTGCTCCTGGATTAAGTGTAGCTTGCGAGGCTGTTAATGGAAAACTCGGGTGGTTCCAACAGATCCCTTTCCACACATACACTAACACTGTGTTTTCAGAGTTTCCCCACTCTGTAACCTTTACTCCATTTGTTGCTCATGTTACTGACCCAGATGCTGTAACTACAGTCCCCAGGCTCCACCCAAAGATGGGTCAGCAAATCCTCATGTCTCCCTGAATGTCTCAGGCAGCTCACAGCACAACCTCCAGCAAACCATCCCCAACCCCTCCACTACATTTTCAATAAGAGTCAGTCAGAAACTCCTCATCTATAAGTGTTGTAGACCAGACCAGATCCCTGCAAAATATTTTAAGAAGGTCGCTTAGACCTTTCCTTATTTTTAAAATAGATGTGAAGTTTGCGTTCCAGATATGTTGTGATTGGTCAAACTACTCGACATTAAGCAAAATATAATCTATTGAAATGCTTTAGTTAAAATGCACTTAAAGAAAAGAACATTTTGAAATAGCTTTTCTGTTTGAACACTTACACAAACAATAGATACCGTATCTTCTTGGTATGCACTGCTTGGCACAAAGATATATTCAAATACAGATCCTTACATGCAGTTTTCCGATCGAAGAGATATCAACATCAACAGAGATCTCAGAGAGAAAAGCAGCTGGGGATCAGGTATTGAAACTTCCAACCCTTTCCGGGATCCTCAACAGCTTCTGAATGCTGCAGCTAAAAACAAACCAAGAAAACCTGGTCTGGGAGAGCTGGCCGCTGCCCTTCCATTGTTACCAATGTTTTAATAAAACCTAAAGGCTTTCTCAATTATTTACTTAAACTGTTTTCAGACAGCATTTCTGCACCTCTGTCTTTATAACCTCTCTTCAAAAAAAAATCCCTAGATAAAATAACCTTTTTATAGTGATAGTATACTCACAACTCCACCTTTAATAAAATGATCCATCAATATACAAAAAGGGATTCATTTTAGACCTCCTAATCTTCCTCTATGAGTAGAGTGGCAGGAATGGCGGGATTACCTTACACTGAAAAACTGAAGTGACTGGGCTTGTATACCCTTGAGTTTAGAAGACTAAGAGGGGATTTGATTGAGACAAATACGATTATGAAAGGATTGGACACTCTGGCAGCAGGAAACATGTTTCTGCTGATAGGTGAGTGCCGAACCAGAGGTCACAGCTTAATAATACGGGGTAGACCATTTCGGACAGAGATGAGGAGAAACTTCTTCACCCAGAGAGTGGTGGCTGTGTGGAATGCTCTGCCCCAGAGGGCAGTGGAGCCCAGCCTCTGGATTCATTTAAGAAAGAGATGGATAGAGCTCTCAAAGATAGTGGAATCAAGGGTTATGGAAATAAGGCAGGAAGAGGATATTGATTAGGAATGATCAGCCATGATCATATTGAATGGTGGTGCAGGCTCGAAGGGCAGAATGGCCTACTCCTGTACCTATTGTCTATTGTCTATTGACTGCAATGCATATATATTACATTGACTCTGAGCATACAAATGTTCACGAGATTCGATTTCAGTCATTTTACTCCTGCCACAGAATGCCTTTGTCTTTCTTCACTCAAGCTTCCACAACGTGTCAAAACTTAGATTTTCTAACCCTGTCACATGTATAATCTCATATTGAATGGCGGAAATAATAAGCTCAGTCGACACAGACTGGTATTTTTCTCCCAAAACATCTCCAAAAACTTTAAGGGGTCACGATCAGTGAAAACGATTTGTCTCAGATACGTTATTTGCAATTTAAATGCTGAAATGTTGTAACACCAACACCAAGCTCAAGGCCTCCTTCCCCATTGGGGAATCAATCTGTTGGTGTTTCCACTGGACACTCCAACCACACGTTACATAATGGAGCACTTCTCATCTCTCCCATAGTCCTTCTGAATGACATAGCTCCTCATGTCTCAGCATAAAAGAATTACCTCCTTCTTTGCTTCTGAATGCTTTAACCTCTTTACCTGCTACTCCTGGCCTATGCCAGTAAACCTTACTCTCACAGGGATATGTTCTAAGAAAATCTCACACATTCTTCTCAATCTCTCACAGAAACCAAACTTTGATTTCTGAACTCAATCATCATCATCAGCCATTTTAGCTTCTAACCTTCCCATTGTTACTCTCTGCTCTTCCACATGAGTTCTCATGACTGCAGGAAGTAAATTGTTGAACTTCTCCAAAATAAGAATCTCTCTCAGGGTCATAGGTTTGCTCTGTTTTAATACCCTTCCCCACCTTTCAAAATTTGTTTGATCCTTTCAAACACAACGTGCGTTTAACCAGGCATGCTATTTTAGATTCCTGAAACACTGTCTGTCAGTTTCTTGCACAAGCTCATATGCACTTCAAATAGCTTTCTTTACCTCCTCATACTCAGCAGACACCTCCTCTGATAGGGATGCAAATGCCTATCCGCTTTGTTTGAATCAACTATATCCACATGTTCTCTGGCAACTGCATTTGTTTAGCCATTTTCTGAAATGATATTAAAAAGGCTCCCTCCATCATTCTCATCAAATTTAGATAATACCTGGATGTATTTAAACAGATCCCCATCAGTGCTTTTGCTATATAGGGTTGCTCATCCTCACTATCCTCCTTATCCAGCCGACTGTCTGCCTTCATCTCCACCTTCTATGTCAACTTTCCTCTCGAATTACTAACTTTTGAAGTTGAAACTCTCTGCTTTTCTTCTCTCTTTTTCTCTCTTTCGTCTTCATTTCCTTTTTTTTATTTCAACTTTTCATCATAATTCAAACTGTTTCAATTCCTTTTCATGTTCAAGGAGCCTCATTTGAAATTGAATTCTAGCCATTTCCAAAGACTCTGATGGCGTTTCCACCAAATGTAATTGCCGAGCTCTAGCTGTAATTATCTCTCATTTTCGCACAGACAAACACAACCCCAACTCCAGCTTGTCTGCCAATTCCTACAGCTTCCCTTCATTACCTTTTGTAAAACCCCTAACTTTACTTCTTCCACACCCAGAGAACTCTTAGTGACGAAAATTGTCTTCATACTCAACACACTGTTTAAACCATCCGAATTCAACATCCGGAACCAAAGACACTAACAACTACCATACAGGACCTTTGAACCCAATACCCTCCCAGTGCATACTCTCCAGTGTTTGCATGAGCTTATTCTGGATTCTCTAGTTTCCTCCCACAATCCAAAAGTGTGCATGTCAGGTGAATTGGCCATGCTAAATTGTTTGTAGTTTTCAGGGATGTGTGGGATAGGTGCCTTAGTCGGGGTAAATGTGTAATAATAGGATTGAGGAATGGGTCTGAGTAGGTTACTCCTCGGATGGTTGGTGTGGACTTGTTGAGTCGAATGGCCTGTTTGCGGACTGTAGGGATTGTAATTCTAAACCCAATTTGGTGCTACCGATTTAGAACCAGATAAGAGTCTCCAGTTTGCAATAGACCAACCAGACTGACTCAAACTTGTTTAAGGAGCTATCTTGGATGCCAACCTTTCCTTATTTTAAAGGAAGATGTGAAGTGGGTGTTCCAGATGTGATGGTACTCGTCAAACCACTCGCCATTAAACAAAACACAATGTATTTAAACACTGTAATCAAAATCCATACACAATGAAGAGGAATTTAGACTAACTTAACTATTGGAAACCATAACAGAATAATGGATACAGTACCTTCTACAAAAGAACTGTTCCAATATACTACAATCACCTAAACACACCCCTTGGCAAAAAGGAAGATTCAAACATGCATTCTTGCATACAGTTCTCCAATCCAGGAGGAAAGAGCATCAAGTGAGCTTCCAGAGAGAATAGCAGCTAGGGATAATTTACTAAAACTTACACCCGTTCTGGGACCCCAAGCACCTGGTGATTATTATTGCTACAATGAAAAGAAACCTAGAAAGCCTGGTCTATGCGAGCTGGCCATGGTTACTACTATTTATTAAAAACCTAAAACCCCCATAAGTTATTTACTTGAGCCGTTTTCAGTAGGAAGTTTGGCCTTTAAGACCTCTTACTAAAAATAAGGAGAAAATAACATTTTATTAAAAAAGTGACAGCATTGTCAGGCAATTTAGATGCCTGGTCCTTTACTCAGTGGTCTTTCTCGTGTTACTGATCGCAAGGTCACCTGAGAGGGACAGCCACAGGTACACACCAAGGTACAAGGATGTATCTCATAACTTCTGAAATACACCTGTCCATGAACCAGCACATGGGACACACCGGGAAGTGAACAACAGCCTGACACACGCCATTTCATTATTTCGGAGCTACACAATGCCAGCACTCGATACATTAGGGAGACAAAACCCAAGGCCAGGGAAAGATACAGAGGGACAGAGAGATTCACATTAAAGACAGAAACAGGCAGTTAATTAACTGAAAAGATGTTGTGTAAATTTGGGGGAAAAGACAGGGCAGTGGGACTAACTGCAGAAGTGAGATCTTCGTGAGTAAAATTACAACAATGAGAACATTGAATAAAGGCATTGTCAGAACAGCTGAAATGGTTTGTTACATCAAATTCTGAATCTGCTTCACCGAACACCACAAACAAACATAAACTGGGACAAGATGACAGCCCAGCATGGAGAGCTGTGCACACCATGCTAGTGTGTTGCTCAGTAAACTGCACTATCTGGAGAGTATTGAAAACTATACTAACATATGCTAACTATACTTGCATCAGATTACTGCCTATAATGGGAAGGTTTGCTCTGTCTGTGTGTTCATCAGAGACTGAGACAGTGTGCGCGATAGGCGTGGTTGAATGCGAAACTCATTGTTTGAGAAGGAACGCACATGGAGAAAACAATTTTAAATAAGAACAGCTGGCAGGCTTTTTGTTTATCAATAGAGAGAACGAGGGAAGTTTCATGGACAGATGAGGTGAAGTGTTTGAGAATGTTAAAATAAAGGCATTGCCAGACAAAACAGCAATATACATCCGCGTGCACATGAATGACAGATGGATGGGAGTTTGGTGTGAGGTCGAATCAGATTTGCTTCGGCAGGTTTGAAGCCGGGACCGTCAGCAGCAGATTATTGGCTTCATTAAGCCTGTACTTCATAGCTCAAGGTTCAAACAGCAGATGGAATAAACCAGTGAGATGTATTCTGGAGTAGTGAGTATTTCAAGTTAGAAATGTCAGGGAATGGTGTCAAGAATCAGCTCATTGTCAAAGAGATATCCCACAGTTGTGACTTGTCTGCTTCAGCTGCAGATATTGGCCAGGGATGGGATGGAAACAGTGGAAGGAAGTGGAGTTTGTAACCAGAACAGTAGAGAGTGACCTCCATGCTCTTAACAGCAAAGGCAATGATACGATGCATTATGATTCTCCCCTGAAACTGAATAGTTCAACATAGAGATCCGTGAGTAACACTGTCAGAGCAGAGAGGGAGACAGTAATTGAAGACCTTCATTGATGCAGTTAGCAGTGGTCTGTAGAGTGAATATCTAGATTGAGAGATTGGATTGGATTGGAACAATAATAGTGGCAGGAAGTGTAGACGATATGAAATAACTATAATACAGTCATAACTGGTTTATAAAAAACCAAATCTGGATAGTGACACTCACCAGGAACACCAACGACAGCCAGGAAGGGATAATAAAAGTATTGAATAATGAGAAGAGCGAAATAGATCCGCAATGATAATGACATCCAATCAAATGCAGAAAGATACCAAATATAATCGGCTAAGCTCCTGTCTATTGTTGGAATATTCCTGTCTAATGTTCTCAGATTCTGATCCATTGTTGGAATATTTCAGTCTAATATTCTCAAATTCTGATCTATTGTTGGAACATTCCAGTCTGATGTTCTCAGATTCTGATTTCCCCTCCCCTTCTCTCTGGATCTGCTGATCACTGTCAGTGCTGTCGGTGATGCTCTGCTCATGTTATGGGTTGACACATTGAACGGAGCCCAGTTATCATTAAAAGATGGAAACCCTCCACTGGGATAATTAGAATCCATGGAGATTGGTATTAATCGCAGTCACTGAACAATAGGCTCAGTTAACCAGTTCAATAAATCACTTTTCATATACTGGATGCAATGGATGAGGGTTGCTGAGGGATGGACCATAAATCTTTCAATATTTTATATCTTTTTTTCCTTGTATATGAGAGTATTAACAGAACACTGCAGTGGTCTATGTATGTTCCATTCTGTTTATGAAAGGAGGCAGTTATAAAATAACAGATCGGCTGCATAAAAAGGGGGGGGGGGGGTTGTGGGCAAGTTTCTAGATACCTGAACACAAAGTACGGTGCTTATTGAACAGTGTGCGGCCAATCCTGGTTTTAATGTCCTGTTATCAAATCCTTTCATAACCTTGAGATAGAGCATTGGGATTGCTGCTCAGGAACAGGCCAAAGAAATTCTCTCCCAATGGGCCTCTTACAGAGGGAGAAGAGAAGAACATTCAGCCCATATTAGCCTGTTGCTACTTGAAAAGGTGGAAAGCTGGAATATTGGCACATTTTGTGAACAGAACCATTCAGAACAAAGAGATGTGTTGCTGCAGCAGCATAAAGTGTAACTGAGAGGGCACCTGGAGTACATTGTGTTGTCTGTGTTTCTGTATCTGAGAAAGGATGGACCTCCATCAGATACAGTTTAACGGCTGCTCACAATCCATGGGTTGCTGTGTCTCGGATCTGTTACACAGGGACAGGAGGAGGCCGTGCAGCCTCTCGAGTGTGTTTAGAACAACTGGAGGAGGCCATTAAGCCTCTTGAGTCTATTACAGAGGGACAGGAGGAGCCTAGTCAGACTTTCGAGCCCATTATAGAGGGGCAGGAAGTGTTGATTTAACTTTCAAGTCTGTTTCGCATAAATATTAGTTTTCAATTAGTTGCGGAATAGGAAATACCTGATGTCAACATTAAAGTTCTAACTTTGAACAAGGCCAATTTTGAAAGTGTTAGGCGAGCCCTGTGAAAGGCTGATTGGAATACCCTATTCACAGGTAAAGGGATGGTTGGTAAATGCAAGACCATCAAAACGTGGTTTCAGAGAGTCCAGAGCAAACGTGTTCCCATTAGTGAGAGGGGCAAGGCTGGTGGGTGCAGGGAGTGCTGGATGGGTAGATATATTGATGATCTGGTCAAGGTAAGGAAGGAGGCATATGTCAGGTAAACAGAGCTGAGATCAAGTGAATCCCGAGAGGTATATAAGGGCAATAAGTGGACAGTCAATGGGGAATTCGGGCCAAAAAATGTGGACATGAGATGGCTTTAGAAATAGGGTTAACGAGGCATTGAAGAAATCCTACAAATCCTTTCATGGTAAAAGATTAAGTAGGGGGAGAACTGGGCCCCTTAAAGATCAGTAAGACTACCTATCTGTGGAACCACCCGAGATTGGAGGGATATGAAACAAAAATTTCTCCTCGGTATTTAATGAGGAGGAAGTTACAAGAGCGAGAGAATGAATAAATATACAGTGAGACATTGAAAGGTGTCTATATTACAAGGAGGTGTTTGACATTTTAAAACACATAAAGGTGAACTGATCAGTTGTATCCCAAATGTTTGTGAGAAGCAAGGAAAGAAATTGGTCAGCATTTTGCTGATATATTTGTATCATTGATTTCCACAGGTGAGGTGTCAAAAGACTGGAGGGCTGCTAACATAGTGTCATTACTTAAGAAAGTAAGGAAAAAAAAACAGGTAACCATAGATCGCTGAGCCTGACGTCAATGGAGACTAAATTGTTGGAGGGGATTTTGTGGGAAAGGATGTAAATGCATTTGAAAAGACAAGGACTGAAGAGAGCTTTGTACATTGGAGATCACGTCTCACTGTCTCGGTGTAATCTTTTGAGGAAGTGATGAAGATGATTGATGAAGACAGGTCAGTGGATGTTGTCTTTATGGAATTCAGTAAGATTACCAAAATGTTCTACATGGTAGACTGGTTAGCAAGGTTAGACTGGCTGGGATCCAGGGAGAACTCGCCATTTAGATCCGAAATGTTCTTGAATATTGGAGACAGGGCGTGACAATGGACATTTGTTCATTAAACGTGGAGACCTGTGACCAGTGGTGTGCCGCAAAGATCAATAGTGGGTCCACTGCCTTTTGTCACTGATACAAATCATTTACATTTGAGTATATGAAGTATGGTCAGTAAGTTTGTAGATAATTCCAAAATTGGTGGTGTAGTCTACAGTGAAGAATGATCTCTCAGACTATAATGGGACTTTGCTGAGGTGAACCGAGGAGTGGCAGATAGAGTATATTTTAGTTACATATGAGGTGTTGCATTTGGGCAAGACAAATCAAGGTAAGACTTACAGGTAGTGCCCTATCGAAAGCTGCCAGTGAAGGGGAACTCCATAGAAATTATCGAATCCCTACAGTGGGGAAACAGGCTTTTCGGCCCATCGAGGCCACACCGAACCTCTAAACAGTATCCCACTGGACAAACACCTGCCCTATCCCTCTGAGCCTGCATTTCCCAATTTAGCATGGCCAATCTATCCTTATCTGTATATGTTTATACAGTTGGAGTAAAACATAGCACCCGAAGGAAACTCACGCAGACTCGGGGAGAATGTACAAACTCCACACAGCGAGTCATTCAAGGATGGAATTAAACCCAGGTCACTGCCCTGTGAGGCAGCAAAGCTAGACTAGTGGTGTAGGTTTTCCATTCCTTGAAAGTGCCGTCACAGGTAGACAGCGCAGTGATGAAGGCATTTGGTGATCTTCCCTTTATTGGTGCGTGCTTTGAGTCGAAGCATTTGCATGACATGTTAAATCTGTCCAGGACATTGGTTTGGCCACTTTTGTAATATTGCCTTTAATTCTGGTCTCCCTACTGTCGGAAAGATGTTGTCAAACTTGAAAGGGTGCAGAAGAGATTTAAAAGAATGTTGCAGGTGTTGGAGGGTTAGTGTTACAGGGAGAGTTTTCATAGGCTGGGGCTATTTTCAAGTGTTGAGGATGGGGGGGGGGGGTGGGGGGGGGATCCTTAAAGAGGTTTATAAAATCATGAGGAGCATAGATAAGGTAAACAGTCAATGTTTTCCCAGGATAGACGAGTCCAAAATTAGAAGACAAAAGTTTAAGGTGAGAGGAGAAAGATTTAAAAAGGGACATGAGGGACAACATTTTCACACAGAGACCGCTGTGTGTATGGATTGACCAGACAAAAGAGGTGGTGGGGGCAGGTACAGTTACACCATTTAAAAGGCATTTGGATGGATACATGCATGGGAAGGGTTTAGAGGGAGATTGGCCAAGTGCTGGCAAGGGGGACGAGATTAATTTAGGATGTTTGGCGGTATGGATGACCAGACTGAATGATCTTTTTCCGTGTTGTACATCTCTGAGAGTCTATTGACTCTTCAGTGTATAACACGGGAACAGGAGGAGGCCATTCAGCTTCTGAATTTTGCCAATCGGCTTGTTTGCTCAATCACAGAGAGTCAAATACAAAAATACATCATTCAGATTTTGATGGTGTTTTACAGAAACGGGGAAAGGCCTTTAGACAAGAAAAGCTGTAAAGAATGTGAAGAGGCCATTCAGTCCCTCACCTCCATTCCACAGGAGCAGCAGGTGAGCACAGAGCTATTGGAGCCTGTTACTCAGGAGCAGGAGGAGGACATCTACTTTCACAAACTTGGGATCAGGAGGGAGTCATTCAACTGCTTGAAACTGGGGCACAGGGACAGGAGACAGTCACTCAACTGCTCAAAACTGGGGCACAGGGAAATCTGGAGGATAGTGAGGCTCAAGGATCCTATTACGCAGGGACAGGAGGAGGTGATTCACTCCCCAATAGTATGGGACACTGGGAGAGAAGGGGAGTTTGCTTGGAAGAAACAGAAATATATGAATAAGTTGCATCAGTGGTCCATTCAATTCTGCCCCACCATTCACTAAGACCACGGCTGATCTGATGGTGATTCCCTCATTCCATTTTACAGAGCTTCCCCTCTCTGCAGCCTCTGCTCCATTGTTGGTCATGTTGCAGACAGAGATGCTGTAACAACAGTTACCATCACTCATCCAGAGGGTCGGGTCTAACTGGATGAGTCAGGATTTGAAGAGTTCAATCACAATAATTAAAACAAAAATAAAGGCATAGCCAGATATTTAGTTCTCTCACATTCGCAATCTAACTCACATGTTCAGGATGGAGCACTGTGTAGATCCGGCTCGTGTCTGCTGAATGCAACCCAGCTCTGTGCAGAGTGAAACTCTGTGCAGCCCACACCAATGCTGGATCGATAATCCTGGGCTTAATGTCGAGCGTGGGGGGCTGTGCAGTCCGCACTGGTTCATTCATATATAAACCCAGACTGTTGCATTGTTCGGTAACACTGTGTTAGATCGCAGCTCAGTGTGGGAAACTTGCAACCAATGTTGGAACTGACAGGATGTGCAGCTCCCATCCATTTACAGCTCCATATCTCCAATATGCCTTGACAAGGGATGCTGCGAATGTGAAAGTCACTGCGAGGAAGACATGTAAATGGAAACAATTTAAATACCAATAGTTCTGATTAAGGCGATTATCACTCTAGTATTTAAAGATGAAATAACTGAGATAATAACCAATGAGATTTTGTAAATGATGCAAACGATAAGAGGGTTTGGTGACGTTATAGTGGTTGCACTATAAGCCTTCAAATAATCAATGGAAATTAGAGGAACAAATATGCAGGAAGATTGGCGAGACTTGCAGGAGCAATAGGGTTGTCATAATAGGTGATTTTAATTATCCTAACATAGACTGGGACTTCTAGAGGGTTAAGAACTTAGGTGGAACGTAATTTGTTAAGTGTGTTCAGGAAAGCTTCCACAAGCAGTATATACAGGGTCCTACTCGGGAAGGGACAAACTCGACCTACTGTTGGGAAACAGGGCAGGATAGGTAACGGAGATAAAGTGGGGGGGAGCATTTTGGGAAAAGTGACCAGAGATGTATTAATGTTAAAATAGGTATGGTAGGGAAAAAACTTTGGCCCACAGATTCAAGTTCTAAATTGGGGCAAGGCGAATTTTGTTGACATTAGACAGGGGATTTCATGGCTTGATTGGAGGAGTGTGTTTCCAGATAAAAGGATCCCGGGAAAGTGGGAGGGCTTCAAAAGTGAGGTAGCTCGAGTTCAAGGTCTGCATGTTCCTGTGAGGGTGAAGGGAAAGTGAGGCTGGAAGAGAGAACCCTGGATAACAAGAGATATTGCGGCTCTGAGCAGAAAGAAAGGAGGCATCGCTCAGGTACAGGCAGCTGGTTCCAAGGGAATCTCTGGAGGTACACATGGGTTAAAGGAGTTTACTGAAGAAGGAAATCAGCAGGGCTAAAATGGGGTATGAGAAAGCCTTGGCTGAGCAGATGAAGATGAATCCAGATTCAGTATAGTAAATAAAAAGAACAACTAGAGAGAGATAGGACGCCTTAAAATCCAAAATGGGCATGCATGTGTAAAACCTCAAGAGATGGGTGAGGTCCTCAATTTCCCCTCTGTGTTTATCATGAAGAAAGACATGAAGACCTGTGACCTTTGGGAGGTTAGTTGCGATATCTTGGCACAGTCAATATCACAGTAGAGGTGTTGTTGGAAATATTAGAATGCATAAAGTCAGATAAATCTCTTGGTCCTGACCAGATATATCTAAGAGCACTGCACAAGGCGAGAGAAGGTAGTTCAGGGGCAAGGTCCCGGAAGACTGGGCAGTAGCAAATGTAGTGCCCTTATTCAGAAGGGCTGCAAAGAAAAGCCTGGGAAATATAGACCAGTAAGCTTCACATCTGTATTCGGTAAACCGCTTGAGAAGGTTCGGAGATATAAGATATGGATGCATTTGGGAAGACAGAGTTTGACTTGGAGCAGTCAGCATGGCTTTGTGCGTGGCAGATCATGCCTGACAAAGTTTGATAGAGATTTTTGAGGAAGTGACCTGGAAGGTTGATGAGGAAAGATAGTGGACATCGTCTATATGGATTTCAGTAAGGTCTTTGATAAGGTTCCACATGGTAGGCCGCTCTAGAAGGTTAGATCGCATGGACTCCAATGTAAACTGGCAAATTGGCGACACAATTGGCTTAATGTTCTGAAACAAATGGCTTTGGTGGAGGTATGCTTGTCAGACTGGAGGCCTGTAACTCGTGGAGTGCCTTAGTGGTCGGTCCTGGGCCCATTGCTGTTTGTTATCTATATCAATGATTTGGACCAGAGTGCACAACGCAACGTTAGTAGGTTTGCAGATGACACTAAATTAGGAGACATCACTTACAGTGAGGAACGTTATCAGAAATTGCAGCAGTACCTTGATCAGCTGGGGAAGTGGGCTGAGAAATAGCAAATGGAGTTTAATTTAGATAAGTGTGGCGTCTTGCATTTTGGAAAGTCAAATCCAGGGAGGAGTTTAATGACGAATGATAGTGCCTTAAGACGTGTAGTGGAACAAAAGGTCGTTGGAGATCAGGTGCACGGTTGTCTGAAATTTGAGTCACAGATACCCAGGACAGTGAAGAAGGCTGTTGGCACATTGGCCTTCATCAACGCATTGAGTATAGAAGTTGGGACGTTATGCTGCAATTGTACAGGATGTTGGTAAGGCTGCAGTTGGAGTATTGTGTTCAGTTTTGATCATCTTGCTCTAGAATGGATATTATGGAACTTAAAGTATGCAGAACAAATTTCCAGTGATGTTTCCTGGGCTATAAGCTCTAAGTTATAGGCAGAGATTGGAGAGGTTAAAACTTATTTCTTTACAGCTTAGGAAACTGAGGGGGTTCTTATAGAAGTGTAGCCCTTATAAAATCATGAGAGGCGTGCATGGAGTGAATACTTCAAACTTCTTTCTCAAGTTTGGTGAATCGATGACTAGAGGACATCCATTAATGTTTGGAAATGATAAAAAATATAAAAAGGAAACTGAGGGGCAACTTTTTTTCATAGAGTGTGGTACACATATGGACTGAGCTGTCAGTGGAAGTGATTGAGGTGGGTACAATAACAACATTGAAAAGGCAATTGGACAAATACACAGATAGGAAAGGATTAGAGGGATACAGAACAAGGGCAGGGAAATGGGGTGAGTCTGGATGGACATTTTGGTTGCCATGGACCAGCTAGGCCAAATGACTAGTCATACTGGCAGTCTCGTGCAATATGACTGTAAATGAGTGTGTGTTGGAGTGGAGATAGGATGCGGGGGGGGGGGGGGGGAGACTGAGATAAAATATCATGGAAGGATATGTTCACAGGTTTCAGAATGAAGACATTTCGATAGTATAATGCAACACGGGTCTGTATTTCGAAGAATTATGAGTGAAAGGGATATTGCTGTGAATTCAGGCGATGGAGAGCTTTGGATCAGCATTTGTTCTGCAGCTTTGTAACTGGGAGTGAGGACAGCAGAGTCTTCGCCTCACTGGGCTGAATCTAACAAAAAACTGTGGCAGTGACATTTAAATTAGGTGTGACAGAGGGATTGTCTGCACGAGGCCGAGCTAGTTTCCTGGTGCTATCTTACCAAACTCATCTCATTAACTAGCCACCCCACTCCATAGTGTCCCTCTCATACAATGCCAGCCCGATTCTGCCACCCGTCATGACTGGAGGTACTCACAATCGCCCGGATGCCCCTGGATATTCTGTGATCATTGACACTGGTGCCATCTTGAAAAGGCCGATGGGCACACGGTTGCGCTTTCTCACTTTGGAGCTTCCCTGCACATTTTCCCCAAACATGGCAGCGAAGGGGAAATTACACCACGGTTTGTCGACAGCAACATGGAGTTCCTGGTGGATGGGCAAGTACAAAAGGGGACCATTCTCTTCCCAGAGGGGGCCACACTACCAGACCCACCGAGCATGGTCTGCTCTCTCCACCTACCTCAGTGCAGTATCTACGGTCTGAAGAAATGTCCAGCAATACAGGAAAAGCATCAATAACCTTCCCCACTCTGGAGGGTTAAGGGTCACCGTGTTCTCTCTGCTCCCTCACACTCACTGTATGTCTGTTATAGCACCGACCCCCGAACAAGGCTCATGCTCCACCAATCTCACTACTGCATACAGCACCTTCCCTCTCTTTCTCTCTTGCCTTTCTAATGCCACCCACATAGTTATAGAACAGTCCTGGGAATGCCAATTATGGAATTTTCCAGTTATTGTTCCAACTTATTCCCAGTTTCAGGAAAACGGCTGTGCCCCAGTGTGTAACATGTAAGAGGATGGAGTAGAGATGTACGTTTTTCAAATCACACACAATTAAAATCCATCATGAGGCCATTCAGTACTTCAAATATGCGCCAACGTTCAATACGTTTGGGGGTGATCTGATGGTTTTCTCAGCTCCATGTTACAGGAACTTCCAGTCATTCAACCCCCAGGTTCCTGTTACTGAGCAGACGATTCTCAGACACTTCATACCCCGGGTTTCTTCTAGCATGTGTTCAGAAGGCATTTCACATGGGGACGGACTCTCCTTTCAATATATTTCATCTGATTTATAAATTCATGCAACAGTCAGCAAGCTTTCCACAGACCAATCAAAAACATGGACTTATTTTATGGTTATCGATATCCAATCACAATTAGTCATTCTGGTTATTTCACTTGTCTCACCTTATTGTATTCAGCCAAAGACATCTTCCAAACTCTTGTCTCATTATAAAATGCAATTTCTAGCAGAGAACATTTTTGTCTCAAATACACCTTTTTCCTTGTCACTAAAATTTCTCTTGCCCTTTTTCTGCGGCTGATTCTGTGTGTAGCAGTTATACAGTCTCCCACTCAGTTGTTTGGATGGTTGGTTTGTGATGCAGAGGGAGGCCACCAGCGCAGGTTCAATTCCCCAGAGGTTTTCATGAAGGGGATCCTCTCTCAACCTTACCCTATCACCTGTGTGGTGACCTTCAACGTAAACCACCACGAGTGGTCTCTCTAATGAGAGTTATTTGGGACTCTAATCTATCCATATTAGCATTTTAATTTTTAGCAAACTATTTTATTGAAAAAGATATTTTTATTATTATATTAAACCAATAACAAAACAACTCAAATCACTGAACAAAATTACACCCATGTGCATGTATATACAAAATAAGTTAAAGTCTCTAAACGGACAGAAGAAAACAAAAATAAACAATAAATAATAAATAAATAATAACAAAGTGATAAATCTCGTTCTTCGAGAGCATCAACTGATACACATTCATACGTTCATAGTTCCTAATATGTGATTCATTAGACAATATCGTCATGGCTATATAATAGTCCTTTTTAGAGTGGCAAATAAGCCTGCATCGCGGTAATCCAGAAAGGGTTGCCATATCTTACATAAATCTCTGCTTTTCGGTGCACCATACTAATGAGAACGTCCAAAGGGATATTCTCCATGACGAGCTTACAAAGACCCAATAGACCCAATAGACCCAATAGGGTTTTCAGACATCCAACACAACAGAATATTCTTCCTAGCACATGAAGTATGGGGGAGATACTAAACGAGTATTGTGCATCAGTATTTACTGTGGAAAATGATTTGGAAGATATAAATTGTAGTGAAATAGATGGTGACACCTTGCAAAATGTCTATATTACAGACGAGGAAGTACTGGATGTCTTGAAGCGGGTAAAGGTGGATAAATCCCCAGGACCTGATCAGGTGACCCCAGAACTCTGTGGGAAGCTAGAGAAGTGATTGCTGGGCGTCTTGCTGAGATATTTGTAATATGGATAGTCACAGGTGAGGTGCTGGAAGACTGGAGGTTCGCTAACGCTGTGCTATTGTATAAGAAGTGTGTTAAGGACAAGCCATGGAACTATAGACCAGTGAGCCTGACGTTGGTGATGGGCAAGTTGTTGGAGGGAATCGTGAGGGCCAGGATGTGCTTGTATTTGGAAAGGCAAGGACTGATTAGGGATAGTCAACATGGCTTTGTGCGTGAGAAATCATGTCTCACAAACTTGATTTAGTTTCTTGAGGAAGTAACAAAGAGGATTGAGGAGGGCAGAGGGGTAGATGTGATCTATATGGACTTCAGTAAGGGTTTTGATGAGGTTCTCCATGGGAGACTGAATGGCATGGTTAGATCTCATGGAATACATGGAGAACTAGCCATTTGGATACAGGACTGGCTCAAAGGTAGAAAACATAGGGTGATGCTGAAGGGTTGTTTTTCAGACTGGAGGACTGTGACACAAGGATCGGTGCAGAATTCACTACATTTTGTCATTGACATAAATGTTTTGGATGCAAGCATAAGAGGTACAATTAGTAAGTTTGCAGATGACACCAAAATTGGAGGTGTAGTGGAGAGCGGAGAGGGTCACCTCAGATTGACCAAATGGCCAATGGGCTGAGAAGTGACAGATGAAGTTTGATTCAGATAAATGCGAGGTGCTGCATTTTGGGAAAGAAAATCTTAGAAGGACTTTTACACTTAATGGTAAGGTCGCAGGGAGTGTTGCTGAACAGAGACCTTGGAGTGCAGGTTCAAAGCTCCTTGAAAGGGGAGTTGCAGGTAGATAGGATAGTGATGAAGGCTTTTCCTTTATTTGTCAGAGTATAGAGTACTGGAGTTGTAAGATCATGTTGCAGCTGTACAGAACATTAGTTCGGCCAGGGTTGGAATAGTGCGTGCAATTCTGGTCTCCTTCCTATCGGAAAGATGTTGTGAAACTTGAAAGGGTTCAGAAAAGATTTCAAGGATGTTGCCAGCGTTGGAGGATTTGAGCTATAGAGAGAGACTGAACAGACTGGGGCTGTTTTTCCTGGAGCGTCGGAGGCTGAGTGCTGACATAATAGAGTTTTACAAAGTTATGAGGGGCATGGATAGGGTCAATAGGTAAAGTCTTTTCCCAGGGGTCGGGGAATCAGAACGAGAGGGTATGAATTTAGGGTGAAAGGGGAAAGATATAATAGAGAACTACAGGGCAACTATTTCATACAGAGAATGGTACATGTATGGAATGAACTGCCAGGTGATGTCGGGGAGGCTGATACAAGTGTAACATTTAAGACGCATTTGAATGGGTAAATGAATAAGAAGGGTTTGGAGGGATATGGGCTGGGTGCTGGCAGGTGGGTTTAGATTGGTTTGGGATATCTGGCCGGCATTGACGGGTTGGACCAAAGGATCTGTTTCCATGCTGTACATCTCTATGACTCTATGACTTATATTAATCTCTGTTTTTTTTTTGTTGCACCATGCTGGTGTGAAAGTCCAAAGGGATATTCTCCATGATGAGTTTACAAAGTCCCAACAGATCCGGGGAGTTTTCAGACATACAACACAACATAATATTTTCCCTAGCCCAGAAAGTAAGGATATATTTTTTCCCCATGTGCATCTGTGTAAGATACTCTGGGCAGGCCCAGGAAAAGAGAAAGCAGGTCCATCTCCAATTCGGTCCCCTCGACCCACTCTCTCACACCTAACGCAGTGCTCCAATATATACGAAGCATGCAGCAGGACCACATGCAATGAGTAAGAGTTCCTGTAGTCATTCTGCATTTAGGACACGCTGAAGATAATCCCACTTTGAATTTTGAGGGAAAATCTGGGGTCAGATAGATCCTGTGAAGAATTTTCAACTGCATGGAATGGTCCTATTTCAGATCAAAATCCTTAGAGCTTTTTCACAAATATCCTCCCATGTCTCTGAAGACATCTAAACCCCCAACTCTCTCGCACAGACGTCACGAAGCTGCACAGTCTTGTCTGAGCGGACACGATCCAACTAATAATAAAGGGTACTGACAGAGAGCGTATTCTTAGCAGTAAGAACCCACTTCTCTATGTCGGATCTATAAGTGTCTGTTCAAAGTAATTTTTTAATCAAATCTCTAATTTGGGAAAAAAAAACAGAAGGCGTCTGTACTAGGTAGCCCATACTTACGAATTATTTGAGCAAATGATACAATTGTTTCTCCCTCAAGTAACACGTGGTGGCTCAGTGGTTTGCACTGCTGACTGACAACATCAGGGTCAGGGGTTTGGTTCCAGCCTTGGGTGACTGGCTGTGCGGAGTGAGTATATTCTCAACTATGTATGCGTAGGTTTCCTCCCACAGTCACGCAGATGTGCAGGTTAGATGAATTGGTCATTGCTAAATCGCTCATAGTGTTCCAGGATCTGTAAGTTGGGGCATTAACCAGGGTAAATATAGCATGGTAGGGGAATGGGTCTGAGTGGATCACTCTTCAGAGGGTCGAAGTGGACTTGCTGGGCCCAAGGACCTGATTCCACTCTGCAGGGCTTCTACTAATTCTAAATCACCCAAGCAAGGTATCCCCCTTGCTGCCCACAGTTTATACCTGGAATCCATTATCCCTGATTGACAACCTGGTACACCAATTGGGGTTAAGAAACATGGTTTTGGCTGTATTGCCTCAATCTGACGGATTGTCCTTCATGCTTTAACAGTATTGATCATCATTAGTTTCTGACAATACTCCATAAACGTTGTCAATTTATCTAAGAACGACAGACTAAAAGGGTTCACTTTGTCTGAGAGGGCTCAGTGTCTAGCCATATTGACGCCAAGACCACAGCGGCCCAGGCACTCAAATACGTTGAAGAAAAACTTAGGTGATTGCTATTAATTGGGGTGATCAACTCCCCACAATCTTTGGGGCAGTTGCAATTTTGTTAGCTTGATAAACAATCGCTTATGGTGCCAAATAAAAGAGCTAAACCAGCCATTTTTTTCAAAAAAAACTTTGATTAGATTACTTACAGTGTGGAAACAGGCCCTTCTGCCCAACAAGTCCACACCGACCCGCCGAAGCACAACCCACCCACACCCATTCCCCTACATTTACCCCTACACCTAACACTACGGGCAATTCAGCGTGGCCAATTCACCTAACCTGCACATTTTTCTACTGTGGGAGGAAACCGGAGCACCCATAGAAAACCCACACAGACACGGGGAGAATGTGCAAACTCCACGCAGCCAGTCGCCTGAGGTGGGAAGTGAACCGGGTCACTGGCAGTATGAGGCAGCAGTGCTAACCACTGTGCCACAGTGCAGCCCACATGCCTCATCTGTCTGGGAAACATAAAAAAAACATTCACACGGGGTGTAGGAAATGAGGAAGGACATTCATTTTAATTACAGCTATCCGACCTAGCCAGGACTTTGGAAATGCCTCCCATCTTTGAAGGTCTTGTTTAATTTTGTCCAACAAATGGACATAGTTCACGTTACATAAATGATCAAAGACAGATGTAATGAATATACTGAAATAGGGAAACCACCCCCGTGACCATTTAAAAGGAAAGCAGGATTTAGCCTCAGTATCAGGTATTTCCCTAAGACCTCCCATAGGCATGGCCTCCAACTTTGTAAAATTAATCTTATCGCCCAGAAAGGCAACAAGCGAATGAATGCATTGCATCACATGACCTACCGAAATTGCAGGATTTGATAAAAAAAACATAACACCCTCATCTGCATACAATGTAATCTTTCGTGACTTATATCCCACCTTTGGGGTAGATATGTTGACATCCCTACAGATGGCCTCCGCCAGTGGCTCAATCCCCAACGTAAACAACAATGGTGAAAGGTGTCAACCTTGTCGGCTGCCTGGTGAAATATTACTATTACTGTTTGGCACACCATTAGTGAGAACTGCAGCCAGAGGATCACGGTAAATGACCCTCACCCACTTGATGAAATCTTTGCGTAGACCAAACCGTTTTAATGTACAGAAGAGATCTGGGCACTGAACCCAATCAAATGCCTTCTCTCATCTAAAGAGATCAATAATCCCTGGGCAGATTGTTGTTGACACTCTTGGATCATATTGAGTAAATTCTTAACATTGTAGGAAGAGCTGCCGCCCTTTATAAAGCCTGTTTAGTCCTCTTTGGTAATGGAAGGCAGCAAAGTTTCCAGCCTTAATTCATGGGTTTCAGACGGGATTTTGAGACCAAAATTTAAAAGTGAGATTGGCGTGTAAGAAGCACAATCCTCCGGGGTCTTCATTTCTTCAGCATCAGAGAGATATGAGCCTCTCTAAAGAATGGAGGGAGGGATTTGTGACTGTATGAGTGACGGAACACGTTAAACATCAGCCCTGACAATAGGTGTATAAATTAATTATAAAACTCACTAGGAAATCTGTCAGGAACGCGCACCTTTACATGCTGAAGCTGCTTCACACTCTGCTGTGCTGACAATGGTGCATTAAGGCACAACACTTATTCAGGGGTTACTCTTGGAAGACCCAGGTTCTTGAAAAGTGCTTCCATCTTAATCCATCTATCTTCAAAATGTTCAGGCTGAAATAATTCGGTGAAAATCTCGGACAGGAGGCATTAATCTTTTTGGAATTGAAGGTAAGGATCCCAGTACCCTCCCTAATTGAGGTAATGGCTTAAGAGGGGCGTTCGTTTTCCTGGCAAGATAGAATAAATACCTGCCTGGCTTATCACCATGTTCAAACAGCCTTTGTTTTGCAAAAGTAAGTACCTTCCTGGCTGTCTGTGTGAGCGTGGAATTCACTGTAGACCGAAGCATTGTGATCCTCTGCAGTTTCGTCATTGAGGGTCGATCATAGTATGCACTCTCGGCTGGCCTCAGCTCTGCCTCAAACCAGCGTTCGTGCTCCCCTTTCTGCTGCATTCTAAGGATTAATTAATCCCTCGGCGGAAGCCTTAGCAATTTCTCATCGAATGGATGGTTTACTGGTTAGATCTGAATTAATGGCTAAGAAAGATCTGAATTCATTGCAGTGGGTGGCACGGTGGCACAGTGGTTAGCACTGCTGCCTCACAGCACCAGAGACCCCAGTTCAATTCCTGCCTTAGGTGACAGTTTGTGTGGAGTTTACACATTACCCCTGTGTCTGCGTGGGCTTTCTCCGGGTGCTCCGGTTTCCTCCCACAGTCCAAACATGTGCAGGTCAGGTGAATTGGCCATGCTTAATTGCCTGTAGTGTTAGGTGAAGGGGTAAATGTCAGCGAATGGGTCTGTGTGGTCGGTATGGACTTGTTGGGCCGAAGGGCCTGTTTCTACACTGTAAGTAATCTAATCTAAATACTCAATTAACCAACTAGTCTTAATACTAAAGAGATTGATTCGCTAGTGTCTCGAAGCTGTTATATTGCCCTTAATCTTAATCAATAAGTAAACTGCTTCATGGTCAGAAATGGTAATATTCCCAATTGTGCAGGATGCCACCGAATCTAAGATTGTTGGAGGAATGGGGAAGATATCAACCCTCGTGTCGCATTTATGCCGGTTAAAGAAGAAAATAAAATCCTTACTTGTGATGTGGATCTGCCTCCAGACATCCACCAGCTCTCCTTCTGCACAAATCCACTAATTGCTTACATTATAACGAGGGTATTGGGGCACCTTAAGACATTCTGTCCACCGTGGGGTCCATAAGACAGTTGAAATCTTCTACAATAATGTGCCACGATGCAAGATAACTGAATTTGGAAAATGCATCTAACAGGATTTTAAGAGGGTGCGCCGGGAGTGGGTGGGAAGGGGGTGCAATAAACATTCAAAATACTGTATTATTTACCATAGTTCAAGGCTTTGGGGATTATGAGCCTCCCGTGAGTATCAAATACAATCTAGAAGGTTAAATGGAAGATTCTTTTTAATCCATTATGGCTTCTCCCCAACTCGTAATATTAAAAGAGGAGAAATAAACCCGATCAAACCCGACCTGCTGGAAAGTCAAATGTTCTTTGTCATCAAGGTGTATCTCCTGCAACAGGACAACATCCATCCTCTCTTTTTAAGACTAGAAAGTAAATTTTTCCTCTTTTCTTGCTAATGGCTCCCCTAAATGCTCCAGGTGCACCATTTAAGCACATCATTACCCAGAACACACTGTAGCAAAATTTGAACTCGAGAGACGAAGAACTCGAATTACTGATCATTGATAAACAAAGTCTCATGGAGCTTAAAAACTACACAAACTAAAACTACTACAACTGCCAAATCTCAAATCTTTCCAAAACTAAGCATTTTAAGTAAATGGCTGGGATGGAGTGGGTGAGGGAACCACTTTGCCCGTGCTGTGATGCAGAGCCCAACAAAGCAGACCTTCCAGATCGCTACCATCTTGAACTTCCACTTATCATTTTATCGATATTATCATTTCATTTTGCATTTTATTCCTGGATGTGCTGGAGCAGTGTGATTTTTTTTACCACTGTCAGCATTTCCCCAACACTGCACATTCCTGCCATTCCCCGATAATCCTAGACTCCGTTATTATTGATGAACCTTCTGTCTGTGCCTCAAACATATTCAATATCTCTGCCTCCAAAGCTCTGCAGGGAAGAGATTTCCAAATACTCTCACCACTGAGAAAACAAAAAATAACTTCATCTGTGTCTGAGATTATTTTTGTCTCCTTACCTGAGAAAGGATATAATCAAATTGGAAGCAGTTCATAGATATTTCACTTCATGTATTCCAGGGATGAGGGTCTTATATTATGAAGGCTTTCACAGGTTACTCTTGGAATGAGAGGTGATCTTATTGAAACATATAAAACCTAGAGGAGAGCGATCAGATAGATACCCACTGGATGTTTGTATAGTAAAACTTCTTGTTGTTTTTATAGAATCTCGACATTGTGGAAGCAGGGCATTCCATCCATCAAGTCCACATTGACCCTCGTAACAGTATTACCCCCCCCCCCCGACCTGCCCCCCACTCTATCCATGTAACCCTGCATTTCCCATGACTAACCTATCTAACCAACACATCGCTGGGCGCTATAGGCAATTTAGCATAGCCAATCCGCTCTAAGCTGGATACCTTAGAACAGTGGGAGGAAACCCACACAGACATGGGGAGAATGTTCAAAATCCACATCGAGGGTTGCCCGAGGTTGGAATTGAACGCAGCTACTTGGTGATGGGAGGTGGCACTGCTAACCACAGATCCACCATGCACATCCGTTAGTTATATTAGTTCCTTGTGGCTGACTAAAGAAATCTTCCTGACTTGTTCCTGTCACTGAAACCGACTCAGTCTGAGAACTTTATCATCGGCCATATCACCAACCTGGTTACATTTCAAATTATGTGTCAGCAGTGAAGGAATGGGACGAGAAAAGGAAACAGTGACACCTTCCAACCTTCGTCAGAGCAGGAATTAGGTGAAATACACAAAGTAGGATTTCAGTCAAGTGGGAATTCTCTTACCCAGAAGTTTGGGATGGCTGGATCTTTAAGTTACATCTAAGCTGGCTTTGTCTGATTTTCCATAGACCGGTGAATCAGGGATAATGGTGCATGGAAAGAAACGTGCAGCTGGGATCACAATGAGATGAGCCATGACCTTATTTATTAGTGGAGTAGTGTCAAAGGGCGGAATGGCCCACTTGTGTCCCTCAGCCCTATGTTCTGATGTTCCATTCAGCCCTCAGACATGCTAAACAGCGGCCTATCGAGGCCACTCCGATGGTTAGGTGGAGTTTTGGAAATGTACTTGGAAAATCCAGACTGGATCAGGAAGTGACCTCCACCCCCACCCCCAATCCCTGTTTCCAGGCTTCCCCACTTTGTAACTTCTGCTCCAGATGTTGGACATGTTGCAGACCCAGATACGCTGGGAATACAGCTACATATCCCACCTAGGGTTAAAACAACAAATCCTCTGTTCTCCCTGAATGCAATATTGTACAACACAATTTCCAGCAAAATAACCCGTTCCTTTCCAAAAGCATAACATGTGAAATTAATAAATAGGAACAGGAGTCGGTCAATCTGCCCCTCAAGCTAACCCTGTCATTGAATAAGAACATGGCTGATCTACTCCAGGGCTCAACTCCATTCTCCTGGCGACTCCTTGTATCCCTCCACACCTCTCTGGGTTAGGGAATTCCAGACAATCACTGCCTTCGGAGAGAAGACATTACTCTTCATCTCAGATTGAAATCGATGTTCCTTATTCGTTATCTATATCCTCGAGTTCGACACTTTGCCCAACAATGGAAACAACATCTCAACAGTACCTTCTCCAACCCATTCTGTGTCTTGTATGTTTCAGCAGTATCACTCCTCATTCATTTAAACCCCAATGAATTATGGCCTCACCATTTTAGAGATTCTCAATAACACAACCCTTTCTTCCCAGGAAACCCCCTAATGTACCAACCGAGTTCCTTGCTGCATCATCGAGCTGACTTTATGTTTCATACACAGGAAGACTCCAATGCCTTTACTGTTCCTTTTCTGGAAGTCCTCTCCATTAAGTAACAGCCTGCCTTTTGATTCTCAGTGTCATCCTCAAACTCGGATGTATATTGTACTCAGCTCCCTCCTTCAGGCTGTCAGCTTAGATTGCAAATAACTGATGCCATCAGACTGTTATTTGTGGTACTCCAGCAGATAAACCTTGACCATAAAGATCCATTAATCCTGACTCTCCGATTTCTGTGTTAAACAATCATCATCCCACGTTAATACAGTATCCAACGTCCTAGAGCTTCTGTTTTGTGTAAGAACCTTTGTTTTGTAATACCTTGTGGAAAATCTCTGGAAGGCCTCGTGTCCACCAGATCTCCTTTATCAAGTCCACTTGTGACATTTACAGGCATCTCCAGAAATACTTTGCATGATTTTACAGGCAAAATATCATTTCCCTTTCACAAAACCACTCTGACTCTGTGTGAAGCTTTTCTAAATGTCCAAAATGGGCAGATCTTCCAAACTATACTAGTCCCATCTGCTTTCATTTGCTCCATATGCCTCTTAATGTTTCCCATTCATATGTTTGTCCAAATGCGTTTTAAATGTTGCAGCTGTCCTTGCATCTCCCACTCTTCCTCTGGAAGCGTATTCCATACCCACACCGCCCTGTGTAAAAACGCTGACCCTTCATCCCTTTTAAATCTACCCTCTTTCACCTTAAACCTATTCCCTCTATGTTTGGAATCCCCTACCCTTTGGAAAAGACCTTGGCTATTCACCCTATCCATACCTCTCATGGTTTTATATGTTTCTATAATGTCACCCCTCAACATCCTACACTCCATCTGATACTAACTTCAAGAACAAGTGTTTAAAGATAAGCACTGCAAAATTAAACAATATTAAAAATGACAGGTAACCAACACTCAGCCCAAACGTCATACTGTGATTTGTTTTTCTCCATGTTTCAATACTAAGGCAGCATGAAACGCTTGCTAGTGCCAATAAGAAGTCAAGCATCTGAATTCCTTTGTCTAAAGGGGGTAATGATCACGACAGTGAAAACGTATCTGTGGCCAGATCTATATATTACCACATGGACAACATTCTCCCTCCTGGCCTCTGTATGACTTTGTCTGGTTGTGTCTTCTTTATCTTGCATTCAATAAAGAGAACCTCTTTCCCCCAGTAACCCTTAATTCCGACCCGTTATACAGAATCTTCTCATTCCCCACTGCTAAAAGTCCATTTATCTTTTGCCACACCCTCTTTTTCCTGCCACCTATGCTCCACTTCTGACAAGGGATTAAAAGACCATTTTGCAATTGTATTCAGTTTTGAAGAATTGTCACACTGGACTGGAAACGCTAACTCTGTTACTCTCTCTCTGCAGATGTTGACAGACCTGCTGAGTTTCTCCAGAAATGAATAGGCACAGAACAATTTTTCAATTAAACAAATGACTATGGATACTGGAAATAAAAATACAAAAAACTTTATAGAAGGTTCACTGGAACTGGAAGTTTAGCTCTGCATTCACTCCTGAAAATTCTGCAACGTTTTTAGCCATTTCTTCAGCAATTTTTGTTTGTTGAACAATTTCCAACGACATATTGTCAAAGATGCCCAAACATCCTGTCCATCATGGAGAGCCGTACACTGGGAACTGAACACCAACACATGGTGACAAGTTCCTTGACTCTGAAACTGCATAAGGCTGGCATCACTGATACTGCAGAGCTCTGATTCATGGTCAAGGGAAAAAAACACAGAAGGAAACACATTCATTTTAAATACAGAAGATTGCATTCCTGAAAGGAAAAGATTCAGATTAGTACCTTAAATGGATATAGTTTATGTAATAAATTGGAGGCATCACATAAGGAAAAACTTCCAGCAGAATGAGAATATGAAAATGGAAGTATTTCCGCATCAGAAACCAGAGTAGGTCACTGAATACAGGGCTGATGGGTGAATGGGTCTCGGTGTGAACTGGGGCCAGTCAGTATTATTGAACTGTCGATATTGCAGCTAAAACTGGGTTATCATCTGATGCTGTAGATTTCAATGACAATCTGTAACTTTTTCCCCCGGATAGTCCATCCGTCTACCATTTCCATCAAGCCGATCCATGGGTCAGTGACGAGTGCAGGTGAACATGGTCGGGTCGGAATCACGTGCACCTAAAGCTGATGACAATCCATTAAAGCTACCGCACTTGACTGGTTACACTACAAACAGCAGGACTAACATCTGATACAGAGAGAGAGATGATCCCAAGACTAACAACTCAGATATACACTCTGTCGTCCTGTCAAATCCATGGATAAAAGTCGATGAACCATTAAACAACTTACTGGAGGAGAGGACTCCACAAATATCCCCATCCCAAATAATGGAACAGCCCTGTGCATCCATGTAAAAGATGCAGGATCTGCACCATCCTCAGCCAGAAGTGTTGTGTCGATTACCCACCTCACCCTCACTATGATACCCTCAGAATCACTGATGCCCGTCTTAATCAATTCAATTCACTGCACGTGACATGAAGCAACAGCTGGATACTGTAGATATGACAAAGACATTTGGCCCTGACACCATTCCTGCAATAGGACTGAGGACTTTTGCTACACAACAAGCCGTGTCGCTGTGGAAGCTGTTTCATTCCAGCTCCAACTCTGACAACTCCATGGCAATGTGGGTAATTAGCAACTGCAGTCCTCACTTTCTCCTAATGTGGGTAATTAGTCAACTATGTCCCATCCCCTAAGAAGGGAATAATTACAATCAGATCAATTACCACGCCCTCAGTCCCATCACGATAGTCAAATTGGTTGGGGTTATTTTTGAAAGAGCTGTCACACAGTCCAAAAAATAATCATAGAACATAGAACATAGAACAATACAGCACAGAACAGGCCCTTCGGCCCACGATGTTGTGCCGAACTTCTAACCTAGATTAAGCACCCATCCATGTACCTATCCAAATGCCGCTTAAAGGTCGCCAATGATTCTGACTCCACCACTCCCACGGGCAGCGCATTCCATGCCCCCACCACTCTCTGGGTAAAGAACCCACCCCAGACATCTCCCCTATACCTTCCACCCTTCACCTTAAATTTATGTCCCCTTGTAACACTCTGTTGTACCCGGGGAAAAAGTTTCTGACTGTCTACTCTATCTATTCCTCTGATCATCTTATAAACCTCTATCAAGTCACCCCTCATCCTTCGCCGTTCCAACGAGAAAAGGCCGAGAACTCTCAGTCTATCCTCGTACGACCTCCTCTCTATTCCAGGCAACATCCTGGTAAATCTTCTGTGCATCCTCTCCAAAGCTTCCACATCTTTCCTAAAGTGAGGCGACCAGAACTGCACACAGTACTCCAACTGTGGCCTAACCAAAGTTCTGTACAGCTGCAACATCACTTCATGACTCTTGAATTCAATCCCTCTGCTAATGAACGATAATACTCCATAGGCCTTCTTACAAACTCTATCCACCTGAGTGGCAACCTTCAAAGATCTATGTACATAGACCCCAAGATCCCTCTGTTCCTCCACCTGACTAAGAACCCTACCATTAACCCTGTATTCCGCATTCTTATTTGTTCTTCCAAAATGGACAACCTCACACTTGGCAGGGTTGAACTCCATCTGCCACTCCTCAGCCCAGCTCTGCATCATATCTAAGTCCCTCTGCAGCCGACAACAGTCCTCCTCACTGTCCACAACTCCACCTATCTTCGTATCATCTGCAAATTTACTGACCCACCCTTCGACTCCCTCATCTAAGTCATTAATAAAAATTACAAACAGCAGAGGACCCAGAACTGATCCCTGCGGAACTCCACTTGTAACTGGGCTCCAGGCTGAATATTTAACACCTACCACCACTCTCTGCCTTCGACCGTTTAGCCAGTTTTCTATCCAATTGGCCAAATTTCCCTCTATCCCATGCCTCCTGACTTTCCACATACGCCTACCATGGGGAACCTTATCAAATGCCTTACTAAAATCCATGTACACTACATCCACTGCTCTACCCTCATCCACATGCTTGGTCACCTCCTCGAAGAATTCAATAAGACTTGTAAGGCAAGACCTACCCTTCACAAATCCGTGCTGGCTGTCCCTAATCAAGCAGTGTCTTTCCAGATACTCGTAAATCCTATCCCTCAGTACCCTTTCCATTACTTTGCCTACCACAGAAATAAGACTAACTGGCCTGTAATTCCCGGGGTTATCCCTATTCCCTTTTTTGAACAGTTAATCAGTTCAGTGTGGTTTCCGCTAGGCCCCCATGTGGAGATGGTGCTGCTGTGGAATTGTCATTGGATTGCTAATCCAGACCAGGATAATTCTCTGACAACTGGTGCTAGTTAAAAACAATTAAGAAAATATCTGGATCTAATACCTGGTGTCAGTAATAGTGATCATTTGTTCAATGTCGATTATAGACGATGATCTCCTTCCCCAGTATACGTTCAGGAATTGAATCTCCCGTGCTTTCCTGGTCTGGTCTAAAAGTGACTCCAGACACACAGACATGTTATAAACTCTTCAATGGTCTCTGAAACGGCCAAGCAAGGCACCCAATTGTATCAAACTGCTACGAGGTCTTAAAGGATAAACTCAGAGAGAACACCCGGCACCAGCCTCGTTATCAGAAAAGGGAACGGGAAACACAATCCTGTTGACCCTGCAGAGACCTCCTTCCTAACAGCTGAGAGCTTGTGACAATATTTACAGAGCTTTCCCACACACTGCACAGAAGCATCAGGAAAGGAATACGTCATACAACTCATTGAGCTTTCACTATTCTCGTTAATGGCCGAACATCTCCTCAATGCAGTTTTCCCCATACAATATATATATCCCTTAATATGTTTAAACGTTGTGAACCATAAAATGAGAACTGCTGTAGTCCATTCAGCCCACCAGTTTTGTGCCTCCATTCTATGTACAGGCAGTTCACTGATAACGCGTGTTGATTAAATACAATTTGGCTGCAATGCAATTAATGAACCTTTTTCTATAAAGTGAACTCGTGTTCACTGTGATGCGATTCCTTGCCAGACACCAGCTGAACAGCAAACCTTTCCTCAAGATCCCTCTGTCTACAAAAGGTACAATCAATGTGTTCAGCTAAAACAGGAATGCAATCCGCTCTACAGGCCTTGAAACTGAGCCTGAAACTGGGAATTGTAGTTTATATTTAGAAACAACTTTATTTCAAACTGTGGGGAGAATCTTGGGGAGAACTGGAATTCCCCATCGGCATCACATGGTCACTCAGCCTCCGCGCACTTTCTGGTGAAGATTGTGGTGAAAGGTACAGTGCTCTACTGAGTGACTGTCGTGTGAAAGCGTTACATTTACAGCACTGTTCCATTACAACATGTAATTTAATGATTTATTTAGACTGTCCGAATGTGTGTTAGACCAAATTTAATTTTTGGTTTTTACTGATTCGGCACTTATCCTCTTTTATCCAAAGACCCCATTATCAATATTGCACAATTTTCTACAACACAGTGTTGCAAAGAAACACATTTACTGCGTTATTAGAGAACAACTTGGAATGATAGCTGATTTTCTATCTTCACACCATACTCCTGCTCTCTCCCAATCCCTTTAGTTTCCAGAAATCCTTATTTATATTCAGCCCCTTGACTTCCACAGCCTGATCTGGGAGAGAGTACCCCTGGTTCGCCACTCTCTGAGTGCAGGTATTTATTCTCATCTCAATGCAAAGTGGCCTGTCTGTACCTAATATTGTGGCCCCTTGTTTTAGACGTCCCAGCCACGGGAATTACCATCCCTGCTTTTAATCTGTCTCGCCCTGTCAGAGTGTTATATATTTCACTGAGATTTCCACTCATTTTCCTCAACCCCATGGAATACAGGTCCAGTCGCTGCAAACTCTGCTCCCACAACAAGTCTGTCATCCCAGAGATCAGTCTGGTCATCCTTTGCTGCTCTCCCTCAATGTCAGGTTTGTCCTCTGTTAGGAAAACAGACCAACACTGCACACAATACTGCACAATGTTCGAGATGGGGTCTCACCAAGGCCCTGTGCAGCTGCATAAGATACACTTACTCCTGTACTCAAATCCCCCTGAAATGAAAGTGAATACAGCATTTATCTTCCTACCCGCTTTCTGCTCCTGCAATATTGCTTTCAGTGACTGGTCTACAGGGAGATCCAGATTCCTTTCAAAGTTACAGTTCCCCACTTGCTGGGCCTACATACAATGGTCAGCGTGCCAATGCCATTCCCAGTATTGACCTCTGGCTTCAGAACTCACTGCCCTACATGGACTCGGCAGGCTATACAGAAATGTACAAAAATGCAGCTTAAGTTCATTCATAGAGCAACATTTCTCAACCACTCCTTTTTCAAATGAGAGGCTGCCATTCTATTTTTCCCATCAAAGTGCACAACATCTCATCTCCTTCATTACTCTCCATCTGCCACGTATTTGCCCAGTTATTCCACTTGTCTCAATCACCTTGGAACTTTTTTACATCCTCCTCATCCACTCAAAGGCTGACATCGTTTAGTGCTGTCAGCCGACTTGGGAATATTGCAGTTGCACTCCACACCCAAGATATGATGCGTATTGGGAATAGCTGGAGCCCAAGCCACGATCCTTTCTATATCCTCCCAGCCTTCCATTAAAAAAAATATTGTTTAATTCCTACTCACTGTTTCCTGCCAGCTCTCCCATTCTAAATCTATGACCATATATTAGCCTGAGTTCCACAGGATTCGAATTTGCAGAATAGGCTTGGGCTTTATCAAAACTCTTTTTGAGATTCCATTCGTATGGCATTGATACCTTCTACATAATTCTACTAAAAGCCACTTTCTCAAATATGGTTTCCATTTCATAAATCTCTGTTGACTTTGTCTATGCCCATTAATTTCAGTCGAATACTTTCTCTAAACTGTTTAGCTGCTAATTTCATTCTATCCCTTTTTCTCACCAGAATAAAGTTTCCTCGTATTACTAGGAAGTTTTCTTTTCTGTTTTATTTTCTTCTGTGAAGGCATAACTGAAGTATTTGCTCCATCGTTCTGCTATTTCGCTGTCCTCAATTATCTGGTATCAGACGGTAAGAAATCTGTACCTTTTTGCTCTTAATTTTGCCCTTGACATATTTTCAGGAAATATTTCATGTTCTCTCTTATCAACTGTGTTAAGATATTCTTCAGAAACCCATCAATTCCTACCTTAAGCTACTCAATGATTGACCTTCCACAGCCATACAATCACAGAAGCAAAGTCTCTGTACTACCAGAAATACAGCACGGTCCACATTAGGCCCACTTTCCGACACATGACCATAGCCGTGAATCTTAAAGTATTTGAAGTGCACAGCCGTGTCGATTCTAATGGGTAGAGGTTACCATGACAACTGTACTCTCAAGAAGTGCATTCCAGACCCCAACACCCTCTGGTTGAAAAACAATTCTCAAATCTTCACTGAACCGCAAACCCTTCACTTTAAAAGTGGGGCCCTAGACTAAAAGCTGCTGTCTATCCACACTGTCCATGGACCTCGTAATCCTATTCTTCTGAATCACAGACCTCTCAGCCTTCTCTCCTCCAAACTAAACAACCTGAGATTATCCAGCCTCTCTCCATAGCTGATATGCTCCATCCTAGGGAACATCCTGGTGAATATTCTCTGTACCCCCTCCAGTACAAGCACATACTTCCTGTAATGTTGTTCCTAGAACTACACACAGAATTCCATCTTGCCCTCATCAAAGTTCTGCATAGTTCTTATCATCTATGCCTAGATGAATAAAGGCTATGTTTATATTCCCCTATCCTTCCCCAAACTGTGTATTAACCTGTTCAATCACATTCAGCGATATGTGGAGAAGCACCTTCTGAGCTTCCTAGTGTACTGCCATACATTGAGTACTCCCCTGTCTGGTTCCTTCTCCCAAAGTGTATCATCTCATAGTTATCAGATTTGCATTCCATCTGCCATTGATCCACCCATCTGACCATTCCATCTGTATCACCCTGTAACATAAGGCCATCCTCCTCACTGCTAATCACCCGGCCAATCTTTGTATCAAACACAAACTTATTTATTACATACCCCACCCCTCATCCATTTTCACAGCTACATCATTTATGAATACCACAATTAATAAGGTTAAAAATCTCTCAACATCAGTTACATCACGTGGTTGTGCACATTGATGAAGAAGCAGTGTTTCGAAAGCTTGTGCTGCCGGATAGATCTGTTAGACTATAGTCTGGTGTTATGCTATTTTTACATTTGTCCACCCCAGCCCAACACTAACACCTCTGAATCACAAATAATAAGGGACCCAGCACTGATGCCTGTGGTACACTGGCCCCCAGTCACACAAACAGCCTTCCACACTCCCCTCTTTCTCCTACTACTAAAGTTGATTTAGATGCAACTTGACAAGTCACTAATGAGGCCTACCTATTTACTGGTTATTCTGTTACACTTGACACACTTATAGATTGTCTGGGGATTCTCCGTAATCTTGCCCTGCCTTTCCCCTGTGTTAGTCAGTCCCGTCCACGTGTAGAATTTCCTCCTTATTTCAGTCTTCAATGTTCTGTCCTTATCCTGCCATTATTTGCCTTGAATGTGGATTAGACAGCCTGATAAACATCTGTTAATTTCCAACTTGTCGTATGTTTTGTGAGTTTTATAAAGTTGACAGTGACCCAACTCTCATTCTTTGAAACTCAAGAGAACATAGGCCGAGTTTCCTCATCACGCAATCTCCTATCTGAGGGATTTATCTGGATAATGTCCATTACACTTCCTCTGTGCTCAGTATATTCTTTCTCAGATTTGGTCACCAAAACTGTTCTCAATATTCCAGGTACAGTCTCACCAAAACTCTGTGAAACTGCTTCAACATGTCTTTACATCTATATTCTGACTCCCTTTAAGGAAGGCAAACCAAACTTTAATTTTCCATTTACATATATTCCTCCAAATACCCTTCACATCAATGCATTTTCGAACTCACTGTGTGAGTTCTTATAGAAAGCCTTCTGATAATCTAAAATATGCCAATTCTACTGGATCCCCATTATCTATGCTGTAAGAATCAACTTCAAACAACTCCAAAGTTTGTCAAGGATAATGCCCCTTTCAGAAATGCATACTGAGTCTCTCCAATATTGCTGTTAATGTCTAAGTATCCAATATCACATCCTATATAATAGATTCCAACAGTTTCCCGACAAATGTAAAATTAATTAGTCTGCAGTTCTCCACACTATCTCTTCTTCCCTTTGGAGATGCTTGGATCCCTACCATTCATCGATCGTGCTTGGATCATGTTTACTAATGTACATTTATCTACACCAGCTTCCAGACTCTGCAGAATGTACAGGAAAATAGAACGCAATCTTCGACAATGCAATCGATACTTCTATTTGTGATTTATTTCTGAAGATTTTGGTATGAAGTACATCTGGTTTGTCAAGCTGAGCAATGCTCAATCCAGCTGCATGTTTAATATTGCCTTGTTACTGATATGAATTGACTTTATGTCTTTACTTCCACAAGTCCGAGACGATCACTTCGTATTTCTGGGTGATTTTCTGGATCTTACTCCATTAAGACAGATGGAAAGTAACTGGGCATTTGCTTTGCAATTTCCCTGTTATCCACCAGAAACTCGTCTCTCCCGATTGAAATTTCCACATTTGACTATGTTTTTCATTCCTTTGAAATATAGATCGTAGATTTTTGCAGTCTTTGTGTTCCTGTTTGCTTGCATGCATGTTCGTTTTTTGATTTCCTGATCAGTTTCATGACCCTCCTTTTCTGGATTGCAATTTTCTGAGAATTCTCAGGATTCCACAAAGTCTGGAATTCTTCTGAAGTCACTTCCTGTGATTAATATCTTCTTTAATTTGTTAATTTAATCATCATTAAGTCACTTTCTCATTCTTTGGTGTTTTCACCTGAAATAAGTCAACATATCAGTATTTCTATAAACCTCCTGGTCCTGACCCGATACATTCAGGAACACTGCAGGAGGACAAAGAAGTAATAACGGGGGCCTTGGTTGGTACTTTTGCATCATCGGTAGCCAACGGGTGAGGTCCAGGATGACTGGAGTGTAGCGAATGTTGTGCCCTTATTCAAGAAGAGCTACAAAGAAAAACCTGGTACCTATAGACCAGTAAACCTGACATCTCTAGTAGGTATGTTTCTTGATAAGGTTCTGAGAGAGAAGATATACATGGATTTGGAAAGGCAGGGTGTGATTATGAGCAGTCAGCATGGCTTTGTGCATGGGGGATCATGTCTTAAAAATTTGATAGATTGCTTTGGTGAAATGACAAGTAACTTGGTGGTATACCTGGTGTATATGGATTTCAGTAAGGCCTTCTGTAAGGTTCCACATTGTACGCTGCTCTGGAAGTTTAGATCACATGGAATTGAGGGGGAGCTGGCAAATCAAATCCAAAATTTGCTTGATGGTAGGAAACATTGGGTAATAGTGGAAACATGTTTATCGGACTCGAGGCCTGTGATGAGTGGAATGCCTCAGGGGTCAATTCTGGGACTATTACTGTTTGTTTTATGCATGTTTATTGGATATATATTTACATATTACACACATCTATGATTTAGATGAGAATGTACAGGCATGAATATAAGTTTCAAGGTGACACTAAAATAGACGGTGTCGTGGACAGTGAGGAAGACTATCAGGAATTTCAGAAATTACAGCAGTGCCTTGATCAGGTGAGGAAGTGGGCCGAGAAATGGCAAATGGAGTTTAATACAGATAAGTGTCAGTTCATGCATTTTAGAAAGTCAAAGCAAGGTCGGATTTTCATGGTGAATAGCGGGGTCTTTAGGAGGGTATTGAAACAAAGGGACCTTGGGATTCAGGTTCAAAGTCCTCTGAAAGTGGAGTCACAGGTAGATAGGGCAGTGAAAAAGGCATTTGGCAGACTGGCCTTCATCAGTCAGAGCAATGAGTATCGAAATTAGGGAGTTATGTTGCAGTTATAGAGGTTGCTGGTGATGCAATACTGGTAGTGTTATGTTCAATGTTGTTCACGTTGTTATAGGAAGGATGTTATTAAACTGGAAATAGTGCAGAGGAAACTTACAAGGATGTTGCCTGGACTCAATGGTCTGAGTTATTGTGAGAGGTTGGGCAAGCTAGGAGTTTTTCCTTTAGAGTGTATGAGACTGAGGGGGATCTGATAGAAGTGTATAAGATCATGGGAAGCATGGATAGAGTGAATGCACTCTGTCTTTTTTCCCCAGGGTTGAGCAACCACGGACCAGAGGGCATTAATTTAAGATCCGAGGGGAAAGAGTAAAAGGGAACCTGAGCGGCAATTTCTTTTACAAACAGGGTGGTATGCACATGGAATGAGCTGTCAGCAGAAGTGGTTGAGGTGGGTACATTCACAATATTTAAAATGCATTTGGACAAATACACGGATAGGAAAGAATAAGAAGGATACGGGGCAAGGGCAGGGAAATGGGGTTAACATTTCGTTCGGAATGGACCAGTTTGTTCTGAAGGGCCTGTCTCCGTGCTGTCGGACTGTATGACTCTCACAATCATTGCTTCTCCCATTGAATGTTATATTGTACTTCCCCAATTCACTGGAGTGTAATTAACCCTCTAGTCTGCAGGGCTTCCATGATGCGTGACCAGAACGCTCGAACATTCGATATTATATTCAGACGCCGTGTAAAAATGCAACATATTGATGTCACTATTCCTCCAAAGCTGCTTCAGAGAAAGGTTATTAATTAGTCCTCCTGACCACACAACACCAAATCTGAAATAACCTGCTCTCTAGTTTGGTTAACAACATACTGTTCAACCGACCTGATACACACTTATGGAAGTTATTCTTCACAGTATTAGTAGTCACTTAGTTAATGCAGTTTCGGTGCAACTTGAGACAATCCAGTATTACTGCAGCACCCATGATTATTTGCTACTCATTCACAGGAGGAGGGTGTCGCTGGATAACCAGCATTTATTGCCCATGGCAGAGGGCAGTTAAGAGTCAGCTGCGTTGTCTTGAGTCTGGAGTCACATGCAGGCCACACCAAGTAAGGACAGCAGTGTCCTTCCCTCAAGAACATCAGTGAACCAGATGAGATTTTCCAACAATCGACAATGGATTCCTGGTCATCATAAACCCTTGATTCCAGATACATATTGAAATCAAATTCCACCATCTGCCATGGCAGGATTTGAAATCATATCCCCAGAATATTACCTGGGTCTCTGGCTTAAGAGCCCAGCGATAATATCACTATGTCATTGCTTTCCCTTGCATATACTTACACACCTAATTTCCAGAACATATGATGTAAAGTATTTGCGTGATAGATTTGGGTTTGATATATCACGCACTAATGTTTGCTTCACCTTGCTATTTGTAGATCTACCCAAACTGATTCTTTTGGATGTGATGGAAAAGGTCTGTGGCGTTATTAGCGATAGACCTGGACAAGACGTTCAGGGAGATTCACCTCAACGCTGAGATGATCTGAAGAATTGGTCAGCAATACAGGACAAGCATCAATATTCTTTCCCCCAACTTTGCCAGGATAAGTGTCACCATATTCTTCTGCTCCCTTGCACTCACCGTATATCTGTTATAACACCTGCCCCCGAATAAGGCTCACACTCTATCTCCAAATAAGGCTCAAGCACGACCACACTCACTGTTGAATTCGCACCTTCCCTCCCCGACGTTTTCTCTCACTGACACAATAGCCGCGCACACGAATACCACTTCATGGATACAACACTGTGGTCAGACTCCCTCCAGACATCTCACCCTTCTCCCTTCCACTACACCAGCACTAATAGTAGGGGTACCCACTCCCACCCTCACTCCATCCCTCCTCTTCACCAATTCCAGGAGAAACATCCTGGAATAGGACATACAGGGTGTTCGAATGACCGATATCTGTTCCCTCACGCACTACCTCGACATGTGGGGAGGATCCTGGAAAGAGCCACAGAGGACCAGGACACCTTGTGTGGAGATTGTGAAACATCGACATCCCACCAACCAAGTAAGCAGCAATATTCAGGAAAGAGCAATTCTCAATTAAAACTCGCTGGCAGTTCCAATCTCATCTCTCTCACTTTTCAGGCTTAGTTAAAAACATTAATGACAGACTATAATAAAAATAATGTTTATTCTCTTCAGTAAAAATGTTAAAAATAAAAAAAAGTGAACGGAATAAGTTCATTATGAAAAATCTAAAACATGACGTTCATTCAAAATTGTGGGCATTCCCTCATAAATACTCGACATCATTTCTCTCACCAAAACTTCTTACGAGTGTTTGTATTCTTGTGTCTGCTTCTTTAATTTCAACGGAATATCATGCCCTGCTACCAGATGCTCATCGTAAATGTCCCTTCCTCTCTGAACTTTTCGTAAACTGTCAATATATTTCCAAATAACTGGATGTTCCACATCATGTTCGCATTGTCATCTCCTGTGGGTAGCTTCTGCATTATTGTCTGTTTTTTCGTCATTGTTTAAAGTCCTTTCATATAAATTCCACATTCCAACTGGAAAAAGCGGTGGACGCCGACCATTTCCTCTGCGTAATCTTCTGCCTCCATAGTTATCCTCGAACCAGTCCAGCAGCGGTTGCAGTTCATCTGGAAGCGCATCAGTCAAATGTTCAATAGCTTCATGAATGTTTTCAATGTGAATAAATGCAAGACCGATTATCATTTTAGCTCTGAAATAAAACTCTGAGTCAATGTTATACTTACTCAGGTGGCTTTTTAACATTTTTACTAGGCACTAAACATTATTTTTATTTTTATTGCTTTGATTAATGCTTTTACCTAAGCCTGAAAAGGAATAAATATGAGCTGCGCTGAAATAGTTCTGTGCCTAAATGCGTCTGCGGCAAAATGGGCTGCACCAAACAGACCGCACCAAACAGAATGAAGTATTCAGTCAATTACACAGCACAGGGGGACGTCATGTAACCATCCCAGGCTGTTATGCAGAAGCAGGGACACCCTGGGGAGCTGTCAGGAAATGCAGATTAGAGATCATTACTCATTTTGTGTTTGGAAAGCTGTAACGAGTGGAATTCTTCAGGGATCTGTATGAGGTCATCAACAAATTACACTCTATTCTAATGAACTGGATGAAGGAGATGGGGCTCAGTTTGCTCATGCACCAGGATAATCATTCAATAAGATGTCAAATGGAGACAGAGCGTCTGCAATGGGATACAGACAGGGGGAGGGTAGAACGTCTGGAATGGAATACAGACAGGGGGGAGGGCAGAGCATCAGAAATGGGATACAGACAGTGGAGGGAAGACTGACTGCAGTTGGACACAGACAGGGGAGGCAAAAACAATGACTGCGGATGCTGGAAACCAGATTCTGGATTAGTGGTGCTGGAAGAGCACAGCAGTTCAGGCAGCATCCAAGTAGCTTCGAAATCGACGTTTCGGGCAAAAGCCCTTCATCAGGCAGGGGAGAGCAGAGCGTCTGCAATGGTACAGATGGGGATGGCAGGGCGTCTGCAATGGGATACAGACAGAGGGAGGACATAACGTCTGCAATGGGATAGGGACAGGAGGAGGGCAGAGCGTCTGCAATGGGATACAGACAAGGGGAGGGCAGAGCGTCTGCAATGGGATACAGACAGGGGAGGGGAGAGCATCTACAATGTGATACAGACAGGGGGAGGTCAGAGCATCTGCAATGGGATACAGGCAGGGGGAGGGTAGAGCATCTGCAATGGAATACAGAAGGGGGAGGGCGGAGCATCTGCAATGGGATACAGACAGGGAGAAGACAGAGCGTCTGCAATGTGATACAGACGGGGGGAGGGCAGAGCGTCTGCAATAGGAGACAGACAGAGGGCAGGCAGAAGGTCTGCAATGGGATGCAGACAGGGAGAGGACAGATCATCTGCAATGGGATACAGACGAAGGAGAGCAGGACGTCTGCAATGGGATATGCACGGGGGAGGGCAGAGCATCTGCAATGGGATACAGACAGGGGAAGGGCAGAGCCTCTGAAAGGGAGACAGACTGGGGAAGGGATGCACGCCTGCAATGGGATACAGGCAGGGGGATGGTAGAGCATCTGCAATGGAATTCAGAAGGGGGGGGGCAGAGCATCTGCAATGGGATACAGACAGGGGAGGGCAGAGCGTCTGTAATGGGATACAGACAGCGGAGGGCAGAGCGATGGCAGTGCATCTACAATGGGATACAGACAGGGGAAGGGCAGAGCCTCTGCAATGCGATAAAGACAGCTGAAGGCAGTGCGTCTGTAATGGGATGCGGACGGGGAAGGTCAGATCGTCTGCAATGGGATGCAAACAGGAGGAGGGCAGAGCGTTTGCAATGGGATACAGACTGGGGGAGGGCACAGCAACAAGCAATGGCATAGAGACAGAGGATGTCTGTGAGCAAATCTTCAGCAGAAAAAAACACAGTACAATACATATGTGATGGAAATTTTCTGTTTTGGGGAAAAGGCGAAACAGCAGAAATTTATTTCAATGCAAGGAGAATGCAGAACTCAGTGTTACAGAGGGATTTGTGTGTCTTTGTACATGAATCACATCAAATTAACCTGAAGATGTAGCAAGTGATTTGGAAGGTAAATGTCGTGATCCTGTTTCGTGAAAGGGGTATTGGGTATGATCTTAGCGATATTTTTTGCATCAGTACAGGGCATTGCTGAGATTACATCTGTTGTATTATGTGTAGTTATACAGCCTAAACTGAAAAAAAAAACAAAATTGCTTTCGAAACGTCTCAAAGATGTTTCTCTTTACGCATTCTTGGGCTGAAGGCATTACGTTATGAAGAATTAACAGTTCGGTCTGAGAATGAGGGATGTTTTATTGGCCACATAAGACCTTGAGAAGAGTGTAGTTGGTGAATACCGGATGGGTATTTCTTCTTGTGTGGAAGAATAAAACTGGGGAAATAATTTAAGAATAAGTCAGTTTCAAAGGAAAGGTCATTGGACAGTAAAATTGAACTGTGAATTCTCTTCCTACTTGCTGACAGACAAGCTGAGCTTTTCCAGCAATTACTGTATATGTTTAAGAATATTCATTTTAACACAGATATTGTGAAGACATGAAACACTTATTTTTACATTATGCAAGCACATAGTAACACATCTTCAAAACAAGTAGAAACATTTATTGTTAATGAATTGATTCTGCAATAATGCACTGACCTGAAGTCGAGAATGTGATGGAGTCATATAGTTCATACAATGTTCAAGAAGAGCTCACAGAGTACAGTGTGGGATTGATAACGTTACTGATTTAACTTACAGATGGAAAATGTAGCCTATCTGTGGAGAAACATTCTATTGCTCCTTTTCTGTTTCCCTGTCGCTCATCACAGCAATGTGTGGGAGTGAAAAAAAGCCCAGTCGTCTTTCCCACTAATGGAGGATTCCTGATGAGGATTCATTGGAATCTCCCCATTGCCTGAAGCAAAACAATTCAGCCAAATTCAACTGTTTCATGAAGAAATCCCATTGTCAGAAGGCTGTGCAAGCAGAATAACAACAGAAGTAATTATTCGACTCGATAGTGAGGCGAACAGACAGGGGATTCTGTGGCTGCAAATGGGAATCTGGAATGGTGTGTAGCCTCCCACATGCCCAGGGTCCAGGATGTATCAGAGTGGCTGCAGAACGTTCTCACTGGGGGTTGGGGGGGGAGAGTTGGGGGAAGCAGCCAGAAGTCATTGTGCTCATTGACACAAAGGACAGAATGACACAGGTAGAAATAGTGATGACATCCTGCAGAGTGATTGTGGAGAGCGAGAGAAAAGGATAAAAGACAGTGCTAATATCCAGTTTACTTCCAGTTCTCCGTGCGAGTGAGGGTATGAAGAGGATGATATGGCAGATGAAGGGGTGGCTAAAGAATTGGTGCAGGGTGCAGAGACTTTTGGATTACTGGGATCTTTTGTGGGGGAAGGTGACGTGTTCAGGAAGGACAGGTTGTACCTGAGCTGGAAGGGGACCAATATCCTGGCAGGTATGTTTGAAACTGCTGCAAGGGATGGTTTCAACTAGATTGGCTGGGATTGGGGTCGGGTGCGTGTGGGATCCTCAACAGCAGGGAGGGAAGTGCGAGGCTGGAAGGAGATACAGTAATCAGAAACAGTAAAATGAAGAGACTGGTCAGGCTAGACAACGACGGGGAGCAAGGAATGTCTGTTGGATTAAATCGCAACTGTTTCAATGCAAGATGGCTGACAGGTAAGGTCGATGAACTCAGGGCATGGATTGGTGCGTGGGACTGGGATATTATAGCCATTACTGAAACATGGCTAAGGGAGAACTATATCATTGGCCATATCACCAACATAGTTATAATTATTTTTTGTGGGCAGTGGAGGAGTGGGGATAGAAAAGGGAGAAGGGAGCCAAAACAACACAGGGAATTATCGACTCAATCAGCCAAGGTCAGAGACGAGGAGTTCGTTGGAGGGGATTCTGAGGGATAGAATTTCCATTTATTTAGAAAGACAAGGAATGATTAGGGATAGTCAATATGGATTTGTGTGATGGAAATCATGTCTAATTAATGTGATTGAGTATTATGAAGAGATGTCAAAGAAGATTGAAGAATACACCGTGGTGTACAATTTTTACACAAACTTCAGCAAGGCATTTAATAAGGTTCCCCATCGTAGACAGATTACTAAAATTAGGTTATATGTAATCGAGGAAAAGCTAACCAATTGGTTACAAAATTGGATTGAAGGTAATGGATTGTTATCCAAACCTAAGACCTGTGGCCAGCGGTGTTCTGAAAGAATCAGTGCTGAGCTCACTGCTTTTTAATCACGGCTATAAACAACTTTGATGTGATTATCGGAGGCATGGTTTGTAAGTTTACAGATAACATCACAAATTGGTTCAGTGGACAGTGAAGAAGATTAACTCAGAATATAACGGGATCCTTGATCATCAATGAGCCAAGGACTGGCAGATGGAGTTTAATTTATATATTTGTGAGGTTTTACATTTTGGAAAGTTAAAGCGGAGTAGTGCCCTGGGGAATGTTGCTTAACAAAGAGACCTAAGGATGAAGATTCATAGTTCCTTGTAAGTGGAGTTTAGGTCGGTAGAGTAGTGAGGAACCTGGTTGACATGCTTGCCTTAATCGGTCAGAATATTGAGAATAAGAGTTGGAGTAACGTGTTGCGCTTGTACAGGACGTAGGTGAGGCCACTTTAAGAAAACTGTGTACATATCAGTTGACTCTTGTTAAGCTTGAAAGGGTGCAGAAAAGATTTACAAAGATTTTCTGGAACCTGAGGGTTTGAGCAACAGGGAGATGATGAACAGGACGTGGCTTTTTCTCCTGGACTGTCAGAGACTGAATGGTGACATGACAGATGTTTCATAAAGTCCTGAGGGACATGGAGAGTCTGATTGGTCAAGATCTTTTTCCCAGTGTAGGGGCGTCCAGAACTAGACAGCATAGGATGAAGGTGACAGGGCAAAGACAGAAGGGACCTGAGGGGAAACCTTTTCATACAGAGGCTGGTGGGTGTACTGTCAGAGAAAGTAGTGAAAGCGGGTACAATTACACGTTTACAATGTAACTGGATAGGTACATAAATCGGAATGGATCATGTGATGTGGGTCAAATTCTGGCAAGTGGGACGCGATCTGATTAAGATGCCTGATTGGCATGGACAAATTGGACAAAAGGATCTTTTTCCACACTGTATGATTCTCTTATTCTCACAGCGGGATGAGGAAGGATTCTAAAAGGGCCATTCGAATGGGAATTCTCTTCCCCGGAAGTTTGTGGTGCCTCTCTGATTACAAGTATTCACAGCTGAGTTAGTTAAAGATTTGACAGAAATGTGAGTCATGGATAATGGGACACAGACAGGACGATGAGGCTGAGACCATAATCTGATCAGCCACAATCTCAATGCCTGGTGGAGAAGGCTCAAATTCTCTAATGACCCACTCCTGCTCCTCAGTCCCATGTTTCTGTGTTCCATTCAACCCCTCTAACCTGCTAGACAGGAGCAGTTAGAGTCCACTTATTGTTATAGCATGGTACACAGAAATAGGGGAAACATTTCGGTCCCTCGAGACTGTCCCACTCGGTTTGGGAGATTGGATAATGTAATTGGAAGACCCAGGCTGGATATGGAAGAGGTTGCTCATTTCTCTTTACAAAACTTCCCCTCTCTGTATCTTGTGCTTCATTTGTTGAACATGTTGTAGACCCAGATTCACTGTGAATACAGCCCCCAAATCTCACCCAGTGATGGCTCACAAAATCCACGTGTCTCCCTGATTGCAATAGTCCATAAAAGACCTTCCAGGAAAATAACACACACTAACTTTCCAATAACAGAATGGGAAAGCATCAGAAACAGGTGCAGGTCATTCACATCCCAAGCCTGCCTTGCCCTTCACTAAGATCAAGGCTGACCTGCTCCAAGTCTCAAATCTTATTAATGTCCAATCTTCTTGAGCACTTCCATAGAACACAGAACAAAGAACAGTACTGATTTAGAGATGTCGGTATTCGACTGGGGTGTACAAAGCTAGAAATCACATAGCACCAGGTAATGTTCCAACAGGTTTAATTGGCAGCACAGTAGCTTTTGGAGCATCGCTCCTTCATCAGGTGATAGTGGAGGGCTCGATCGTAACACAGAATTTATAGTAAAAATTTACAGTGTGATGTAACTGAAATTATACATGGAAAAATTGATTCTCTGTTAAGCCTTTCATCTGTTAGAATAGCATGATAGTTTCACTTCTTTCATGTGTAAATCACAAAACCTTTTATTAAAAAAAAAGTTGCATTCTCAGGTGAGCTGTGAACAATGCTGATAGCAAGATAAAATGTTGAAGGTGTTGGCCCCCTGTGTTCTCTGACTATGCCATGATGTTTAGATTGATTCTAAGCTAAAAAGTGAGATAACGGAGTTTTACATGAATTCCTGCAGATTTTGAGCTCAAGGTTCTACATTAATGCATGCAGTTAGGACCTTCAGCTCTCGACGTTGTGTTGTTTGTCCTACTCTAACCTACATGCTTCCGTTCACTTTGTTCCATGTGCCTATCCAAGAGTCTCTTAAGTTTCCCTCACGTATTTGACTCTACTACCACTGATGGTAGTGCATTCAACACACCCACCACTCTCTGTGTAAAGAATCTACCTCTGATATCTCCCCTAAAACTTCCTCCAATTACCTTAAATTTATGCCACCTCGTGATAGACATTTCTGCCATGGGAAAATGTCTCTGGCTATTCACTCTCTATCTGCCTCTCATCATCTTGTACACCTCTGTCAAGTCACCTCTCATCTATTTTTCCTCCAATGAGAAAAGCCCTGACTCCCTCACTGTTTCTTCGTAAGACTTCTAGTCCAGGCAGCATCCTGGTAAATCTCCTCTTTGCACTCTCAAAAGCTTCATTATCCTTCCTATAATGGGGAGACCAGAACTGAACACAATATTCCCGGTGAGGTCTGAGCAGGGCTCTATCGAGCTGCAGCATAACCTCGCGGCTCTTAATCTAAATCCCCCTGCAACTGAAAGCCAACATACCATATGCCTTCTTAACAACCCGATCAACTTGGGTGGCAGCTTTGAGGGATCTGTGGAGACGGACGCCAGGATCCCTCTGTTTCTCCACACTGCATTTAACCATGTATTCTGCATTCACATTCCAGCTTGCAAAGTGAATTCCTTCAGTTTGAACTCCATGTGCCATTTTCAGCCCAGCTCTGCATCCTTTCGATGTCCCATTGCAACCTACAATAGCCCTCCACATTCTCTACCACTCCAACCACCTTTGTGTCATCGGCAAACTTACTATCCAACTCTTCAACACCCGCATCCAAGTCATTTTTGAAAATAACAGAGAGCAGAGGTCACTGAACTGATCCCAGCAGGACACCACTGGTCCCTTTCAGTGATCTAGCTCCCCTAACTCTCTGTGTAAGAGAGTTCCTGACATTCACTACCCTCTGTTTGAAGAAAACCTTTTCTGCTTCAGCACCATCACTTATTGATATGAACAAACGAGGTAACGCAGAGGCTCAGGTAAGAGAGACTGATCCTTAACTCAAGGCAGTATTTGACTGAGGATGACATCAAGGAACCTGAACAAAATCACACTTACTGAGAATTAATTATGACCTCTATACTGCTTGGAGTCATTCACGGCACAAGGGAAGATGATTATCATTGGTGGGCATCAATCATCTTAGCCGTGGGGAACTTTTGCAGGAGATCCTCAGCGTAGCTTCCTCAGCTCAGGCATCTCCAGTTTGTCATCATAGAATCCCTACAGTATGGAAGAAGGCTATTCAGCCCATTGAGTCCAAACTGAGCAGATTAGATTCCCTACAATGTGGAAACAGGCACTTCGGCCCAACCAGTCCACACCGACCCTCCAAAAAGTAACCCACCCAAACACATTTCCGTCTGACTAATGCACCTAACATGATGGACAATTTAGTATGGTCAATTCACCCTGCGTGCACATCTTCGGACTGTGAGAGGAAACCGGAGCACCCGAAGGAAACTCATGCAGACAACTGGGAAATATGCAAACTCCACACAGACAGTTAACTAAGGCTCGAATCGAACCTGGGACCCTGGTGCTGTGAGGCAGCAGTGTTAGCTACTGATTCACCGTGCCAGCAGAAGAGGGGGCATTCACTGAAATCTACAAAGTTTTCAGGACATGTTGTCCCTCTTCAGCTCTTGAAACAATCTGTGACCATGTATAGCAAGACTCAGACAACATTCAAAACCGTGTTGTTAAAGTCTGGGTAACATTTATGTAACAGCACAGTACAATTCCACAGTAAAAGGACAGGTTCATTCAGCAGCCCAATCTGGTTTCACGAGAATGTGGGGAAGCCATTCATCCCATCAACACTACTGGGCAAAAGAAGGATAGCCCTTTCAGTCCCTCCTGCCTGTTGCACAGCAAGGTGCGAGTCTGCTCTCTCCCACATGTCACGTACATGGGATCAGAAAGAACCATTTCAAACCCGGAGTCACTTACAAAGGAACAGGAAGAGGCTATTAAGCTTTTCAAGCCACTAACACAGGAACAGGAAAATGTCAGAGATGCTCCAACATCACAAACAAATGGAGCAGGGTCTGCACAGACACACTGCTCCAAATTGATCCACATGCCTTAATTACATATGTGTTACTTTAACATGGTTTTCTGGCAGTCGGAATGAAGCCAACATTTTTTAGCCATTCTCCAAGTTATCTTCCATCTCCAAGAAGGCAGTCCCATGGTCTCCGTAGAGGTCAGAAACAAGTGGGGAATAACTAACTGTTTCAGCATGATGGTATTTTGGCTGCTGACAGGATTGTGTACAAAATGACACTCAATGCAGTGTCACACCGTAACTGTGCATTAAACTGTTCAGAGTTCATTCAGAGCCTGCACCTCGCTGTCAATTGACGTGTGGGTTCTGCAGATGCATGTAAACTGTCGTGAATTAAACATTCAATGAAAAGTATGACATTGTCACCCCTTTCAGCTGTTTGGGGTATAATGAGTTGCTGTCCATACCCATCAAGCTTCAACTTCTTATTCTCTCACAGCGCTCCAGATTAAGCACATCGTTACTGCACTCTCTCCTCATGGTAACACCATGCTAGTGTTTAGTCTGGTCAAACGCCTTTGCACTGTCTCGGTGACAAAGAGATCATTGATTATAAAGCAGACCAAATCTTTACACAAAGCACCAAATATTATCTCAACAAAACACGATCAGTGGGAAAGATATTCTAACTTTTGTACTTCGATCATTTTGCCTGAAGAGCCACAAATCATTTCCTTCCTGCCCCTGTATGAATTCTGTCAGTGACTTATGACCAAGGACATCCAGGTCCTTTTCAACAAAAGCACTCGCCAACCTCTCTACCATTTAATAAATATAAATGTACATGATGATATTTGTTGTTCACATCTGAATAATTGTTATACCTTGTGAACAGCTATTGCTCAAACACTGAACCTGCTGCCACCCATCAATCCTTCAGTCCAGAGAATAACAGTATTCTTCTCGTATCTCTGTTTCTCAAATTTTAATCCATGTGGTATATATTCCACCCCTACCTACCCATGGACTCTAACATTCCCCATTCACCTGTATTCAGACATGTCAAGCGTCTTCTAAAAATACAAATACTCCAATCCCATTGGTTCTCAACTGTCGATGTCACAATGGACAATCTCCACAAACAGGTTTATCAAAGATCATTTCCCTTTCCTGAATCTAGGCCGAATGTACCAAATCATATCATTATTCTCCAAGTGTCTAGTCGTCATGTTCCTTCAAAAAGGTTCCAATTTTTTTTTCTCACAGCTGACATCAAAGTATTTAGTTTTCTGTTTTCCCTCTCCATCCTGTTTTAAATATTTAGGTTGACAATAGCTGCTGTCCAGTCTGCAGAATCATTTCCAGAATCTAACTAGCTTTGAAGAATAATCAGTAATTCTTTCACTAGCTCTGTTCTCGTCTCAATTACTCTGAGATGTAACTCATCAGATGCAGCAACTTATGAAACTTCAATTCAATTAGATTTTCATTAACATAAACTTCATTAATTCTGATTTCCTTCAGTTTCCAATTTTTACCAGTCCCTCTGTTCCCTAATATTTGTGGAAAGTAGTTTCTGTACCTTCCCCTGCGGAGATGGAACCAATGCATTCCTCTCAGCTGGCAGATGGTTTCAGTCAACTCGTGAATACATTGGAGGACTGCACTTCAGAGATGGTGGATATATTACCCACTGCTGCCTGAAAAGTTCCAGCATCACTCCAGTTTAATTTATCGTGAGTGTCAGCGCAGTCCTACTACTGGTGTGAGAACACAGGTTATACTGAAGGATGGGATACAGCTCAGTGACCACCTCAGTTCTGAGACAAGCTGTTTTTACACTTTTCACCTGAATGGCTGCAGCTTAGACAAATCTTCCTGGAAATCCCAGAGAGGAAAATATAGTTCCTCGCTGCTCCCTGTTTATAGAGCTTCCCTTCTTTGTAGTCTCAGATCCATTTGTTTATCATGGACCCAGACACACTGTAAATGCAGTATCCAGAGTGGGGTTCCCAGACCACCGGGGCTCCCTGAATGAACCCAGTAGCTGACATCACAATCCTGAGAACACCATCCACAGAGACTCCACTGACTTTCCAGATAACAGCAGCAAGTGAATTCCCCACACTTACAATGCATCCATTCACTACTGAAAATGCCTCGGTCTCCTCTGTTTCTCTCGTAGACAGTGAGGACTACAGATACTGGAGATCAGAACTGAAAAATGTGTTGCTGGAACAGCACAGCAGGTCAGGCAGCATCCAAAGATCTGGAGAATCGACGTTTCAGGCATGAGCCCTTATTCAGGAATGAGGAGGATGAGCGCCTCATCTTCCGCCTACGAACCCTCCAACCACAAGGGATGAATTCAGATGTCTCCACCTTCCTCATTACCCCTCCCCCCACATGGTCTCAATGCCAATCCTCGTACCCAGCACCACCTTTCTGACCTGCAATTTTCTTCCTGACCTGTCCGCCCCGACTCCCACTCCAGCCTATCACCCTCTCTTTAACCTCTTTCCACCTCTCGCATTTCCAACGCTCCTCCCCCAAGTCCCTCCTCCCTACCGTTTATCTTAGCCTGCTTGGCACACTTTGCTCATTCCCGAAGAAGGGCATGCCCGAAACGTCGATTATCCTGATCTTTGGATGCTGCCTGACCTGCTGTGCTTTTCCAGCAATACATTTTTTAGCTCCTCAGTTTCTCTTCCTGGCTGAGAAAGCTCTTACATCTCCACACAGTCGCACAGTAACAGTTCTTGTCTCCAAATAAACAGTTGACCATGGAACGTTACGTTTATCTATATCTCAGCGACTATAATTATTGCTGATGGAGTTGATCACCACACTCAGAGACAAGAGATAGAGGGACAATAACTCACGGTAAGCAGGGAGATCCCATAATAAATATGATATTCAGGAATATGTGAAAAGGGGAAATGGTAGAATAACTTCCCATTCTGTTTTCCTTCCAGTCCATCATCAGCAATCCTTTTGCTTGCTTTTCCTTTCTCTCTCTCTCTCTCTCTCCATCTATCTCTCTTTCTCTCTCACTTTCTCTCTCTTGATGGACATCACCCACTCAACACAAACCTCCCGCTCACCCTTCCTACCATCCCTGATATAATAATATTATTTTTCAGCTGCATTCAGTTTTGATAGGTTCACTGAACTCGAAACATGTTTTTTTTTCCGACCGACTGCCATACCTGCTGAGATTCTCCAACATTCTTTCAGACGGTGGACAATTTTATTTCAGATCGCCAGCATCCGCAATTCCTTGGTTTTTTCAACTTTAATGTTGTTGTTTCGCGGGATGCCAGCATCACTGGCAAGGGCAGTATTTATTGTCCATCCTAACTGCCCTTGACCACGCGGCCATTTGTCAAGGCAATATGGAGGCCACTAAATTGTTGTGGATCTGAGGTGACACTTAGTTCAGACAGGGCAAACATGTTAGGCTTCTTTACCAAAGTTTATCAATAAAATAAGAAAAGGAATCCTGATGGTTTATGCTTGCCATGAGTGAAATTAGGTTTCATTCCAATTTTTGATCTTGGAATTTAACTTTAGTCATCAGCTGTGGTAGGATTTCAGACAATGATTTTAGAGTCATGACTTGCGCCTCTGAATTACACAGTCAGTGACATTATTACTCTGTTTAAGAGTCCCTGTTGTCAAGTAACTGTAGAGACAAGAACAAGTTTGTGGTCAAATTATTTGTAACCGGAAGAGAGGTCAGAAGAGAACTGGAGCCATAAAATCTGTTGTTAACGAAGGGGTAGGTGATGGCGAAGTCAGGAACAGAATTCAGGCAGAGCTGGAGGTTGGGGATATTATGAAGGGGGTGTCAGCAGGTTTGAGCACAGAGAGAGTATATGGAGGTATAAAACAGTTCACAGTAAAAAGGAAGCTCAAGGTTGCGAACAGTCTTATTCCTTCTCAGATGTTTATGAGTAAGAAGTTTGGAAATGCATGAGAAGGAAGAGGTGTTTGTGACTGAATGTTTATGCATTTGTTAAATATAATCAACCAGAATAGCAATAACATTCAGCATTATTTATAGAATTGACAGAGATAGACTTACCAGGAACACCAGTAATAGCGAGGATGGGATAGTACCCAGCTTGAATAATCATCAGTACGGCTCGTATCCACAACTCTAACCATGGCCAATCCTGAGAAAGCCAATAAAGACCCCAGGATAAACTCCTGTCCATTGTTGGAACATTCCAGTCTAATGTTCTCAGATTCGGATCCATTGTTGGAACATTCTAGTCTAATATTCTCAAATCAAATCCATTGTTGTACAATTCTAATGTTCTGTGATTCTGATTTCTCTCTCTTCCTCTGTAGCTGCTGATTCCAATCTTGTTTAGGTTGACGCTGCGCCGAATACTATGGCATAATATGTTGAAAGAAGTCCTTAATTATGCAAGAGGGAAAGCCTCCAGTAACCCAGGTGGGTCCAGAAAGACTGATATTAATCACAGTCACTGAACAAACAGCTCCATTTAACCAATTTCACGGCAACTCTGATATATCACAATAATTGGTGTGGGTGGGATTTTGATATCGATGATTATTGGGCTCATGGCACATGTCCAGTTGTAAACATCGAGGTGAGGGAGAGACATAATTCTTTCTCTTCACAAACTCGATTATTCTGCTGTGTTTTGGAAATATAGGAATTGCTGGCCGTCTGTGTCTGATCACCAGGCCCTCTGCATCTTTTTGTTTTATTTATTTAGGTTTAACTTTGACTTTTGTCTGTCCAGCATTTAAGAACTTAGGTGGGTTTAGGCATTTTTGAGAGACACCTACGGAGCCATAGACGATGGAGATACAGTCCATTCCTTGTGTTCTTGCAGCCACGGCCTGGTCCTGTGGAGTGATGGTCAAACTCTCACAGAACCAGGACGCTTAATTTTACCTTTCACCAGTTATTGCTAGTGTCTCAGCAGGGGTGGAAGGCAGGAAATCTCTCCCCGGTTCTACACACTCTCTCTGTGATTTCTCTCTGAACTATCTTTTAATGTTCTTTCCTCCTGGATTGGAGAACTGCATGTCAGACAATCTGTTTCATGCATTTGTTTTTTGACCTTTGTGTGCTTATTGGATGATACCATATTGGAGCAGTTAGTGTATGGTAGTTAAATAAACTATTATTCTGCTAAGTCTTCGAACAGAATTAAGTTATTGCAAGTTCGTCTTCCTTTTGTTGTCTTTTACTGAAAGTCTTCGAATAAATTGTGTTTTGTTTAATGTCGAATATTTTGACCAAGTAAATTCTATCTCAAACACAGCACCTTAAATTTACCAGCGGAATGGGCCGAGCTGGAGGAGTGATAATCATGTCAAGAATTATATCGGTTACCCAATCCACCTCTAAGAACCAGCCCAGACACGTAAAAGCCCAGATGAGGTACCTCCTCAACATGAAGCGCTGCGTCGACCAGGCTAGTGTACTGCTCAGCAATCCGTTCAGGATCGAACACTGTTTAGAGCTCACAAGTTCACTACTTATGTGTCTAACAGTGCACTGATCTATAAATTTGGACTAAATGATCTGTTCAGCACAGGGCGCCGTGCAGAACACACAAAGGCATTGTTCTATAAACACGGACTGGATATCTGTGCAGCATGGGGAGCTGTGCAGTAAATAGGAGTGAATTTATCTTTTAATGTGGAGCAGTTACCTTCCCAGCATATGCAGCTGTGTGCACCAATCGCTGCATTGCTGTGTAACACTGTATTAGATCACTGCCCAGCGTGGGGAACCTTGCAGCTCATGCTGGAAGCGACAGGATGTGCAGCACCTCTCCATTTCCAGCTCCATATCTCCAATGTGGCATGACACAGGAGTGCTGTGTGTGTGAAACTCACTGCCAGAGAGAGATGGTGGGGGAATCAGTTTAAATACCAACAACTGGGAGGAGCTTTGTTAAAAGCGAGGGGAAGATTGAGAGAGAATTTCAGAGAATGATCTGATGGTAGGTTTAAAAATTGTGAAATGAGAACATTTTGATAGCATCTTGCAATATAAGCCACTGCTTCTAGGAATGATGGGGTGAGCAGGATATTTGTGTAAGTTATGACTATTGAGAATTTTGGATAAGCATTTGTCCTGCAGCGTTGTAACTGGGAGTAGGATCAGCAATTCAATCGACTCACTGGGCTGAATCTACAATAATTTGTCTCAGTGCCATTTTCATTGAGTGTGACAGAAGGAATATCTGCACGAGGCACAGCTAGTTTCCTGGTGTTATCTTATCGAACTCACCTCATTAACTACACACCCTACCTCATGGTGTCCCTATCATTCCACGCCAGCACGATTTTCCCATCCATTATGGCTGGAGGTGCTCACCATCACCCGGATGCCCCTGGATATTCAGTAATCCCTGGTTCTTCTGCCATCATGAAAAGGCCAATGGGCACAATGTTGAGTTTTCTCAGTTTGGAGCTGCCCTGCACAGTTTACCCGAGCATGGCAGATAAAAGGAAATTATACCACAGCTTGATGTTTTTGTCAGGTGTGTTCAAGATGGTTTCCTTGCTCAGTATGGAGACAGACCAACAAGGGGAGAGGCCATTTTGGATTTGGTGTTCGGCAACGAGCCAGGACAGGTGTCAGAACTAATGTTGGGAGAGCACTTTGTTGAAAGTGATCACAACTGCCTCACATGTAGCATAGTCTGCGAGAGTGAAAGGAGCAGTTTCCGAAGGAAGATATTTAATAAGGGAAAAGGAAATTATGATGCTATCAGACAGGAATTGGGAAGTACAGACTGGGAGCAATTGTTCCACAGAAAGGGCACAGCAGACATGTGGAGACTGCTTAAGGAGCAGTTGTTGCGAGTGATACACAAATTTGTTCCTCTGAGATGGTAAGAAGGGGTAAGATTAAGGAACCTTACATGACCAGAACAGAGAAACTTCTCGTCAAAAGGAAGCAGGCAGCGTACGGAAGATGGAGGAAGCAAGAATCTAACACAACTTTAGAGGATTACAGGCTTGCTAGAAAGGAGCTTATAAATGGACCGAGGTGAGCCATGATGGGGCACGAAAACGGCATGGCAAGAAGGATTAGGGAGAATCCCAAAGCATTTTTCTCAGACGTGAGGAATAAGAGAATAATCAGGGAGAAGGTAGGGCCGATCAGGGATAGCGTAGGGAACTTATGCATGGAGTCTGAGCAGATAGGGGAAGTCCTAAATGAGTTTTTTGCTTCAATTTTCACCAGGGAAAGGGAACTTGTTGTAAATGAAAACTTAGAGGAGCTGGTCTAGATCAAGATTAATGAAATTGATGTGTTCGAAATTTTGGAAAACATTCATATCGATACGTCCCCAGACCCAGATTTATCCTAGACAGCTCCGGGAAGCGAGAAAGGCGTTTGCTAAGCTACTGGTGAGGATATTTGCTTCCTCAGTCTCCACAGGAGTCGTACCGGAGGATTGGAAGGAGGCGAACGTTGTTCCTTATTTCAAGAAGGGTAATAGGGAAATCCCTGGCAATTACAGACCAGTCAATCTTACGTCTGCGGTCAGCAAAATTTGGAAAAAATTCTGAAGGATACGATTTATGACTATTTAGCAAAGCATTGTGTGATTAAAGCAGTAGGCATGGCTTTGTGAGGGGCAGGTCATGCCTCACAAATCTTATTGATTTCTTTGAGGAGGTGTCAAGACAGGTCGACGACAGTCGAGCAGTGGACGTGGTGCATGTGAACTTCAGCAAGGTATTTGATAGGGTTCCCCATGGAAGGCTCATTCATAATGTCAGGAAGTATGGGATACAGGGAGATTTGGTTATCTGGATTCAGAATTGGCTGGCTAGCAGAAGGCAGACAGTGGTTGTAGATGGAAAATATTCTGCTTGGAGAACAGTGTTGAGAGGGATCTCACAGGGCTATGTCCTTGGGCCTCTGCTCTTTGTAGTTTTTATAAATGACTTGGATGAGGAGGTTATGGGGTGGGTTAGTAACTTTGCTTATGACACAAAGATTGGAGGCGTCGTCAATAGTATAGAGGGCTACTGTAGGCTGCAACACGACATAGACAGGATGCAGAGCTGGGCTGAGAAATGGCAGATGGAGTTCAACATGGGTAAATGCGAAGTGATTCGTTTTGGAAGGTCAAATTCGAATCCTGAATATAGGATTAAATACAGGATTCTTGGCAGTGTGGAGGAACAGAGGGAGGTGGGTGCACAAGTGCATAGATCCCTCAAAGTTGCCACGCAAGTGGATAGGGTGTCAAGAAAGCATATGGTGTTTTGGCTTTCATTAAAAGTGGGATTGAGTTTAAGAGCCGCAAAGTTTTTCTGCAGCTCTACAAGTCCCTTGTGTGACCACACTTGGAGGATTGTGTCCAGTTGTGGACCCCCTACTATAGGAAAGATAAAGGGGCTTTGGAGAGGGTGCAAAGAAAGTTTACCAGGATGCTGCCTGGGCTGGAGGGCTTGCTTTATGAAGAAAGGTTGAACAAGCTTGGACCTTTCTCTCTGGAGACAAAGAGGAGAGAGGAGATCTGATCGAGGTGTACAAAATAATGAGAGGAATAGATAGTGTCAATCCCCAGAGACTTTTCCCCAGGGTAGGATTGACTAGTACGATAAGTCATAGTTTGAAGATATTAGGAGGAAGGTAAAAGGGAGACGTCAGAGGTAGGTTCTTTATGCAGAGAGTTATGATTGTATGGAATGCATTGTCAGCTCCGTTGGTGGAAGCAGAGTCATTGGGGACATTTAAGCGACTGATGAACATACACGTGGATAGCAGTGAGTTGAGGGGTGCATAGGTTAAATTACTATATTTTACATTAGGATTAAATCTCAGGACAACATCATGGCCTAAAGGGCCTGTTTTGTGCTGTACTGTTCTATGTTCTATTTGGTATATTTAAAACAGACACAGATAAGTTCTTGATTGACAAGGGGATCAAACATAACTGACATGAAGAGGGAAATGGGGTTGAAAATCTATCATTCGTGATCGAATGGCGGAGCAGACTTGATGGTCCGAATCGCTTCATTTCTGCTCGTATAGAGTTGTGGCCTAATAATATTTCGGTCCTGGATGGCACGGTGTCTCAGTGGTTTGCACTGATGCCTCACAGCTTCAGGGAACTGGGTTCGATTTCCTCTGGGTGTTCTAGTTTCCTGCCACAGTTCAAAGTTGTGCAGGTTAGGTGAACTGGCCATGCTGAATTGCCGATTGTGTTCAGGGATGTTGATGTTAGGTGCAATAGCCAAGGGTCTATGTACAGTATTAGGGTAGAGAATGGGATTGGTTTGCATACTCTTTGGAGGGTAAGTATAAACCTGTTGGGCTGAAGGGCCTGTTTCCACACTGTAGGAATTCTAAGAAAATGCAGGTTGCTGCAATGTTCCAATGAAGCGCAACCCAAGCTCGATTAACACCTCACTTTACACTTTGGTTCATTACAGTCTGTAGGAGTCAATATTCAATTCCATAAATTCACAGCCTGAACCCACTATGGCTGTTCTCCTTTTTCTGTACACTCTCCCTCCTGGGCTCCCTAAGCTCGTGTCTTGTTTTGTTCCATTCAACAGAGAAAATCAATTTATAATATTTACACATTTATTTACACCCATTATATACCTGTGTCTCTTTCACCACAATTTCAAGCCCATTTGTCTTTCACACTGGGCCTCCAAACACTCTTTCCCACCTCTGCCAAGATACTAAAGAGCTCACTTTCCAATCCTTTACACGTCTGAAGAAGATTTACACTGGACGTGAAACATTACCATTGTTTCCCTGTCTCTGCAGATGTTGCCAGACCCCTGAGTTCCTTGAAAAATGAAAAGTTACAGAATACATTTTCAATACAGCAAAGATCATTGGATACAGGAAATCTGAAACAAAAACAAAAATTATTGGATTTACTGCGTGCTTTGAGGAACAGTCAGAGAACCCGAAAGATTACCTCTGCTTTCACTGCATAGATGCTGTCAGACTTGTCAGTGCCTTCAGCAATTTCTGTTTTTGAACAAGTTTCAAACATGTGTGTCAAAGCTGCTCACACGCCCTGTCCAACATGGAGCGCCATACACTGGGAAGTGAATGATAACGCAAGGTATACAAATTCATTTGTTCTGAAACTACATAAGGCAGTCATCACCGACACTACAGAGCTCTTAATCATGGTCATGGAGAGAAACAGAGGGAAACACATTCACTTTAAACAGAAGATATCATTACCGGTGGGGAAAAGATTCAGGTGAAAACGTTAAATGCTTTTGAGGAATGCGATAAATTGGAGGCATGGCATCATGAAGATACCCAAACTGGATGAGAATTTTTCAAAAAGGAAACGTTCCCACATCAGAAACCGGGATAGGGCACTGTGTACAGGGGAGAAGGGTGATTGGGTCCCTGTGCGAATTGAGGACAGGCAGCAGAATTGTATTGCAGATATTGCAGCTCAAACTGGGCATTCATGTGTTGTTGTAAATCATAGCAGCTGTAGTAGCAGCAGCAGCAGTAGAATTATATCCAACCACAATGTACTCTCTCAGTCTACCATTACCATGCAGCCGATCACCGGTTCAGTGATGAATGTGGGTGAACATGCCACGGTCAGAACCGTGTGTACCTAAACCTGATGATAACCCATTCAAGCTACCGCACTTACTGCTTACATTAACAAACAGCAGATCTAATATTTGATAAAGAGGGCGCCATGACCCCAAGACTGTGACCACTTCTTTTATAACCAGCTATGAATTACTGCTGGCCTGTCTACTCTTACTCTCACCTGTTAGAAAAATCCTTGTTCCTTTTTTTAGAGACGGTTCAAGACCTTCCCTCCTGTTACCATTTTGTTTACATCATTGAAAAACTTACTGTACCTTCCCCTGTGAGGAATGATGCAAAACATGGGTGTAAATTGTCTGTCTGCTCCCTGTAGCCAATTCTTCAGTCACACCCTCCAATTGTCCTCAGTATACTTTCCTAATTAATTTCACCTAAGATCACACAATCATCTTGAACTTTTTTTATATGCTCGGAAAAGTTCGTGCTGCTTGTTTTTGTATTTCTTGCCAATTGACTATATTTTGTCTTTTCTCCCCTTTTCCTCGCTTTCTAGATTGATACAGTCATATCGCGCACAAACAGACCCATTGGTCCAACTTGTCCATGCTGGCCAGGTTTTCCAAACCAAACTAGACTCATCTGATTGCATTTTGTCCATATGCCTCTAAACTTTTCCCATTCATATGTTTGTCCTACTGAGTTTGAAATGTTGTAGCTGTACTTGCATCTCCCACTCTTCCTCTGACAGCTCATTCCATATACACACATCACCCACTGTGTGAAAACATTGATCCTTCGTCCATTTCAAATCTCCCCTCTTTCACCTTAAACCTCTGCTTTCTATGGTTGAACTCCCCCATCCCGTGGGAAAGACCTTGGCTATTCACTCTATTCATACCTCTCATGATTTTATAAACTTCCACAATATCACCCCTCAACCTCCGACACGCTATCTGACACTAACTTTACGAACAAGCATTTACAGATAAAGCACTGCAAATTTGAAACAGTATTCAAATGACAGGTAAATAACATTCAGCCCAAGCTTCATACTGTGATTTGCTTTTTCTTCATGTTATAATACTAAGGCAGCAGGAAACTGTTACGAGTACCAATAAGAGGTCAAACACCTGAATTGCTTTGTCCAAATGGGGTGATGATCTCTACAGTGAAAGCACATCACAGGCCTGAACCATATAAGAAGGGGAATCCTTGTACCACACGGTCAGCGTGCAGTTGCCTTTAGCAGAGTGAGATGAAGGCTCATTATATCTTTTGAAATTTGGATCGCAGTGTGAATTCAGTGCAAAGGGGAGAGATGTTTTCAATAAGGTTTACTCAAAGAAGGAAACTTTCCAGAGTGAGATATGTGGGAGGTGTAAAACAGCATGAATGGAGAGACCGAGCCACACTGAGACCAAAGGCAAAGTGGCAGCACTAAACGCAGCTTGATGCTACTGCAGAGGAGGTAGACTTGATCAAAGAGTTTCAGGTGAAGTGGGGAGGGACCATAATGTAGGAAATGTAATCTGTAATTTGAGAGGGAGAACCTGGAATCACAAAGGGGACACGAGCAGGGAAGAGGATGGAGCAGCAATGGCAGTAGTTTCTGGGGGGAGTTCAGGAAGCACAGCTGAAATTCATGTCTAGCATATGCTTCTGGTCCCTGAAATAGACATTATAAATCTGGCCCTCCACTAATGCTCATCAATTGTATCCTTGAGAGTCTTTGTCAACCATGTGTGCTTCATCTGCTTACTGAGTTCTTCTTTTGAACAGAAACAATAATTACTGAACGGTTTGGGATATCTGCTTGAATGTCTGCTCACGTATACTCACTGGCCTTCCTCTGGGTCTATTTTCACATACCGCTTCCGACCAGATGTGAGGCAGAAATCCTCAAATTAGATGCCTGGTTCTTTTCAATCATTCAGGGGGATCTTCTGCCTGTGGCTGAATACAAGATCAGTGAAGGCTGACTCCATTCTCCAAGTTTGTGCATCTCTGTTGTTTCTGTTTGACGATGCCACATTCCTGTGAGCTGCGTCTAATGTGACCTCATTTCCATCAAACCAGAAATCCCCCAAATCTGGTGGACAGGGCCTTCAGCTATGCCTGTCCCATCTCCCACGGTGTTGCCCTCAATCTGTCCCCTCCATCCCAGAACAATGATAGATTTCTCCTTGTCCACACTTTCTACTGCCAAGAATCCACATTCACATATTCATCTTACGCCATTTCCACCATCTCCAGCAGGACAGCATCATCAAACACGACTTCCCCTCCTGCCCACTGTCAGTATTTCACAGCGACCGTTCCCTCTGTGTCACCGACCATCACCCCGAACGTTTTCCCACTCCCCCATCGCACCATCCCATGCAATTACAGAAGCTGCAACACTTGTCCATTCATCTCTTCCCTCCTCACTGTCCAATGCCCCAAACATAGCTTCCAGGTGAAGCAGCATTTCACTTGTAACCTTTCAATCTGATCTACTGTCTTTGCTGCTCATAATGCAGTCTCTTTATATTGGCTAGACCAAATTAGGATTGATTTGAGGAACACACCCACTCTGTCTGTAGAAATAACTCTGACCTTCTCATTGCTTCCCATTTCAATAACCTACCTTGCTCTCATGCTAACATTGCAGCCCTGGGCTACGTTACAGCCTTTAGGAGTTAATATAGAATTTCACAATTTCACAGACTGTTATAACTGTTCTCCAATTTCCGTACAATCTCCCTCCTGGCCTACCTATGACCTTGGTTGTATCTTCTTCATCTTTAACTCAATAGAGAGAACCTCTTTCTCCCATTCACATCTTAATTTAAAGCTATTTCACATGATCTTCTTGTTCACCACTACTAAAAGCATGTTTATCTTTGGCCACGCCCTCTTTTACCCGTCAACCCACTCCCCACATCTGTCAAGGGATTATAAAGCTCATTTTTCAATCCTTTTTCAGTTCTGAAGCAGTGTCATACTGGAATTGAAACAGTAACTCTGTTTCTCTGTCTCTGCAGATGATACCAGACCTGTTGAGTTTCTCTAGAAATGAATAAGCTCAGAACAAGTTTTCAGTTAAACAAATTACTATGGATACTGGAAATGAAAATGCAAAAATTGCTGGAGAAAATGGGAGCTTTGTCGAAGGGTCACTGGTCCTGAAAGACTAACTCTGATTTCACTCCACAAGATGCTGCCAGACCTGCAGAGTTTCGTCAGCAATTTCTGGTTTTGAACAAGTTCCATAGACGTGTGTTAATGCTGCTCAAACGCTTTGCCTAACACGGAATGCACTGTGATGTGACCAATAATGCAAGGTGCACAGATTACTTGATCTGAAACTGCATAAAGCTGGTATCACTGACACTGCAGAGCTCTTAATCATGGTCAGGGAGAGAAACAGAGGGGAACACATTCACATCCAACACAGAAGATGGCATTGGGGGAATGGAAAAGATTCAGATGCATATGTTAAGGGGTTTGAGTAAAGTCACATACTGGAGGCGTGACACCAGGGGGAGACCCTCAGCAGAATCAGAATAGGAAAATGGAAGTGTTACCACATCAGAAACCAGGTTAAGACGTTGAGTACAGGGCTGATGGGTGAATAGGTCTTGGTGTGAACTGGGGGATAGTCAGTAGATTTGAATTGAACATATTGGAGCTCAAAGTCGGCATTCATGTGGTGCAGTAGAATCACAGCAGCAGCAGAATTGTATTCAACTACAATCTGTAACATTTTCGCCAGGATAATCCCTCAGTTTACCATTACCATCAAGCTGATCTATGGTTCAGTGATGAGTGCGGGTGAACATGATAGGGTCGGAACCATGTGTACCTAAACCTGATGACAATCCATTAAAGCTACCGCACTTGACTGGTTACGTTCAGCAGGACTAATATCTGATACAGAGGGCAAAATGATCCCATAACTAACAGATCATATCGAAGTAGTACAGTGCTGCCACATCCAGACATAAATGTCGATGGACTTTTAAACAACTTACTGGAGGAGAGGACTCCATAAATATCGCCATCCTATTTCACGGGACAGCTCTGTACATCAGTGTAAAAGACATGGTTGTATTATCTGCACCGTCCTCAGCCAGAAGTGTTGAGTTGATGATCCACCTCGCCCTCACCATGCTGCCCGCAGAATCACAGATGCCAGTCTTTAATCGATCTGATTCACTGTATGTGACATGAAGAAACAGCTGAACACAGTAGATAAGACAAAGGCAATGGGCCGTGACACCATTCCTGCAATAGGACTGAAGACTTGTGCTGCACAACAAGCCGTGTGCCTGGGGAAGCTGTTTCATTCAATCTCCAACTCTGACATCTCCCTGGCAATGTGGAAATTTACTCAGCTATGTCCAATCCCATAACAAGGGAATAACAACAGTTATTCTACGCCTGAGTCCCATCGCGATAATCACATTGGTGGGAGTTCTTTTTGACAGAGCTGTCAAGCAGCACAGAAATAACCAGCCCAGTGTGGTTTCAGATAGGTCCCCATTGGAGATGGTGATGTTATGGAAAATTCACTGGATTACTTATCCAGATCAGGCTAATGCTCTGACAGCAATTGGACGTTATAATTAATAAAATATCGAGATGCTAATCCTCGAGTCATTAACAGTGACCTTGAATCCAATGTCGATTGTAAACACCAATTTCTTTCCTCAATGTACTTTCAGGAAGTGAATCTCTCGTGCTTTCCTGGTCTGGCCTAAACGTGACTCCAGACATACAGACATGTGAAAAACCCTTCAATGGTCTCGGAAACGGCCAACCAAACACTCTATTGTATCAAACTGTTCTGGGGCAATTAAAGGATAAAACTGGACAGATCACCCGGCACCACTCTCAGTATTGGAACGGAAAATACTACCGTATTGACCCTGCAGAGATCTCCTTCCTAACATCTGAGAGCAGGTGGCAGCATTTACAGAGCTTTCCCACAGACTGCACAGAAACATCGGAAAATGACTAGGTCATTCAACACACTGAGCATCCTCCATTCTAGTTCATGGTGAAAATCTCCTCAATTCAGTTTGCCCGACACAGTGTTCATATCCTTTAGTATGATTAAACATCAGAACATACAAAGTAGGAACTACTGTATTCGCTTTGGTCCATCAGTTTAGATCCTCCATTCAATATACAGACAGTTATCCAGTCAAGGTGTGTTTATTTAGTGCAATTTCGCTGTAACACAATTAGTGAATTGTGCTCCTTTCTTTATAAAGCGAGCTCCCGTTCACTGTTATGTGAGTCCGTCTCTGGCACCAGAAGAACAGCAAATCCCATCCTCAGGATCCCTCTGTCTGCCAAATGCACCCTCAGTGTACTTAGCTAAAGCAGGAATGTAATCTGCTCTGCAAGCTTTGAAACTGAGCCTGAATGTGGGATTTGTAGTCTACATTTAGAAGGAAATTAATTTCAAACAGTAGGGGAATATCTTGGAGAAAACTGGAATTCCGCATTGGCATCACGTGGTCAGTCAGCTCGCGCGCTTTCTGGTGAAGATCTTGGTGAAAGGTACAGTGCTGTAGTCATTGAATGTAGTGTTAAAGTGTGACATTTACTGTTCTAACTCATTACAATATACGGTTCAAAGATTTATGTAGCCCATGGTATTGTTTGCAGGCACAGGGAGAACGTGCAAACTCCACACAAATAGTGACCCGACTCTGAAATTGAACCCAGATCTCTGGTGCTGGGAGGCAGCAGTGCTAACCACTGAGCTACCCACTGTGGGCAGCGCAACTTCCTGCACAATTCAACATTCGAAATGTGGCAAAACAGTAGGGAGATTCCATAAGTCCCCAAACTTGTCATTGAGCAACAGGAGGAGGACATTGAGATCTTGAGCGGCTTGGTCAGGAACAAGTGCAGGACATGCAAGCCATCGAAACTAGAGTGGAGGAACATCAGGAGGACATTCTTCCCATCGTGTGTGTAAAGCAGGAACAGAATGAGTCCAATCAGTCACCTATGCCTCTTACACAGCAATTGGAGCCGATCGTTTACAGCTTCGTGCCTATTTCACAGGTATTGAAACGGACTGTCGAGGTTATGGAAAGGGAAGAACTTCGAATAACCAACTTCACCCGGGAATGAAAAGTTATGAGCAAACGATTGGGACTGAAGACAAATTGTTCAAATCTATTATTAAGGAATTAACATCAGGAGATTTTGAATGTCAAACTACATTCCATCAAAGTCAACATGATTGTATTAATGATAAATCATGTTTGAATGATTTTCCTAAATTTATTAAGAAAAAGTTGGACAAAAACGTTGAATAACAGGGATCTGAAAGATGTATTATATCTGGATTTCAAGAAGGCATGCTTGACAAATGATTAATATGCAATAAAAGAGCACACGGGGTTAGGACAATTTATTTGCTTGGAGAGAAAATTGGCTAACCAATAAAAACCATGGTATGGAGGTGCTAGCTTTGGACTGGGTTGAGTAAGGTCAATAATCGCATGGCACCAGGTTATAGTTTGACGCGTTTATTTGAAAACACAAGTTTTCATTGTACCGCTCCTTTGTTAGGTGTTAGAGAGAAAAGACCTTAGGCACAAAATTTATAAGGAAAAGATGAAGGGATTGCACAATACATGCACATGAAATGAACATACCAAAGATGGCAGCTAAATCTTTAATCGGTTAGAATGGGGATGGAGGTTTTCATTGATGAATATGCAAATCCAAGAGTTCCTTTCAAGTTCTGCCTGGAGATACCTCCAGGAATTATCAATGTAAAGGAGGTGACCCCTCCAGTCAGACAACTGGCATTTAGGCATTTGGTCTTGTTTGGAGTCTGTATGCGTCTTAACCTGGAATCAGTTTGGCTTTATTTCCAAAGTAGGAGTTCATAAAATATCGCATTGACTGACTGGCTACGAATGGCATATTTTTTTGTGAGAAATATTATGCATCTGGAAATATAAACTGGCAAATGAAACTTACAGATTAGACGTGTGTGTGTATCTGTGTGTTTGCACTCACATGTGTGTGTGCGTTTGAAAACAAGGTGGAGTGCCTGTGGGAGGGAGAGAGAGAGAATGTGTTTGTGAGAAAGTGAGGGGGAGTATGTGTGTCTTTGTGAGGGAGAGAGAGGGTGTGTGCGTGTGAGAGAGGGGAGTGTGTGTGTGTGTGTGTGCATGTGAGAGATGGGGGCGTGTTTGGTTGTGGGGAGGAGAGGATGAATTTGCATGGATGTATTTAAAGGGGACAGGGAAAGGATGTGTGTCTCCTCGTTAAAACACAGGAAGATTTGGCAGATCCCTTCCCCCCCCCACACACTCTGTGGTTTCAGAGCTTCCCCTCTCTGCCCCATTTGCTCTTCATTCTGCAGACCCAGATGTTGTAACAACAGTCACCATGACTCATCCAGAGTTGGGTCACCAAATCCTCAGGTCTCCCTGAATATCTGAGGCAGCTCACAGCACAACCTCCAGCAAACCATCCCCATCACCTACACTAACCTTTCTTTAACAGGAGTCAGTCAGAAGCACCTCATCTCCAAGTTAGAGTCGTGTTCCTTGACAATAATACTCTCGGGGTTTCCTCATGTTATGGACGGCACAATCATCTGAGAGGGACAAACACAGGCCTTCAGTGGTCAGGCACTGACCAAGTTTCAAAGACGTGTCTCAAAGCTGCTGGGACCCCCTTTCCAACTTGGAGCAACAGCCCGCCACATACCATTGCATTGTTTCTGCGCTTCATAATGCCAGCACTCAATACCCTCGGGATCCAAAAAACAACACCAGGGAAAGGTACAGAAAAAAAACAAACAATTAATTAACTGATAACATGTGGAGAAAATATGGATAAGGAGACAGGGGAGTGGGAGTAACTGGAGAAGTGAGGCAATGGTGAGTCCAATCACAAGAATGAGAGCATTATTTATAATTATTGCCAGAACAGTTGAAATGGTTAGTTACATCATATTGTGATTCTGCCTCATAGAACCATCCCAGACACCATAAAGTGGGACAAGGTACCAGCCAGAATGGAGAGCCATCCAGACCATGCTCGTGGACTAATCTATAAACTGGACTACCTGTCCAGCATGGGCACCATTGCAAAACATTGCCTGTATATTGCTACTAAACTTGCACTACAGAAATGTCTTGCACGGGAAGAATTGTAACCCATGCAGTGAGTGACAGAAAATAGGATCCCACAAATGTATGGCTCTGTGTCTCCACTGCCGAAATTGTGTGTGTGTGTGTGTGTGTGTGTGTGTTTTGATGGCAGTAGATATGTAATTTATTATTTGAGAGAGAATAGACACAGAGGATATCAGCTTAAATGTGAACAACTGACAGGGCTTTGTGTAATTAAAAGAGGGAGACTGAGGACCGTGTCATAGTCAGAGGTGACGATGTGCTTGTGAATATTAAAGTAAAGGCATTGCCAGAGCCAACAACAATATAAAGCAATCCGTACAGGAATGATGGGATTTTGGTCTGCCTTTAGATACAAGCCGTGGAATCATTCGCTTTATTAAGACTGTGTTCATAGCTGAAGGTTCAAACAGCAGATGGGATGAACCAGTGAAGTATAATCTGCAGTTGTCAATAGTTAAAATAAGAAATGACCAGGGTATGGTGTCAGCAATCAGCTTGTGGCCAAAGGGATCACCGTAGTTGTGACTCGTCTGTTTCAGCCTCAGTTATTGGCCAGGGATGAGATGGAGTCAGAGGAAAGAAATGGAGTTTGCATCCAGAACAGAAGACAGTGACCTCCAAGCTTTCAATATTTAAATAGCAAGTGCAGTGATGCAATGAATCCTGGTTCATGCCTGAAAGTGAGTAGGTCAACCAACAAGGCCCAGTGCCAGACCTACAGAAGGAGAGAAAGAATGAATAAGTTCACTGTTGTTTGTTGTGGTTTGGAGCGTGAATACTTACAGAGTACAGTAAATGAAAAGAACAGCAATACTGTCACACATGGTTAATGCAAATAATATATTGACAGTGATACTTACCAGGGACACCAACAATAGCCAGGATAGGAAAATAAAAATATTGAATAATGTAAAGTGCATATCTGTTCTGCGATGGTAACGCGGATAATAAGTAGAAAGAATCCCAACATAATAGGATAATCTCCTGTCCGTTGTCGGAACATTCCAGTCTATTGTATTCAGATTCTGATGCACTGTTAGAACTGTCCAGCATAACGTTCGCAGATTCTGATCCACTGTTGGGAACTTTCCAGTCTAACATTCCCAGTTTCTGATCTTTCCCTCTCTCTGGACCAGCCGATACCTGTTAGTGCTATCAGTGATGCTCCCGCCCATACATATTGATGGGAGCCATTTTGTCATTAAAAGATGGAAACCCTCCACTGGCATAATTAGAATCCACGGAGACTGACATTAGTCACATTCACCAAATAAACAGGTTCAGTTGACCAGTTCCTTACATCATTTTACATAACAAAATGGAAGGGCACATTTACTCGGTTTGGATGGAATGGATAAGGGTTGCTGAGGGATAGACCATAAATTTTTCAATCTTTTAAATCTGATTTCGCTGTATGTGGGTGTATTGTCGGAACAATGAACTGTTGTGTATGTTTCACCCTGTTCATAAAAGGAGACAGGAATAAAATAACAGACGACCTGCATAAAATATATGGTGGAGAATTTTCTCGATACCTTTGTGTAATGCTGCTCCAATTAGAACTTCCCTGTTATTAAGTCCTTTCTTAACCTTGTGACATCATTCAGAGCATTGAAACTGCTACTCAGGAACAGGGAGAAACAGGAGGTAGTCACTCAACTGCTCTAGACTGGGACACAGGGACAGGAGACAGTGTTCCAACTGTTGAAGACGGAGACAAAGGGACAGGAGATAGTCACTCAACTGCTCTAGACTGGGACACAGGGACAGGAGGCAGTCACTCAGCCATTCGAGACTGGGATACAGAGAAATCTGGAGGCTTGTGAGGAACCAGATTTCTGTTCCCAAGGAACTGGGGGATTTGACACACTACCCTCCAGTCTGGGATACTAGGAAAAAAAAGGGAAATTGGCTTGTTACTAACAGAAATATCTGAATAAGTTGCATGAGCTAGCCGTTCAATCCTGCTCCAACATTCTTCAAAAACATGGCTGATCTGATTTTCATTCCTTCTTTCCATTTTACAGAGATTACCCTCTCCGCAGCCTTTCCTCTATTTGTTGGTCATGTTTCAGATCTAGATGCTGTAACTACAGTCACCATGTTTCATCCAGAGTTGGGTCACCAAGGCCTCTGGTCTTCCTGAATTTCCACAGTAGCTTAAAGCGCAACATCCAGGAAACCATCCCCAGCATTTCCACGAACGTACAAAAACTAGAGTCAAGTTAAATGTTAGTCAAGTGCAAATGAGAAGCCTGGTCTGAATCACTAACAGTTGTGGGGATTCCTCATGTTACTGACCACCTGAGCAGCAGAGAGTGATTAACACAGACATTCAATTGATAGGCACAGAGCAAGTTATAAACATATGCTTCAAAACTGCTAAAACCGTACCCTCCAACATGGAGCACTGGGCAGGACACTGGGACACACACAGAAACAACACATGCAAACAGACCCACACGTATACACAGACACATTAGCATCGTGTGGATATAACTAGATAAGTTATGCTTGAAGCTGGGATCAAGGCTTGTTGTGAGAAGGCAGGAGAATTGGCTTGAAAAGCATGTCCGCCATGGTCAATAGCTCAGTAGACTGAATAGGCCAAATGGCCTTTTTTCTGCTCTAATTATTTACAGTAACGGCACATGCATTTGTCTATGCTTGTACGTATACTTGTATGTGCATGTGTCTGTGTGTGTCCGTGTTTTTGTGTCTGTGTTGTTGTGTGTTTGAGTGTGCCTGAGTGTACATGTCTGTGTGTGTGTTTGAGTGCGTCTGAGTGTGCTTGTCTGTGTATGCATCTGTGTGTGTGTCTGTGTGTTTGTGCTCCTCAGTAATTTTAGAAATGGGAATATCAATGTACATTTTTGTAATTTATATTCTATTTGACATTCACCGTTCCATCATAGTTTGAGGAACCTTATTTTCGTCATGAATTTGTTATTTTAACAAATGAACGAAATCAACCTGACCTCTTCTGAGGATGACCCTGACCCAATGTGAGACCAATAACATTGGCCATATCATCAACCTGGTTACACCGATAATTTGCTGTGACCAATGGGGGAGTAACAGTAGAAAAGAAAGCAGTTACCTAACAACCCAAGGAACTCAGTTACCCAACAACCAGTAAGCCTGACATCAGTGGTGGGTGAATTGTTGGAGGGGATTCTGAGGGATAGCCAATTGCATGCATTGACAAAGGCAAGGATTGATTGGGGACAGTCACCATGGCTTTTTGCATGAGAAATCGTGTCGCACTAATTTGACTGAGTTTGTTAAAGAGGTGACAAAGCAGATTGATGAAGGCAGTATTGTAGATGTTTTCCATACAGACTAGAACAAGTTGATAGACAATGTTCTGCATATTCGGCAAGTCAGAAAGGATAGGACACATGGGAACCATTGCACCGACGCCAAGTGAATACAAATTAGATTGAAGGGAGGAGACAGAGGTTGGTAGAGGATTGAATTTCAGACTGGAGGCCTATTTTAAGGTACGAGGGGAAATATTTTAGAGAGAAATTAGACGCAATGTTTTCATGCAGGGGGAGGTGTCCATGTGGAATTAATTGCCAGAGGAAGTGGTGGAGTCTGGCATCTTGCTGGGTATCTGAATAAGGAGGTTTAGAGGAATATGAGTTAAATGATCTTAAATCAGATTCGATCATAATGGGATGTCTGGTCAGCACTTACACATTTGCATGCTATATGACTCGATAAGAGGGATGAGCAGAAATTCTAAACAGGCAATTCTCTTCCCCACAAGTTTGTGATGTCTCTTTGTTTATATTTATTCAACGCTGAGTTAGTTAAATATTGGACAGAGAAGTGATTCTTGGATAACGGCACATAGACAGGAAAGTGAAGCTGAGACCACAACCTGATCAGCCACAATCTTAGTCCCTGGTAGAGAAGGCTCAAAGTGCCTAATGACCCACTCCTGCTCCTCAGTCCTATGTTTCTGTGTTCCATTCAGCCCATCAAGCCTGCAAGACCGGAGCAATTAGAGGCTAGCTACCCCTTTCACAGAAATAGAGGAGACCATTCAGCCCCTCAAAACTGTCAAACCCTGTTTGGGATTGTTTAGAAAGTGTAATTGGAAAACCCCTGCTGTGGTATGAAAGAGGCTCCTCATCACTCATAACCGAGGTTCCCCTTTCTGCAATTTGAGCTTCGTTTGTTGGTCAAGTTGTAGACCCAGTTTCACTGTGAGTACAGCCGCCATTCCTCACCCAGAGATGGTCCAGACAATCTGGCAATATTCAATAACAGACCTTCCAGGAAATGAACAGCCTCTACTTTCCAATAATAGAATGCGAGAAGGCCACAAAAAGGGATATGTCATTCATCCACACGCCACGACACCACCAACCCCCACCACCATTCCCCCACCCCTCCCCGCAAGCATGTCTTCACCCACAATAAGGTCTAATATCCTCTTTCATGTCTAATTCTTCATAGCCCTCAACTCTGGTCAAATAGCACTCCTTGCCCCCACACTGTGACCTATTGATATGAGCAAAAGACATGAACACAAGGGCTCAGGGAAGAGTGACCGGCCCTGACATCAAGGCAGCATTTAACTAAGGATGGTCTCAAGAAGCCAGAGCAGGATTGTGCTTAATAGGAATGAGTTGTAAACTTCCCTGGTTAGAGTGATTTAAAGCATAGAGCACAATGATTGTGGTTTGAGGACAAATGTCCACGCAGTCCTGAACATGTCTGCAAACGATCCTCAAGGTAGCTTCCTCAGCACAAACATCTTCAGCTGCTTCATAAATATCTTGACCCCATCATAAGATTAGAAGTGGTGGTGTTCACTGACGATCACACAATATTCAGGAAAAATGTCCCCCTTCATCGCCTGAAATAGTCTCTGTCCATGTGCAACAAGACCAGGACAACAGTAAGGCTTGTGCTGTTGGAAGTATCGGTAACATTCATGTAACAGTGCAGCTGGACAGTGCACAATTCCACAGTTAAAAGGAGGAGATTATTCAGCGCCTCACACTGGCTTCACAGGAATATAAGGAAGTCATTCAGCTTAATTAAATTATTAGAGAAGTGTAGAGATAGCCCATTTTGTGCCTCCAACCAATTACACGGAAAGAGAAGGAGTCACGTGTTATGGACGACAGCAGAGCTCCTCAAGAATATTTGAAGGCATTGGCCTAGCCTCTATTAATAATTAAGTGTTCTGATGCAGTAATATCGCAAAAAATATGTACTTGGCAAAAAGGAAAGATCAGACACAGATTCTCAGATGCAGTTCTACAATCGAGGAGGGAAAACAAATCAAGTGAAAATTTAGAGAGTTGCAGCCAGGAGACTTCCACTGAAGCTTCCAACTCTGTGGTGACCCCAATAGCTTCTGATGTTACTGATAAACCAGAACACTTCCTGTAATATGGCTTCCAGAACTGCACACAATATTCTATTCATAGCCTAACCAATGACATGTTTAACTCAAATTATGTCGCCTCGATGAATGAACACTATGCCTACAGTCCCGTGTGATTTCTTAACTGGTTATTATACTGTCCAGTCACATTCACGGATATGTGAAGAAACACCCTCTGACCTCCCTAGTGCTCAGCTATTCATTGAATTCTCCCCTGTCTGGTTGCTTCTTACAAAGTGCATCACCTCGTATTTATGAGGGTTCCATTCCATCTGCCATTGATCTGACCATCTGACTATTCCACCTGTATATTCCTGTAACATAAGGCCTTCCTCCTCACTGCCAACCACCTGGCCAATCTTTGTGTCAACAAAAAATTACTTATTACTGTCAGCCCCAACCCCCGACCACCCCCTCCACATTCACACTTACATAATTTATGTATACCACAAATAATTAGATACACTGCACTGCTCGCTGTGGTACACCACCAGATACCGGTCTATTTCTACCTTATTTCCAGTAACTTGGGACCACATAGCTGTTCTCCAGTCCTCTAGCGCCTCCCTTGTGTGGTCAGTTTCGACTTAAACATTTAGGTCAGGACATTTCCTCTCTTGTCTCCAACAGCATCCTGCGATAAACACATTTGGACTTTACATCATCCAAAATCATCAATCCCAACTTGCATTTTATATCAAACTGTTCGAGAGCTTCCCAGTCCATCTTCTTGAATTCTGTACCTGCATCTTCCTTCTCCCAAATCAAACAGGTGTGAAGTTCTCGTGTTACAGTCTATCAATGTTCTCCAGTTTCATATAATGATAACCCCCTTGGTTTCGAAATAGGTCCTAATTTTTCCCTGGTTATTCTGTTCTGCTTGATGTTTTTGCAGAACATCTTGGGTTCCCCCTAACTTTGCCTGCTGCACTTGTTCATTCCCCTGTATGAGTCAGTCTGCGGTGGGTGAATTTTCTAAGTTTTCCTGAGATCACCTCTCATTCTTTGAAACAGTATAGAACACAGGTACAATCTCATCCACACTGCATGCAGTCTGTGCAGAACGCCTTTACATCGATATTCCAATTTCCGCTAACTGAAGGCAAACTTCACTTTTACCTTTCCATTTCCAAAAGTCACCCCGAACCACGTTAGTTCAATTTTATTTACTATTCACTTTCTGAGCTCTTGAACATCCACTTGAATATCTATCTTTCTAAAATCCAGTAGTTCTCCACTGTCTGCTCCTACAAAAAACATCTTCAAACCATTTCAAAAAGCTCTGCACCTGAAGCCAGATAAAGTGAATCATTCACCCTCTCTTTCTTCCCTTTTGTGATAAAATTGGTTGTTTTTGATTCTCAGTATTGCTCTCTGCCATATTATGTGAGTAAGGAAAGTGACTAAGGGAAAAGGACCACGAGAATCACAACCAGCAGGACACAGCAGCAATGGATACATCCGCGGCTGTGACGTCAGCCTCTGCAAACGCTCCAGGAGACTTATCTGTGGAGTAGAGCCTGGTCTTGGAGTTCAGAGCCTGCGAGAGAAGATTGATTCAGCGATGAAGGAGACCTAAACCAGGCTGGAAACTGCAGAAGCAGGACCAGGAGACGAAGAGTCTCGGGCCGTGCAGTGTTGAGATGGAACAGCGGACCACGGGCTTCAGAAACCATGGCAAAATCCTCGGCGGGTCGGGTCCATGCCCTGGAGTGGTAGGTTACGGCCTTAATAGAATAGGTCGACGTCTTCGAAAATCGGGACGGTCAGAAGAACATCAGCCTGGTCGGGCTGCAGGAAAGAGAAGAAGAAGGCTAGCTCGTCAGCTTCTTGGAGCAATGGCTCATACAATATCTGAAGCTGGAAGTAAGGGCAGACTGGGTGCGCGTCGAGTGGGCCGAGCGGGTCGCAGTGTTCAAGCCTGGATCAGACCAGCGCCCCCACCCGGTACAAGTGCAATTCCAGCACATAGAGAGAAAAAAAAGTGCTGTCAGCTTCTCGAGCTCTGGGGAAAGATCCATAGGCTCTGATATACAAAGGATCACGAATTATGTTTTTCGAAGACCTTTCTACGGCTGTGGTCCGCAAGAAGCAGGCCTTTGATAAGGTAAAATGGAGGCTGAGTGATGTGAATAATTTGTTAGGATATTCGGCAATCTTATCTTTCAGCCATGGGGAGGGTCTGTGTTTAATTTTGACTCACCGGTAAACGCAAAGGACTTCCTGTACACCTTAAAATAGACTGGCTGGTTCAAATAATATGGACAATTCGGTTCTCTTTGATTTCTCTGGGGTTTGCCTGGTTTACCTCGTTTTTTTTAGTATGTGGATGTCCCATTTTTTCCCTTTTCTCTCTTCTCCTTTCTTCCTCCATTCCCATTATCCTTTGTTTTTCTATCATTTGCTTTTCGCTTCTCTCACTTAACTCAGAATGGGAAAGGGAGTTTGGGAATGGTGGGGTCGGTTACATTTTGTTTTACCAGGACTGCCTCAGGTCAAAGTATGGATGGGACGGATTGAATTCCCACTTTGAATTTTCTTGTTGTAAGATGCGTGCAACTTTTTAAAACTTTGTTTTGCCTGGGTTTGGGGAGCAGCTTCAGCTAGGATGAGCCATGGGGGATTGGTGGGTAATATGAACACCCACTGCAGGAAGGGGGAAAGTCTCCACTTATTTGTGTTATATGTTGGTTTATTGTAGAAATAGTTGTTAGAAGTTTTGATTTGGATGTTATTGTAGTAATATTTTCAAGTTTGTATGAACTGTTTACTGCTTTCACTTGGCGCGCTATAAATGGGGTTCTTCTCCCAGTGGGTCATGGGCTGCTTCAGATGACTATGGCTAACCGCTCGTTTAAATGGTGCACCTGGAACGTTAAGGAGAGTCACTCACCGATTAAAAGAAAAACATACTTTCAAGCCTCAGAAAGGAAGGTGTTGGTGGAGCCTTGCTACAAGAAACACATCTAACTGAAAAGGAGCACTTAAAGTTACAGCAGGGAAGGTTTGGCTTGGTGTTTATTTCATCCTTTAATTCAAAAAGTAGAGGAGTAGCTTCATTCAGTCATACAAACCTTCTGCTTCAGTTGTTTGACCAAATTAAGGACGATCGTGAGTGGTTTCTGATCCTTAAAACTTTAATACATGGAGAAGAATATGGAACATTGTATAATATTGCCCCCCTCAAATTTCTAATGGTTGTGCCCTCCAGGTTGATGATCCTTGGGGAACATCGTACCATTAAAGGGGAGACTTTAACCGACTTATGGATCCCAAAGTGGCGAGGATGTCAAGGGTTCTCACGGGTATTTCCCAGCCATCAAGGCAGCTGGTGGACCTGAACACAGAGCTGCGTTGGTGAACGTTTGAGATGTCTTCACCCTGAAGGTCGGGTTTTCACCTTTTTTCTAACCCACGTAAGTGCTATACCAGGATTCACATATTTTTTGCGCCATTGGCCTTTAAAAATTCGATGCTGTTTTGCAAAATTCTGATCATGCAGCAGTGTACGTGGATGTTCAGGCTGATGGAGATGGGACAGGCTCACAGCACTGGCGCATGGATCCTTGCCTCCTGAAAGATAGCAAATTCATTGAGCACTTTTTGCGGGAATTTAAGTTTATATTAGGACGTTAACTTGGGTACGGCCAGTAATCTGTCAGTGTTCTGGAATACTGCCAAGGCCTATGCAAGGGATTTGATTATTTCTTGTTCGGTGACTCGGATGCGGCAGAAGGGAAAGCAGTCGCGTATGCTTAAGTCTTAGCTCAAGGCAGCTGAGACAGCATAATTTGACAGACTTTCTGTAACTAAGTTGCAGGAGATTACAGCCCTCCGGGTTGCTCAGAAAAAATGTGCTCACCCAGAAAGCAAAGAGGGAGATTTCCTTTGCGAAACAGCGGTTATTCGAGTCTGGTGCTAAACCGAGAAGGCGCACTTGGCCCGAAAGAAGAGTGCCCAAATCTACTGCATCCATTAGAGAGGGTGCTGGTACTATCACCTGCGATCCGAAAAGGTTTAATGCAGCATTCAGCAAGTTCTACTCTGGATTGCTCCAGTCAGAGGATTGTGCAGACAGATTGGTGAAGACAGAGTCCTTTTTAAGACCCTGGACCTCCCAAGTGTAACTTCAGAGAAGGAGTCTCTTTTGAATGCCCCTCTGACAATCCAACAGCATGCGGTAAGGCAGCTCCAGAGTGGAAAATCGACCAGCACAGATGGCTTGCGGAGTGAGATTTATAAGGGGTTCATAGAATGATGGCAGGGCCAATGTTGGATATATTCAATTATTTTTGTAGACAGGACTACAAGAAGTTTGCTTTATATAATTGACAGAAGGCTGGTGTGATAAAAATACCTAAATAGAGGAAACCTCCTTGTGACCATCTGAAAGGGAATCGGATTGCACCCCCCCCATGATCAGGTACTCGAATAACACCCCAACAGGCATGGCCTGCGATTTCATAAAATTGATGTTATACCCAGAGAACTCAGAGAGAAGCAAATATTTCTCTTATTCTCAAGAGAGGGAAAGCACGAGAGGATTGCCTATTCGTATAGACCTATACTGTTATTAAAAATGTGAACTTCGAAATTTTGTCGAAAGTTCTAGCGTTGAGGCTAGAGAAGATATTTTCCTTCATTGTGAAAGAGGACCAGACAGGTTTTATTAGGAGTCGCATGTCCCCGATTAATATTCAGAGAGTGCTAAATATGGTTCCGGTGTGGCAACAAGCTCGATTCCAAGCTTGGTAGTCTCGCTGGATGCAGAGAAAGCATTTGATTGGGGGTAGTGGCCATATGTCTTTTATGTCTTGGAACTGTTTGGCCTTGGAGGTGTCTTTGCCTGGTGGATAGCAGAATTATATAGTGACGCTAAAGCAGCAGCAGTTCTCCCTAATGGTGTTAGGTATAATGGTATAATTTTAGCATCGGCAGAGGCAGCCGTTATTCTTTGCATTGGTGATTGAGCCGCTGGCAGAGGCCACCCAGAGGGGTCCCAATATAACTGAATGGGTTGTAGGGTCAGGAAGGCATAACAGATCCTTTACACAGACGACATTCTTCTCTCTCTAACTAACCCGATGATATCTTTGCCCCGTTTAATAGAAGTGATTGATTTCTTTGGATCTTTCTCGGGGTATAACATCAATTATATGAAATCGGAGGCCATGCCTGTTGGGGTGTTATTCGAGTACCTGATCGTGGGGGTGCAATCCGATTCCCTTTCCGATGGTCACAAGGAGGTTTCCTCTATTTAGGTGTTTTTATCACACCAGCCTTCTGTCAATTATATAAAGCAAACTTCGTGCAGGTGCTCGAGAAGATAAGACAGGACCTTCGGCTCTGGGAAGATATTCCAATATCCTGGTTGGGTAGAATAGTTAAAATGAATGTACTTCCTCGTTTCTTCTATCCCATGCGAATGGTCCTTTTGATGCTCTCCAGGTCGGTTCTATGGAGGCTTTAAAGTTGGTTAAGCTTGTTTACCTTGCACCACAGGTGGCCACTTATGAAGCTCACCAAATTGCAGCTTCTGCAGGATATGAAGGGTGTGAATTTTCTGGACTTTAACAAATGCAAACTAAGTTCCCTGCAATCGGATGTGGCTGATTGAGCTTGAAGCATCGCAAGCAAAATGCCCCCTCATTAGTCTGCTGTTCATGGACAAGATGAGGACTGTTATGGACCATCGCAGAAATCCAATTGCCCTTAACATAGTTAAAGCCTGTGAAATGATGCGACAAATTGAGGGCAATTTACAGAAATAAACTTCCCCTTTTACTCCCATTGTAGGATTAGTAGGATCCCAGCTAGGGCTGATGGATTATGGCTTTCGGCTTTGGGAGACCAGAGGAGATTCCTGTTTGGGAGAATTATTTGACGTAGTGGTCAGGATGGCTTTCAAGTAGCTGAGACAGAAATATGAGTTATTTTGGAGGGGCCTGTTTCATTACTTTCAGATAAAGAATTTTATACAGGAAAAAAGACTACATTAATGGTTAATCCCCATAGGTCGGAAATTGAGAGAAGAGTGCTCTGGTCCACAGGTGCTCTCTCGGTCAGCACCCTCTATCATTTATTATGAGACAGTATCTCAAAGGATATAGAGCGGCTCTATGGAATCTGGGCCCAGGAAGTGTGGGTGGAGATCTCACCAGAGGAGTGGGAAGATGTTTGGGAGACCGTAAGCAAGATTTCAATTTGCAATAGGACGTAGGCTATGCAGTTTAAGGTACTCCGCAGGGTTTAATTGACACCAGAGCAGCTTGTCAAATTTAAGACAGGTGTTTCAAAAATGTGCCCAAATGTACAATACACGTTAGTGCTCTTACTTATTACCTGTGATCATGCCACAAGTTTCGTAGGTATTGGTGCACTATAGCAAGAGTTTGGAAGGGGTTTGGGAACCGAGGTCAAGGCAACTCTGGTGCCCCTCCTCTTGGGTTCGCTGAACCTTCCCTCTTTGGAATTGCATTGGAAGAAATGGTTTCGTATTCTTTCATTTTGTGCGAGGAAGAACATTCTGATGAACTGGGTTCCAGGAAATCTCCCAGGATTCTGATCATAGTGTTATGGAGCCCATGTCCTGGACTTCCTTACGAGTATGGGCACCAGAAAAAGGAACATTGTTATAGGATATGGCGGCCCTATTTCAACCATATAGACATGGTTTTATTGGCTATATTGGTCAGTGCATTTGTGTAAAAGTGAGGGCTGTGTCTGGGGGCCCAGGGGCCTCTGAGAGGAATAATTCTGAACAAATACGGGTATGGCAACTCATGCTACCAGTGATTGGGAGCTTTGGCAAGATTATGCTGGGTGTTGTAACTTCATGTAATTTAATTTAATTTGCCTTGGTTCAACTCGGTTTAATCTATGTTTTGTTTTGTTTTTGTTTTGACATCAGCCCATTGATTTTGTGCACAGGGAAGAGAATGAGTCCTTTCAGCCACTCATGCCTCTTACACAGCAACCAGAGTAGGTCATGTCACACCATGTGACAATTATACAGGATTGGAGGGAACGAAGCGAACATAGAGAGGTGAGAATGCAAGCTTATCACCTTCACGATGATATATAAAGTAATGAGAAAACTGCTGGAATGTAACAAAATTGTTAAAATCGATTATTCAGGAATAAATGAAAGGCCATTTGCAGAGTCAAGACACAATCAATCAGAATCAACATAATTTTACAAATGATGAATCGTATTTTCATTACTTATTTGAGTTTTTAAGAATGTGACAAGCAAGCTGCGTACTGGGGATCCTGAGAGATGTAAAATCAGGACTTGCAGAACACATTGAATAAGGTGTGCACGAATGGTTAATCTGCAGAATAAGATCGCATATGGTTAGAAGTAATTTATTCGCTTGGATATAGGATTGTGAAGCAAAGAATTGCAGTGAGATGGAATAACTGGTTCATTTTCTGTTTCCAAAAAATACCATAGGGCTCAGTCCCCAGACCCCAACTAATAGCAATCAATACTATCACTTATTTGAGGGGATGGACATACTATAATCAGTTTTTCAGAATACAGTGACTCAAGTGAGAAAGTATAATGAATGGTTACGGATAGGTTGGGCCATTATTTGTCAGACGAAATGAAACGAGGAAAAGTATATGGCCGTTTTGGTCGGTGTATCAGAAGAGCTACTTACTATTCAAACAGAGGGAAACTACGAAGTGTTAAGGTACAGAGGGATCTGGTATCCTCATCCATATCGCAAAAGATACATATGCAGGTATAGCAGAGAAAGGCAACTGCAAATTTGGCATTTATTTCTGAAAGAATAGATTATAAAGCGAGGGACCTGTTGCTGCAATAATGCCAAGCATTTGTGAGATCGCAATTGAGTACTGTTTACAGTTTTGGTATCCTGATTGCAGGAAGGATGTAATTACCATGGAGGCAGATCAGAAGAGGTTTACTAGACTGATTCCAGAGAAAAGGAGTTTGTCCTCTGAAGAGAGATTGAACGTTCAGGTCTATACTCTCTGGAGTTTAGAAAAATGGGAGGAGATGTCACTGAGGTCTGGACAATGCCAAAGGTGATTGATAATGTCGATATGCATTGGGTATTTCCTCATGTGGGGAAATCTAAACAAGAGATCATAGTTTTAGGATAAGAGGAGTGGAATTAAAACAGTGATGAGAGAACTTCTCTCAGATGATTGTAAATCTGTGTAATTCAATCTTCCAGAGTGCAGTGGATGCTGGGATATTGAGTAACTGAAGGGATATGGAGAGTGGGCCGGAAAGTGGGACTGAGACCGAGATGACATCAACCGTGATTGTATTCAATGGTGGAGCAGGCTGACATCAGCCGTAATTGTATTCAATGGTGGAGCAGACTGGAGGGGCTTATATTGCTGACTGATGTTCCTCGTCCTTATTAAGCCCTTCGAATGGGGGAACACAGGACTGGGGAAGGGCTGGTTATTAAACAGAAAGCAGGCACTCCGGATAATTCAGTTATAATAATTTTTAAAGAATGTAACCAGTAGGGTCACACAGTGACCAGTGCAGGGTCTTCAACTATTTACCATCTATATCAATGATCTAGAGAAGTGGAACAAATGTACTGTAAATAAGTTTGCCAATGGAAATAATATAAGCAGGAAATTAAATTATCAATGGAAGTTATAGAGTTTGTAAATGGTTAATCAATGGATAAAAATTTGGCAGGTGGGATTTAACGTCATATATAACCTGTCATTTTCTTCCAGGAAGAACGGCAGGCAGTATGTTACTGAAATACAGAGGGATTACAGGACTTGGTGACACCGTGTGTACTGGAGGGTTCACTCTGAGCCAGTGAGACATGGCAAGTGTTGCTCCATCACCCTGCTCGCCTGCTGCCTGATGTTCCCAGCAGGCCTATTGCTCTCATCCACCAAATATATCCTCTGTCACTGAATGATGACACTGAGGTTGAGATCGGAGGGATGATGAAGCCGTCACCCACTCCTGCCTGGAAAGTTCAGGAAAAAAGAAGCTGAACAAAACTGTGACCGTAAAAGACACTGATAGCACCGCCCTCCTCCTGGTGTGAAGCTGCAGGTCGTGTTGAAGGAGGTGACATGGCTCTGTGACCAACTGCTTGTTCAATCAGTGTCCCCTCAAACTCTACTCCTGGGTTAAGTGGAGCTTGGGAAGCTGTTCCTGGAAAACCCGAGGTGGATCCAGCAGATCCCTTTCTCCAGACACACGCATTGAGTGGTTTCAGAGCTTCCCCTCTCTGCAGCCTCTGCTCCATTTGTTGTTCATGTTACAGACGCAGATGCTGTTAGTTTCGTCCCCATGGTCCATTCAGAGTTGGGTCACCAAATGCACAGGTCTCCCTGAATGTCTGAGGCAGCTCATAGCACAGCCTCCCGAAAACCATTCCCTGCTCTTCCACTCACTTTCCAATAACCGGAGTCGGTCAGAAGCCCCTCAGTTACAAGTTTGATGCCTGGTGCTTCACAATAATACGAGAGGGGCTTCCTCATGTAACTGACCGCATGATCAGCCAAGAAGGGCAAACACAGATGTTCAGTGAACAGGCACACGACAAGGTTCAAAGACGTGTCGCAAAGCTGCTGGGACCCCCTGTCCACCATGGAGCACCACATGGGACACACCAGGAAGTGAACAGCCAGAGACACACAATTTCATTGTTTCTGAGCTTCACAGTGCCAGCTCTTGATACATTAAGGATCCAAATGGGACCCACAACCGTGATGTAAAGAAAAGCATGGGCCGTGCACTTTGCACATTGTTTCTGAAATTCATAATTACGTCCCGGGGGATTCAGGGATATGTGCACCAACGGCCAGGTTAAGGGACAGAAGGACGGATATTCGTGTTATATTTGGATGATTACTTGATCAACAAGTTGAATAAATATGGTTCTTCTCAGACAAATGGGATTAGCTGGAGGAGTCAGACACTGGCGGGTCCAATGACAAGAATAAAATCATAAAATACATATGCTGACAGATCAGCTCAAATGATCGGCTTTGCCAGATACCAAATCGACCTCACAGAGTCAGACATCATAATCCAGATTAGATATCTATTCAACGTGAAGCACTGTGCAGACCAGGCTAGTGTACCGCTCAATACAACCAAGCAATCTGTACAGACTGTCCAGACCACATCAGCCCCCGGGGAGTTGTGCAGTGAATAACTCTGGAAACCTGGAGCAGTTACCCTTCCAGCATGTAGAGCTGTGTCCATCATCCCTGTGCATCGCTCAGTAATACTGAGTTTGATCACTGTCCATGTCGGGAAAATTGCAGTCCATGCTGGAAGTGACAGGATGTGCAACTCCCATCCATTTACAGCTCCATATCTTCATTGTGCCAGGAACTTTAGAGCATCTAGTCAAGAGGAACGATGAAGCTTGCTTAAGGTTGAGGAGGCAAGGGTTAGACAGGGTTAGAAGGTTGCAATGTAACCAGGAAGGAACTGAAGAATGAAATCAGGAGAGATAAAAATGGGCATGAAAATGCCTTGGCGAGTAGGATTGAGATAAAACCTAAGACATTCTACACTTATGTGAGGAACAAGAGGATGACCAGAGTGTGTGTAGGGCTGATCAGGGATAGTGGAGGGAACTTGCGCCAGGAATCGGAGGAGATAGTGGAGGTTCTTAATGAATGTTTTGCTTCAGTTTTCATTAACGAAAGGGGCATTGCCGTTTCTGGGGACAGCATGAAACAGGCGGATATGCTCGAACAGGAGGATGTGCTGAAAGGTTTGTGAAACACACGGATAGATAGATTTCCTTGGCCAAACAGGATATGCCCTGGGATACTATAGGAAGCGAGAGAAGCATTTTGCGATGTTCTTTGCGTCTTTACAGTCCACTGGAGTCTTGCCAGATGACAGGAGGCTGGCAAAAGTTATTCCCTGGTTCAAGGAAGGGAATAGGCATAATCTTGGGAATAAGAGGCCAATCAGTCTTACGCCAGTCACGGGAAAATTATTGGAGAGGATTTGAGAGGCAGAATTTATGAATGCTTGGAAAATTATAAATGATTAGAGACAGTCAGCATGGCTTTGTGAGGAGCAGGTCATGCCTCATAGATCTTATTGAATTCCTTAAGGATGTGACAAAACACGTTGATGAATTAGAGCAGTGGATGTGGTATATATGGATTTTAACAAGGCGTTTGACAAAGTAACCCACGGTAGGCTCATTCGCAAAGTAAGGAGGCATGGCTTACAAGGAGATCTGGCTGTCTGGATGCAGAATTGTCTGGCCCACAGAAGACAGAAGGTGCTGGTAGATAGAGCAGATGCAGCCAGGAGATTGGTGACCAGCTTGGTGATCTGTTCTGGGACCTCTGCTCTTTGTGATTTTTTAAAATAAGAGTTGGATGACGAAGATGGATTCATAGGTTTGCTGATGGCACGAACTTTGGTGGAGTTGGTGGTTAGTATGGAGGGCACTTGTAGGTTGCAACAGACATTGACAGAACTGAGTTGATGAGTGACAGATCGAGATAAAACTGGAACAGCGGGATCTTGGGGTCCATATCTATGGATGCTCAAAGTTGCCATCTAGTTGTTGCTTTTGTGTAGAAGACGTATGATGTGTAGGCTTTCACAGCCGGGGAGATCAGTTTCAGAGCTGTGAGGTTATACTGCAGCTCTATAATCCCACTGTTTAACTCACTGTGATAAAGTTGAATGCTGTTCTGCATTGAGAGCTTGCAAGTACTTGTCATATCACTAGCTAATATTTTCAGCGTGTACTGGACAATTTAAACTAGAACATAGAACATAGAAAAATACAGCGCAGGAACAGGCCCTTTGGCCCTCGATTTTGCACTGATCCATGCCCACCTAACCTATACTAGCCCACTATCCTCCATATGCCTATCCAATGCCTGTTTAAATGCCCATAAAGAGGGAGAGTCCACCACTGCTAGTGGCAGGGTATTTCAGGAACTCACGTCTCGCTGAGTAAAGAATCTACCCCTAACATCTGTCCTACACCTACCACCCCTTAATATAAAGCTATGCCCCGTCGTAATAGCTGACTCCATACGTGGAAAAAGGTTCTCATGGTCAACCCTATCTAAACCCCTAATCATCTGAAACATTTGGCTGTGAAACAGATATGAGGTTAAAAATAATGACTGCAGATGCTGGAAAGTAAATAATGGATTAGTGGTGCTGGAAGAGCACAGCAGTTCAGGCAGCATCCAACGAGCAGCGAAATCGACGTTTCGGGCAAAAGCCCTTCATCAGGAAACAGATATGTTGAGCTTTGGTTGCTCTTTTGACAACTGTTCGAATTTAAACAATCAAGTTGAAATTCTGACCCACTATACTAAACCCAATCAATTTTAAATTTATTGTTTTGCCAGCATCAAACCAATGAGATGAGCTGATAGTGAGGGAATAAAGAGGCACGCATTTTGAAAGTTAGACAGAGAGTAAACTATCATTGTGCGAGTCTGCCATGAACAACATTCTCTGTGCAAGATACCTTTTTTTCACGAAAGACCCTTGCATTAAAAGACAGAACATGACCCAGGGAGATATTTAGTGGAAAGAAGGAGGGCATTGGAGACAACAACCACTGTCTGGTTTATGTAATTTTCATACAGTTTTTCTTTATTTGAAAGAGTATATTGTCAAAGGTGGAGGAAGATAACAAACAGTTCAGAGAAAGGGAAGATTAGAGTTGGGAAAACTGTTGTTGTCAATGTTAACTTTTAGAATTAAGGAATACATTGATATTATTTTCTATTAAGTAGTGGAATTTGCGAGCTCTCTACACTCGACTTTAACAGATTCTGAGCGAGGTGAGCTTTTCTCAGTGTTTAGTTTAATTAGCAGAAGGGTTCATCGCCGTGTCATAACACCACACTTGTAATACCGTGTTCTAGTCACCTCATTAAGGGAATGAGGTGGAAGCTATAGACATGGCGCAGAGAATTACCTATGGAACAGCAGAAAGATTGACACAAGCCACCTCAAAGTGAGTGAAATATTGAGAAAGTCACCACGTGAAAAATAAACACTGGCAGATTCCAATGTGCATAAGGCAGTGGGTGGAGTGCGTCTGCATTGATGACTGGGTATCTGTGTTTATGTGTGTGTGTGTGTGTGTGTGTGTGTGTGTGCATCTGTTATCGGTATTTGTTTTTGTGTGCCTGTATTAGTATATGTGCTATCAGTCTCCGTGTGTGGCTATGCATCTATATTTATATCTCTGTGTCTCTGCATATCTGATTTTGTCTCTGTGTGTATCTGTGTATCTGCATTTATCGCTGTGTTTATCTGCATGTCTGTATTTCTCTCTGTGCGTATCTGCGTGCCTGTATTTACGTCTGTGTGCATCTGCATGTCTGTATTCGTCACTGTGTGTATCTGACTGTCTGGATTTACCTCTGTGTGTATCTGCGTGTCTACATTCATCTCTGTGTATATCTGTGTGTCTCTATTCGTCTCTGTGTGTATCTGCGTATCTCTGTATGTATCAGCGCGTCTGTTTTTGTCTCTGTGTGTGTCAGTTTAAATCTGTGTTCAACTCGGTGTGTATAAGTGTATCTGTATTCGTCTCTGTTGGTATCTGCGTGACTTTATTCGTCTCTATATGTGTCTATATTTGTCGTTCTGTGTATCTGCGTGTCTATATTTGTCTTTCTGTGTATCTGTGTCTGTATTCGTCTCTGTGTGCATCTGCATGTCTGCATTCATCTCTGAATATGCGTGTCTGTATTCATCTCTATGTGTAAGGGCGTTCCTGTATTCATCTGTGTGTATCATTAAATTCGTCTCTGTGTGTAGCTGCGAGTCTGTATGAGTATCTGCGCATCTGTGTTTGTCTCTGTGTGTATCTATGTGTCTGTTTTCATCTCTGTGTGTATCCGTGTGTCTGTATTTGTCTCTGTGGGCATCTGTGTGACTATTCGTCTCTGTGAGTATCGGCGTGTCTCTGTGTGTATCTGCGTATTTGTGTTTGTCTCTGTGTGTAGCTGCGTGTCTGTATTAATCTTGCGTGTATCTGTGTGTCTCTATCCGTCTCTCTGTGTATCTGCGTGTCTCTGTGTCTGTGCGTGTCTGCATCCGTCTCTGTGTGCATCTGCGTGTCTGCATTCATGTATGTATCTGCGTGTGTGTATTCGTCTTTATCTCTTTCTGCATGCCTGTATTCATATCTGTATCTTCATGTGTGTTCGTCTCTATGTCTATCTGCATGCCTGTATTCATGTGTGAGTGTCTGTGTGTTTGTATTCATCGCTGTGTATCTGCGCGCCTGTGTTTGTCTCTGTGTTTATCTGTGTGTCTGTGTTCATCTCTGTGTGCATCCTTGTGTCTGTATTCATTCTTGTGGGCATCTGTGCGAGTCTATTCGTCTTTGTGTGTATCTGCGTGTCCGTATTTGTCTCTGTGTGTATCTGCGTGCCTGTATTCATCCCTGTATCTGCGTGCCTGTATTCATCTCTGTTGTGTATCTGCATGTCTGTATTTGTCTCTGTGTGTATCTGTGTGCCTGTATTTGTTTCTGTGTGTCCCTGCACGTCTGTGTTTGTCTCTGTGTGCGCCTGTGCATCTGTATTCATCTTTGTGTGCCTGTATTTGTCTCTTTGTGTATTTGTGTGTCTGTTTTCATCTCTGTATTTTGTCTGCATGACTATATTCGTCTCTCTGTGTATCTGTGTGTCCTTGTGCACAGCGGATCTGTCAGCCTCTCTGGTGTTTAAAGTGATGCAATGTCCCCCTCTGCTGGCCTTCACACTCCTCTGAGTTGACAGCGCCACAGGGTGACAACCATCAGGGGATTCAGTCTGGGAGGGAGGGGGAGGGAGGCAGCTCAGAGCGCCATCCAAACTGATAGAACCATCTGCACACGCACACACACCCACAGTTTGGTATATGGAGGATTGTAATTGTACTGAGGACCCTTCGAGTGGAGAATGTTCATGTGAACTAATGCCGATGCTCGCTCTGCAATGTGGAAGTGATTTGTCTTTGAAGATTATTCATGACCCAGAGTGCCCAAATGAAAAAGTATTTCCACCGCAAATGGCTTCCAAGCAAGGTTGACGGAACCAGTTGTAAGTTGATGCAATGAATATATTGCACCTTCATTATCCTGAAATGATTTATGATGCACTCCTACAAATGATAAATGAGAAAAGATTGAAATGTTCTGAGATTGACACAGTGTTGGTGGTAATATCTCAGTAACGATATCGCTAGGTATCAGATGAAACTGTTCTGTACTTCCAATGACGTTATTAGAAAAACCAAACAGCGATGCAATGTGAGAGATTGACAGTATTTGATGTCCTCTGAAAGAAACAAAAAAACTGACACTAGTGCAAAGGCATGGGGAGGCGAACAGAGGGTGGCATTGTATAACTATAAACTAAACAGGGACAGACTTAGGGCTGTGGAGGGTGGTGAGGAGTTGATCGCAATTTAAATGGATTTATCCCAAAAAACAGCAAGACCTCGTCTCACAGAGATACACACAAACATACACAGACACTTTAAACACACAACACATATACATAAAGATATGGACACACAAACAAACACATGCACACTCCTGCACATAGTTTCTTTAAGATAGAGATGAATAAACTTCTCATTAATTCGGGAACTAATGATCATTTGGCGAAGGCAGGAGAATGTCGGTGAGAAACAGTTCAGCTGTGATCAAATGGCACAGCAGATCCAATCGGCTAAGTGGCCTGATTCTGCTCCATGTTCCCATTTTCAGGAGAGTTTCGCTATCAAAGGTTGAATTTGAATGCAGATTACACGTAGGATTCTTGGCAGTGTAGAGGACCAAAGGGATCTTGGGGTCCACGTCCGTAGATCCCTCAAAGTTGCCAAAGCCCTCAAGGTGATAGGGCTGTTTAGAATGTGTATGATGTGTTGGTTTTCATAAACTGGGGGATTGAGTTTCGAGCTGCGAGGTTTTGCTGCAGCTCCATAAAGGCCTGGTTAGACCACAATTGGAATATTGTGTTGAGTTCTGTTCGCCCCATTAAAGGAAGGATGTGGAAGCTTTAGAGAGGGTGCAGACGGGAGTTAGCAGAATATTGCCTGTTCAGTAGGGCATGTCTTATGAAGAAGGTTTGAGGGAGCTTTAGCTTTTCTCATTAGAGCAAAGAAGGATGAACGGTGAATTGATAGAGGTGTGCAAGATGATGAGTGGCACAGATAGGATGGATAACTAGAGTCTTTTTCATAGGGTGGAAATGGCTAACACGAGGGAAACATAATTTTAATGTGATTGGAGGAAGGTTTTGGGGAGATGTCAGAGGCAGGTTATTTACACAGGTAGTGAGAGGTGAGTGGAATGCACTGCCAGCAGTGGTAGTAGAATCAGCTACATTAGGGATATTCAAGTAACTCTTGGATAGGCACAAAGATGACAATAGGATGAAGGCTCTGAAGTTTAGTTTAATCTTAGAGTAGGATAAAAGGTCAGCACACCATTGAGGGCTGAAGGGCTCTTACTGTGCTGTACTGATCAATGTTCGCTGTTCTAATTTCTTGAACTCTTGCGAAAATATTATACCTGGAATTCCTTTAACATCAGTGGAGGTTAATCTGGTCAGTGTTTGATTGTCGAAGGTTAATGAAAATTTGGGGAGGTTTCAGGGGCTGAATGGTCTATATCTGTTCCTAACTGTTGTGTCCTTGGTTTGAGAGGAAACCATTTTGAGAATAAGGGCATTCCTATTTCAGACTGGGAAAGGGATGTTCCTTTCTCTTTAGGATTGTGTGTTCTGTGGTCTTCTCATTCCCAAGGAGCAGTGAAGACTGGGTTACGGAAAACACTCAAGGCAGAGTTATATAGATCTTTAATGAACAAGAGAATCAATGTTTATTATGAACAGATAGGAAAGGGATGTTTAGTTATAATCACATCAACAATGAACATTCTGAATTGTGCAGCAGACTCGAGGGGCTGAATGGCCACTTGCTGATCTTGCTTCATGTGTTGTTCACTCACTGAACCCCGCGATGCTGTTACTGAAGGTGAGGAAGATCGCATTCATCCATTCAGGATCGATTCAATGAGACATGAGGAGACCTTTCTGCTCCTCTAATGATTTACACAGGATTAGGATGAAGTTTTTCAGCCATTTCAGTACATTACGCAGCACAACAGGAGTTCACACCTACTTTCTAGGTTGGTACACAAAAACAGGGGAGCCCTGGGTAACTATCAGAAAATAGATAGTCGGGAGAAATGTTTATTTTCGGGTTGGAAATCTTTAACTTGGTGAAGTGCCTCAGAGATTAGTGCAACATCAAAAGCTATGTAGAATCTGTCAATGATTTGCGTGTGGGAACTGATTGGATGGAACTCAATTGGCTCAACCACTAAGATAATCATTCGATAAGATGTCAAGTGGAGGTAGAGAGTCTGTAGTGTGATACAGACAGGGAAGGTTAGTGTGCAAACCTTCAGCAGAAACAGGATAACATGGGCTACCGACGTTTGTGCTGTGGCAGAAGGGGAAAACAACAGTAAACTAATTAAAAGAAGAGAGAGCACAAAACTCAGTTGTACAAAGGCATTTGTTCACCCTGGTATATACATCACACGGGGTTATTATGCATATGCAGCAAGTAATTAGGAAGGTCGATTGAACACTTCAGGATTGAGAACCAGAGGCGTTCATAAGATATTGAGTAGAGTGTATCTGATGCATAGCCTATGGACATTTTCTCTGGTATGGGAGTCTAGAACTGAGGATTCAAATTTAAGAAAACAACATGTCTATGTTATATACTCTTTCCATAGTATAAGAAAACAAGTACTATGAAGACATGATTTTATTGGACAAAAATATGAGGACACATACGAATGTATCTTCATTAAAACTCCTACATGGAGCAGAGAACAGGGTCGAAGTCATACAGTTCTGAGAATGTTCAAGGAGGCCTCACGTGGTCCAGTTTCATGGTCAGATAACATTAACGTATATTTCTATTGAGATATGGAGAAAAGGCAACATGCTGGAGAAGCCACTGCTTATTGCTCCCTCTCTTTCCTTGTTCCTTCTCCCAGCAATGTATGAGAGGTGAAAACCGTTCAGTCATCTTTATCATTCATGTCGGATTACTGTTGAGGAATCATTGGCATCTCCCTACTGCCTAAAATCAAAGGTAATTTAGCAAATCCGACTGTTCCAGGAATAAATCCTGCTTGTGTGAGCAGAACAACTTCAGAGTCAGAATAACATTTAATTACTTTACTTTTGTCTTGAGTTTAACTATTGCGTGGACAAAGCTCTTTCAAGCTGATACTTTGCAAAGGTTTATTTTCCTGCTTGTCTTTAGGCATGAGTATGCATGTGTCTGTGTGCACTTGTGTGTGTGACACTGTGCGTGTCTTAGTGTGTGTGTCTGTGTGTATGCACAGACTGCATCTCAGTATGCATTGATAGATAAATATTAATGTACAGATTTGCCCAAACAGTTTGCCATGTATTTTTTCATCTTAGCTTTGAGTAACTTTGCTATGGTGAATTATTTTTGCAAATGTAAGATATCGAAATGTCTTGTCCCCAGCAAAGAACCTGACTTAGTCTGAGACCTATATCATTGGTCATATCACCAACCGAGCTACATTTAAAATTTATCATGATCAATGGAGGAACGGGACTAGAAAATGAAACAGTGGTCCGTCCAGCCCCAGTCTGAACATGGAAGAGGAGAATTTCACAAAAGTTTGTTTGTGTGGGAATGCTCTTCCCCAGAAGATTGTGGTGCCTGTGTGTTTGCATTTAGTCAAAGCAATGGCAGTCAGATATTGGACAGTAAAGGACAATGAACTACAGATATGGAAGTGGGGCTGAGAACACATCCAGATCAGCCACGATCTTACTGCCTAGTTGAGAAGGCTTAATGTGTCTAATGACACACTCCTACTCCTCAGCCCTACGTCCCTATGTTCCATTCAGTTCCTCAAAACTGCAAGACAGGAGCGTTTGGAGTTCATCTACCCCGATAACCTGGTGCACAGAAACCGAGGAGACCATTCACTGACTGAAGACTCGAGAGTATAGCGCTGTAAAAGCACAGCAGTTCAGGCAGCATCCAACGAGCAGGAGAATCGCCGTTTCTGAGCATATACTTCTGCGCTAAACGTGGTTTCAACAGAATACAAGGACGCCATTCGATCGATTGAAACTATTGGACAAGAATAGGGATCGCCCGTTCAGACCCTCCTGCCGATTACACAAGGAGTGAAGGAGTGTAGTCAGCACATCGAGATGTTAAACAGGAACCGGAGTCGCCAAGTCAGGTCCTTGAGCAGCTTCCAGATGACCAGGACGTGGCCATTCAGCCTATCGAACTACGTATACATAAATAGGAAAATGTCTTTGATGCCCCAACATGACAAATAGTGAAGCAGAGTCTACTCATATAGACTGCTCTATGTTGTTCCACCTTGTTCCTTTGCTCGTGGTGTATATGTGTCACTTTAACTGGTTTGCTGAACGTGAGAGGGAAAAGTGAGAAGTGAAATGTTTGTACGAAGTCTCAAGGAAATGCCTTCTATCTCCGAGAAGACATTATTGTACTCCTATAGAGGACAGAAGGTGGTGGGAATATCGAACTATTTCAGGAGTAAGGCATTAAGGCTTCTGATAGATTTATGAACATTGCAGAGACACATGCCAACTGCACATTGAGACAGTGAGAATTCATTCAGAGCCTGGAGCTCCCTCTCAACCAACATGGGGTGTCCACACTGGTACGTGAACTACTGGGAATTACATATCATGGGGAAAATGCAATTTCTCACAAAATCACCATCTTTTTTCCGGACATAATAAATGTTAGTCCATAATCCTCAAGTTTAAATGTAATTGCATGTTATTCTCTTGAAGTGCTACGGATTTTGCTGGATTATACTCTTATACCTTTTATCAGTTAATTATCGTTTACACAATGTAATTCTATAATTTACTTGCAAAGGTGCAAACATCTAATAAGATTTTGTATGCCGTTTCTTTTTTAGGTTTTTTGTAGCCTTAGCCCAAAAGTAAATGTTTTGTTTACTGAACAGCCTTGGGCAACTGTCTGTGTGGCGTTTGCACATTGTCGCCGTGTCTGCGTGGGTTTCCTCTGGGTGCTACGGTTTCCTCCCAGAGTCCAAAGATATGCAGGTTAGGTGAATTGGCCATGCTAAAGTGCCCACAGTGTCGGGGGTGAATCGAGGGTAGAGGAATGGATCTAGGTGGGTTACAGTTCGGAGGGTCGATGTGGACTTGTTGAGCCGAAGGGCCTGTTTCCATACTGTAGGAATCTAAAAAAAACATGTTTATCGGGATTCAAGGGTCAGACACAGTATGTATTTTTCATTGGCTAAGAAACAGAAGGGAATAGAAGACAGTGACTGTGGAGACTGATGAGGAGTAAAGTGGCATCCCCCCGTCCCCAATGTCTTCTTGACAGAGAGAATAAAATCAAATGTAGAGAAAGAAACAGATATATTCGGAAGAAGGAATAGCAAGTGACAGTGTAAATGAAACAGGATAATTTGAAATGGAATGGCCGAACAATGATTGATCTGTGTTTGTGAGAGAGAGAGTGTGTGTGTCAGTGTGTGTGTGAGTGTGTGTGTGTCTACGTGTTTGTGAGTGTGTGCGTGTCTGTGTGTGGGAGTGAGTGTGTGTGCCTGTCTGTGTGTGTGAGTGTGTGTGTGTCTGTGTGTGTGAGTGAGTGTGTGTGTGTCTGTGTGAGTGTGTGTGTGTCTGTATGTGTGCGTGTGTGTGTCTGTGTGTGTGAAAGTGTGCGTGCCTGTGTGTGTGAGTGAGTGTGTGTCTGTGTGTGTCTGTGTGAGTGTGTCTGTGTGACTGTGTGTGTGTCTGTATGTGTACCTGTGATTGAGAGAGTGTGTGTATCTGTGTATGTGTGTCTCTGTGTGTGTGAGTGTGTGTATCAAGACAGTCAGGGTATAGAGGTGTGTATACTGACCTCAGTAAGGAGAAGGCGCTGGGGTGGATGAAGTTGAATCAATCAGCGAGACCAGTTGGGCAACAGCTCGTGGTTCTAAAGAGATATCGAAGGTGATTGTAGAGGCATTGCTGGTGATCTTTCAGGAAACTTTGGAGTGAGGGAGGACTGGTAAATGTAACCTCCCCGTTTAAGGAGAGAGGGACACAGAAGACAGGAAATTATAGAAGGACTTATTGGATCTATGGGTCTATGAATAGATGTGTGGAGCATAAGAACAAGGAAGTTGTGAAGCATATTGGAAATGGTGTGGTTAAGCTACAGCATAACAAGAGCTACAATTACAATGCCATTGCGAACAGCAGTGATGAAAGTACGGTTAAAACAAAGGAAATCAGTTCGAAGCAGACAGGAGCATTAGTGACAAAAAAACTGTTTCCTAGATCCTTTTGTGAGAATGTTGAGATAAGCTTGTCAGTAAACAGACAAGGAATGTATAAAAAGCACAATAAAATCTGTTGCTGAGAAGGTCTCAACGTGCAACTATGTAGCCAATACCTATGAATCTGAAAAAGCACAGCAAGTGAGACAGCATCCTAGGAGGAGGAAAGTCAATGTTTCAGGCTGAAAGACTTCATCAGGATTGGGGTGGGGGAAGGAGATCCGGGAAGTACATAGAGGGAGGGACGAGGAGCTGGTGGAAGGCTAGGTGGGATAGCGATAGGGGGATGCAGGCAGGGAATTATTGTGATTGCTCAGTGGGAAGGATGCAACAGATATGCGAATGGGAAGATGCACAGCTTTGGTGAGGTCAGGGAAAGGGGACATGGGGTAAAGCTGTTGATCGAGAGATTTTGAAGCCAGTGAAGACAATATTAAGCTGTAAGGTCTCCAGCTGAAATATCAAGTTGTGTTCCCCAGTTTCTGTTTGACCTCACTCTGACAGTGGAGGAGGCCTGTCGCCGGATGAGCAAGGGGAGGGGAGTGATTGAAATGGATAGCAACTGGAATGCTGAATTTGTTAAAGCATGCAGAGAGCCGATGCTCCATAATTATGTCCGTGAGTCTCCCTTTGGTCTCCACAACATAGAGGAGACAACGTTGGGATTTGGAGATGAGCTCGGTAGGCCAGGATCAGGCTCTGTATGGAGCATTAGTGCTCTGTACGAAACAACCAACACGACTTTCCAGTTACCATTCATTTTAATTCCCACTCCCACTCGCCCGGCAACATGCCCATCCTGAGCCAGACCACTATCAGAGATACACCACCTGAGAGTTTACCTTTGAAGCTGATAGCCCAATGGCCTCAATATTGACTGAAGCCGATTCAAAAACCCTCCGGTTGCCACCTTATCCCATGTCCCTTTTCCCTGACCAGACCCACCTGTATCTGCTCCATCCTTCTCATTGACCAATCACAGTAACCTCATACCTGCATGTACCTACCACCACCATACCCACCTGCCACCCTTTCATATCCCATCACTCCATTTCTAGGCTCCCCTCCCCCTCACCCGTCCTGACGAAAGGTCCACGATCAAAATATTGCCTTTGCTGCTCCTCTGATTCTGTCTGGTCTGCTGTGTTTATCCAGCTCCAAGTATATTAACTCTGGCCTCCCGCACCTATAGTACTTCCTCTCTCCAAGCTGTGGAACTAGGTGGTCTAAATATAAGAAAAAATAAATATGGACATTTGAAGAAATGGCGGACACATCTGTTATTTCTTATCAACCCAATACACATGTTCCAGAAGAAGCAGCATTTCATTTGTACTCTTTCAATCCAGTCTCCTGTCATTGCTACTCACAATGCAGTCTCCTTTATATTGGGGAGACCAAACATAAACTGTATTGAGGAACACTCCCACTCTCTCTGTGGGAATAACCCTGACCTTCTCATTGCTTCCCATTTCAAAAGCTTACCTTACTCACATGCAAACATTTTAGTCCTGGGTTGCTGTAATGCTCCAATGAAGCAAAACCCAAGCTCGAATAACATCTCACTTTAGACGTTGGAACGTTCTATCCTGATGGAAGTTTTATTCAATTCCATACTTGCACAGCCTGACCACATTATGGCTGGTCTCCATTCTTCACACATTCTTTCTCCTGGTCTCCCAATGAACTTGCCCTATTTGTGAATCGTTTGTCTTGCAGTTAATTAACGAACCCATTTCCCCCTTCACATCTAATTAATACTCATTTTACATTTGATTCTCTTTTACCAGAAATAAAAGTCAATTTGTCAGTGGCATTGCTCCTCTACATCATCTTGTTTCCCGTTACCCCTCCTCTACTGCGGTCAAGGGATTTAAAAGCACATTTTTCAATCCTTTTCTGTTCTGAAGAGGAGTCACACTTGAAAAGATTCAAGAAAAACCTCCTCTCCATTGTTGTAATGTTCCAGTCTGCTATTCTCAGATTCAGATCTGTCCTCTCTCTGTGTACGCAGCTGTTGATCTCTGTTACTGTTGGAGCTGATGCATCTGCTCCTACACTGGGATAGCGCACTGAATGAAGCCCTTCACCAATAGGAGAGGGAAACCCTCCAGTGACACAGTTACATTGCATGGAGACTGACATTAATCACAGTCACTGAGCAAACAGTCCCAGCTTTTAATCCAGCACATTCAGTTCAGAATATAACTGGACGCGACTACATGTCGACATTGCTGGCTATTGGTCAAATCTCACATCACCAATTGCTCTAGTGATGTCAGTTGTGAGGGAGAAAGATGAATGCTATCTTTTCGTAGGCTAGATGATTCTGCTGTTACCATCTCTCCCCAAATCCCTCCACCCACCAAAATAAACACAATCAGGATATTGCTTCTGTGCGGATCTCTCCTCCACGGGAACAACCGCCAGCCAAAACACTGTCACTGGGCACAGTCGCCTTGAACATAGACAGGAAGTTTGGACTTCTCTGAATGTTCCTCTCACTGCTCTAATAAGGCAACTAGGGAATATGCTTCAGTAATTTATTTATACAAATTGACAAACTTCTAAATGCAGTTTTATTTGTGTAAAACCGTACTTTTTTACGCATTTTGGCCTCAGTCGAAACCAAAAGTGATAATTACAATGAACTTATTCATTAAGACTTATGAATTAATGAGTCAGGTTCGGATGATCATGACATTCGCTGGGAGATAGGACGGAATGGGATAGTGGCTGTGGAGACTGCTTGGAGGGGGGGGGGGGTACAATGATATTCCCCAGTCATCATCACTCTTTCTTCCAAACAGAATTAAATCTAATGCACAACAAGGAAACTGCCAACATTTGAGAGATGCAATGCTGAATGACAGTGTGAACTGAACAGGATCATTTTAAATGTGATAAAGTGAGCTTTATCTAATATACACACCACTTAATCATTGGGAATACAGTTCGATTAGGATCACTGGACCAGAAACATTAACTTTGATTTCTCTTCACAGATATTGCCAGACCAGCTGAGCTTGCCCTCTAAGGTCTGCTTTTTTTTTTGGTTTGAGCTTGATCATATTGTTCATATCCGGCAGGATACTTAAAAATAAAAGCAGACACTAATTACAAAATGTGGAGGGCTATGGGGACAGTGCAGGAGACTAACAGTAGAGATATAGTCGTTCCAAACTGGAAGAGACAATGGGCTGAGTTTCCCCCACTTTTGCTGTAAATAATTCTGTGATATGTAACCAAAGCCTTTGGGACGGGGTAGACAAACGAGTTCAACGAAGGACACAGAGTGCTCCACCATCAATAATTTATTCCTGTTATCGCATGAAATTTCTGCTGCCTCTAAAATGTCTTTTCAAACAAAGTGGAGTTCCTGAGATTTACAGGATAATCAGAAAAATATTCTTTTTTCCTTTGAATCTTAAAGAAGCAACAGATTTCGGCTGTAACACAGGTGTCACAGACACACCAACTATAACAGGAACAGGAAAGGACTACATTGTCCACATATAACCGAATTCAGCATGTAGCCCTGTCAAAAAACATGAAATATAGTGATACAGAAACATGAAAAACAAATTAAAAAATGGTGAAGAAGCGCCACAGATGAGGAAGTATCTGCAGAGATAAAGAAAGTGAACATATCGAATATGATGTAACCCTGTTCTGAAAAAGTCATATTGGAATCAAAGGTTAATTCTAAGTATCTCTGCTCAGAGGGTGCCAGACCTGCTGAGCTACCCTCTATCGATTTTTTCTTTTTTTTCTGAACCGTGACAAATTGACTGATCTGAACGATATAAGCAAAGCTGCTATCTGAGTTGAATCTCCAGTAATTTGTAACCAAAAGAGAAAATGCTTGAAAATCTCAGCAGGTCTGGCAGCATCCGTAATGAGAGAAAAAAGCTGACGTAACGAGTCTAACTGCGTCTGTACAGAGAAATCAGAATTAACATTTCTATTTCAGTGGCACTTCCTCAGAACGGATGTTAGCACTGAAAATGTTGATTAATATACAGAAGAGGCTGAATAGCTGTAAATGGAGACTGTTAATAGCTAACAATAGGGGGTGAGTACTAGGCCTGGGGTATGGGTAGGGGGCTTTGAGGAGTCCAGTCCCGAAAATTATTGAACATTATTTTGAGTCTGAATTGCTGCAGGTGCCGTGCATGGAAAATGGGGTGTTGTTCATCCAGCTTGCGTGGAAATGTCCTGGAATACTGCTAGGTGGGGGCGAGTGGGTGGGAATCTCCAGATGAAATGTTGTCAGATTTAGTTAATAAAATGGCCTGATATGCCATGGCAGGGTTATGGAGGAGCAGGTGATATGTGGAAGTATCCGAGAGCTGGCACTCAGCCTCTGAAATGGAGAGGTGAGTTCACCAGACTACAGCAGCATCACCCTTATCGACACAGGCTGAATAACACAGTCAGGGGTGGATCGAAGCATACAGCTTATAGACTGTTCAGAGGGTAATAGGTGACCAGTGATACGTGGGATAGGGTGAGGGGGATGCAGAGAAATTAAAACAACCAGTGTCACATTGAAAGTTCTCAAAGAACAGATTGAGTCAAAGTAAACACCAGAGGAATGGGTGCAGGTGGAGGGAGAGTGTTGTAGCTGGGGGAAGGGTCTTTGGGATGGAGAGTGGACTCTTGCCCAAACAACTGGACACCGAGGAGAAGACAGTGGAAGAGGAGTTCAACATTATGTCATTCCTGCAATTCATTAAAGGGGGCGCAGAAGGATAAAGCTGAGAACTTTGCAGAGTACAGAACATTCAGCATTACAGCGTGGCAGTTTAGGAGGGATGGTGAATACACGACAGGAGGTGGGCTTGGGGGAGGGGATGGTCTCAGAGCGCAAGGCATGGGTGGGGTGACAGGTTCCAGAAGCTCATAGGCATCTCTAAGTTATTCCACCTTGTAGTCCTCGTATAGCCGGCGAGCACGGCGGATGAGCTGGAGAATGATGTAAAATTGTGGAATGGTGCAACCTTGAGTCAATTTGATGAGATGCTGTGGGCAGAGAAAATATTGATCTCAGTGGCACTGACATCGCACGATCAGTCCACAGAAAGTAATTGAAAATTATCGTTATCTTATTGGAATTCTCTGATTTCATTGGGGTGAAACTCAACCAGCAAGGTCTTACTTTTCTGACACTTTAGACCAAACTGTGAAAACAAATGATGTTATTAATAAGACAAATCCATCCATGGTTTTGGATTGCAGTAGCAAAGGCAGAGTTTATTTGTCATTCCCAATAGCTCTAGGGAAGGTTTCATTGTTCATTGAGGAAATTACCAGCACAGAATTTCCTCTGATTCCCGTTAACCACAGTGTTCTGAGGGTTAATGATGCTACATGAGTCAAATATTACTTAGTTGCGAGGCAAGTTACTCTGATCTCACCTCTAATGGCATTGGAAAATCAGTTAAAATGGTAAAGAGCAAAATGATAGTACACGGCTTATTTGATCAATGTGGTCACTGTCCTGACAACGTTTAAGGAAAAACTGATGCATGGTCGTCTGATTCTGAGGTGAGGTTTGTCCTATTTGTGATGAGGCTGGTTTGGTTAAGCGTGTGACACAGAGACAGAAATAACGTTCCACTCTGTATAGGGAACAGAACCATCATGTTTACGGTGCATTGGACGGTGACAGACAAACACTATTGTCTGTTCCTATTTGACATTGATCATGCCAATCTCATCATTCACTGATGAACAATAGCAGCACAGAAGCCAGCAGTTCCCATCACCCCTGTTGGAAAGCAAACAGGGAAAGGAAGGGCCAGTGGAAGTGGGAGTAACTAGGGAAGTGGTGTAACTTACAGTGGGAGTGGGAGAAGAAAGATGTGAAGAGAAATCATTAATGGAAGAGTATGTAGCTGCAGATGGGGAGGTGCAAGGGAAGTAGGAGTGTAAGAAAAGAGTAAGAAGGCCGAGGAAGAGTGGCTAATGAAGTTTTAGTGACTGGGAAAAACTTGCTTTAGCAAATGTGAGGTTGGGTGAAAAATATCACCATTCAGGAAAATTGGGATCTGGTTCCATTGAAAATTAAGATTTGATGTACTTCATTTTCTATACTTGATTCTTGATCAGATTGCACATTCACTCTGTATTTTTGTATCTCCATCAAGTGCGGATTAAATTTTTTCCCCCGAGCATGGTATCCCAACATTTTTGAATTTTTTAACAATATGTATTTGCTTCCAATTCAAGGTAGACATGAGAACATGATTTGATCTCCTGCAGTTTGCCCAGAACGTAGAATTTAATTGAATAGTTATCCTCATCACATTCACTGATTCAAGCATTGACTCAGTATCCATCCTGCAGATGAAAAACTTCTTCAGCTCTGACTATTGATACAAAGAACAGTGCCACACAAATGGCTTATGTTCCAGTGCAAGGGGCCAAACCCTAGTTCATCTTAAATTAGGTACACGCTTTATGAATAAGACATGCTAAGGGGCAGAGTCAAAAAGGTGAATTCAATTCTGTGTCGAAAATGCTATTAGCAGTTCCCTCATAATAGGTGTTAACTACATCACTATGTAAATTCCCCAAAATAAGAATAGCAAGAGACTGGAATTCATAATTCCTCTTCTTTGAATAACATCTGGAGAACAGGAAGGAAATCAAGGTTTGTTTGTGATATTCATAAATGATGATAGTGAGAATGTGGAAGATGGGGGCAGTGGAATGATAACTAATGTTGGGGATGACACAAAGATTAGCTGGGTGATTCACAGTGAAGTAGAAAGGGTTAGGCTACAGGACGATATAAACAGATGATTTCTATATCCAGATTAATATCCGATGAAGTTTAACACTGTTAATTCAGATTTTCATCGTCTCACATTTATCAAGACAAATGAGTACTCAAACTGTGAATTGCAAGGGCTAAATTTGCTCCTTTTTTCATTGCAGCAGGGAAGGTTGAGGAGGAAACCTGGTACAGGTGTACAAGAGCAGAAGGGGAAAGGAGATGATGAGCAGACAGCAGCTGTTTCCCTTACTCGAAGGGTCAAAAACAAAGGGATATATACTTAAAGTGAAAGGCAGGGGATTCAGAGAGGATTTGTGAGTCTGTTTTGAACTGGGAGGGTGGCACAGACAGAGAATATAAAATTCCTACAGTGTGGAAATAGGAACTTTGGTCCAACACATGCACACTGACCCTCCAAAGAATAGCTCACACAAACACGTTCCTCCTATATTTACCCCTGACCTACACATCCCTGAACACAATGGGCAATTAAGCACGGCCAATTCACCTAACCTGCACATCTATGGATTGTGGGAGGAAAACGGAATACCTGGAGGAAACCACGCAGACATGTGGAGAATGTGCAAAATCCATACAGGCAGTCACCCGAAGCTGGAATCAATCCTGGGTCCCCGCGCTCGAAGGCAGGAGTTCTAACCACTGAGCCACTGTTCTGCCCCTGGTGACATGTGTTTGGAGTGCATTTCCTCAGCGGGTGATGGAGCAGATAATCTCACAAATGTTTCAAAAAGCCTTTGGATATACCCTTGGTGATGCAGGCTCGCATTTTCATTCAATGATTCTATGTGGTGGCAGCCATGAACACTGATATATTCTGAAGCAATAGCTAATGGCAGTTCCTGGTTTGTTCCATTGACTGTACTCAGTGAGTGAACCTCCAGTGAAGTGCTGGTGTTATCTGCCACTTTCTATTGAAGTGTTTCGGTTTCCTTGCGTTGGTCATGTAAATTCCTCTGTCCATGATGTCATTTCCGGCCCTATTCGTCAGAGGGTGGGAGATGACATCAAAATTGATGTGTTTATTGATGGAGTTCCGGTTGAAATGCCATGTTTCTAGGACTTCTTGTGCTTGTGTCTGTTTGGCCTGTCCTAGAATGAATATACAGACCTAGTCAAAGTGGCGTATTTCCTCATCAGTACGTAAGAAATTAGTATTGGGATCCTGTATTTTCTGGCTAGTTGATGTTCATATATGCTGGTGACTAGTTTTCTGCTTGTTTTCCGTTGTAGTGTTTGTTATAGTTCTTGCAAGGCTTATTGTTCCTGGAGCAGAACAGAGATAGATATGAGTTTATTGCGGTGCTCAAAAGTATGAATAAACTGTCAGAGTGAAAAATAGTACTTTATTAGTTGGCATTATAGCACCAAAGAATTCTAATTTCAAGGTTATATGCAAAAGTGCGAGGAGTGAAATAAGGAAAAGTGTTTTTATTTCGAGAGTTGTTACAAATTGGACTTGACTGACTGGGAAAGTTGTCAATGAAGATTCAAAAGAGAACTGGATATATAGAACATAGAACATAGAACAATACAGCACAGAACAGGCCCTTCGGCCCACGATTTTGTGCCGAACTTCTATCCTAGATTAAGCACCCATCCATGTACCTATCCAAATGCCGCTTAAAGGTCGCCAATGAATCTGACTCTACCACTCCCATGGGCAGCGCATTCCATGCCCCCACCACTCTCTGGGTAAAGAACCCACCCCTGACATCTCCCCTATACCTTCCACCCTTCACCTTAAATTTATGTCCCCTTGTAACACTCTGTTGTACCCAGGGAAAATGTTTCTGACTGTCTACTCTATCTATTCCTCTGATCATCTTATAAACCTCTATCAATTCACCCCTCATCCTTCGCCATTCCAACGAGAAAAGGCCGAGAACTCTCAACCTATCCTCGTACGACCTACTCTCCATTCCAGGCAACATCCTGGGAAATCTTCTCTGCACCCTCTCCAAAGCTTCCACATCTTTCCAAAAGTGACGCGACCAGAACTGCACACAGTACTCCAAATGTGGCCTAACCAAAGTTCTGTACAGCTGCAACATCACCTCACGACTCTTGAATTCAATCCCTTTGCTAATGAACGATAATACTCCATAGGCCTTCTTACAAACTCTATCCACCTGAGTGGCAACCTTCAAAGATCTATGTACATAGACCCCAAGATCCCTCTGTTCCTCCACCTGACCAAGAACCCTACCATTAACCCTGTATTCTGCTTTCTTATTTGTCCTTCCAAAATGGACAACCTCACACTTGGCAGGGTTGAACTCCATCTGCCACTCCTCAGCCCAGCTCTGCATCATATCCAAGTCCCTATGCAGCCGATAACAGCCCTCCTCACTGTCCACAACTCCACCTATCTTTGTATCATCTGCAAATTTACTGACCCACCCTTCGACTCCCTCATCTAAGTCATTAATAAAAATTACAAACAGCAGAGGACCCAGAACTGATCCCTGCGGAACTCCACTTGTAACTGGGCTCCATGCTGAATATTTACCATCTACTACCACTCTCTGACTTCGACCGGTTAGCCAGTTTTCTATCCAATTGGCCAGATTTCCCTCTATCCCATGCCTCCTGACTTTCTGCATAAGCCTACCATGGGGAACCTTATCAAATGCCTTACTAAAATCCATGTACACTACATCCACTGCTCTACCCTCATCCACATGCTTGGTCACCTCCTCGAAGAATTCAATAAGACTTGTAAGGCAAGACCTACCCTTCACAAATCCGTGCTGGCTGTCCCTAATCAAGCAGTGTCTTTCCAGATACTCGTAAATCCTATCCCTCAGTACCCTTTCCATTACTTTGCCTACCACAGAAGTAAGACTAACTGGCCTGTAATTCCCGGGGTTATCCCTATTCCCTTTTTTGAACAGGGGCACAACATTCGCTACTCTCCAGTGCCCTGGTACCACCCCAGTTGCCAGTGAAGACGAGAAGATCATTGCCAACGGTACTGCAATTTCCTCTCTTGCTTCCCACATAATCCTAGGATATATCCCGTCAGGCCCGGGGGATTTGTCTATCCTCAAGTTGTTCAAAATGTCCAACACATCTTCCTTCCTAACAGGTATCTGTTCTAGCTTATCAGTCCGTTTCACACTCTCCTCTTCAACAATACGGTCCCTCTCGTTCGTAAATACTGAAGAGAAGTACTTGTTCAAGACCTCTCCTATCTCTTCCGACTCAATACACAGTCTCCCACCACTGTCCTTGATCGGACCTACCCTCGTTCTCGTCATTCTCAGGTTTCTCACATACGCATAGAATGCCTTGGGGTTATCCTTGATTCTATCCGCCAGGGATTTTTCATGCCCTCTCTTAGCTCTCCTAATCCCTTTCTTCAGGTCCCTTCTGGCTATCCTGTATCCCTCCACTGCTCTGTCTGAACCTTGTTTCCTCAACCTTATGTAAGCCTCCTTCTTCCTCTTTACTGCACATTCAACCTCCCTCATCAACCAAGGCTCCCTCACACGACCATTTCTTTCCTGCCTGATCGGTACATACATATCAAGGACACGTCGTATCTGCTCCTTGAAAAAGTTCCACATTTCCACCACATCCTTCCCTGACAGCCTATGCTCCCAACGTATGCTCCTCAAATCCTGTCTTACAGCATCGTAATTTCCCTTCCCCCAATTGTAAAAACTTCCTTGTTGTGCGCACCTATCTCTCTCCATAACCAAGGTGAAAGTCACAGAATTGTGGTCGCCATCACCAAAATGTTCACCCACTAACAAGCCCACCACTTGTCCCGGTTCATTACCGAGTACCAAATCCAATATGGCCTCCCCTCTGGTTGGACAATCTACATAATGCGTTAGAAAAGCTTCCTGGACACACTGCACAAACACCGCCCCGTCCAATCTACTTGATCTAAAGAGCTTCCAATCAATATTTGGGAAGTTGAAGTCGCCCATGACTAAGTCGCCAATATTTGGAAATTATTAATTTAACGGGCAACAGAGAGAGGGCTGGCATATGGGAGGTGCTGGGAGACATTTTTGGAGCTGATTCATGCATAATGCCAATGACTTCCTCCTGTACTTTAAAGTTTTGTATTCTATCAAGTGTCAGCTGTGAAGAAAAGTCAGTATCCAAGTATTTCACATTGTAAATGCTCACAAATATCTGATTATTTGGTGCAGCATAAGTATTTAAAATTATTGCAAGGTCACCTTCATTATGAAGTCTAATTGTTACTCAGAACATCAATATTTTACATGTTGTATTCCAATTACTAAAACAAATATATCATTGCTTTGGCACAAAGCCCTTTGGAAAGCTTTGACATTTCGCTGACACGATATTATGTTTGTTGGTTTTTTTTCACTATCCACATTTCATATTAAATACCTTTCATTCTAAACATTGGAAGTTTTCAAATTATTGTTCACTGATATTTGATGACACAAATAATTTATTTGGTTTAATATTCACAGTTCATGTTGAATTATTGTCATTTTAAATTGCTGGCAAATAGCTGAAGATCGTACATTTCAGTGAGAAATTAAACTGATTGATTATATATAAATGTTTAAGAACTCTAATTCTATTTGTATGTTCAATCTTCTGCTCACTCTGAACATCGAATTATCCAAAAACCAACCACTTTAAATGTTGGAGTGGCAAAACATTGCTTTGAATCCTGACATTGAATATCTAATTCTCTTACCACAAGAGTTATGTTGTTTCTTCGATAAAATAAAATGTACCTGCTTTATATCTGTGTAAGAAAATCTTGACAGGAGTTATATTTTAGTTCCATAAATATAGAATCACCATAATTGATTTAAGAGATTATAGTCCAGTTGAAGGATTATCGTTCTCATTTTATTGTTCTGGATTAGCAGTGCTGGAAGAGCACAGCAGTTCAGGCAGCATCCAACGAGCAGCGAAATCGACGTTTCGGGCAAAAGTCCTTCATCAGGAATAAAGGCAGAGAGCCTGAAACGTGGAGAGATAAGCTAGAGGAGGGTGGGAGTGGGGAGAAAGTAGCATAGAGTACAATGGCAGAGTGGGGGAGGGGATGAAGGTGATAGGTCAGGGAGGAGAGAGTGAAGTGGACAGGTGGAAAAGGAGACAGGCAGGTAGGACAAGGCCAGACAAGTCATAGGGACAGTGCTGAGCTGGAAGTTTGGAACTAGAGTGAGGTGGGGGTAGAGGAAATGAGGAAACTGTCGAAGCCCACATTGATGCCGTGGGGTTGAAGTCTTCCGAGGCGGAAGATGAGGCAGTCTTCCTCCAGGCGTCAGGTGGTGAGGGAGGGGCGGTGAAGGAGGCCCAGGACCTCCATGTCCTCGGCAGAGTGGGAGGGGGAGTTGAAATGTTGGGCCACGGGGCAGTGTGGTTGATTGGTGCCGGTGTCTCCCCATCCCCACCCTCCTCTAGCTTATCTCTCCACGCTTCAGGCTCTCTGCCTTTATTCCTGATGAAGGGCTTTTGCCCGAAACGTCGATTTCGCTGCTCGTTGGATGCTGCCTGAACTGCTTTGCTCTTCCAGCAACACTAATCCAGAATCTGGTTTCCAGCATCTGCAGTTAATGTTTTTACATCATCTTCTTGTTGCCCAATTCATGAACTATAGCAAATATCCGATTATTGTTCGGTGTCAGTAAACTCAACATCTTGCAATGAGCTACGCTGAAACTTGCTTCCAATTTAGCTGAAATAATTTACAGTGTTAATGGACCTCACAGCTGCCTGTGATACAGAGAGACTCAGTGGCCTGTTCCAAAATTTGTGCATGGAGCTTCTAACCTGCTTCAGGTCAGTCAGGCAAATATCACTTCAAAACAAATCAGTTGGAACCTTCCTTGGGTAGGTGGATAACCCGCCAACAGACTATAACTGGTCTCAGTGTCGGTACAAATATTGTCCAGGTTAAATACTAATGGCTGACCAGCAACCAGGTTTTGAAATTCATCTTCAGTCAGAGCCTGGCCCAGAGAGCAGACGTGTTGACATTGAGAGCCAGAATCACACCATACAAGTTACCTATAGTGATGAAACCTGACCTGCCTCCCAGACTCCATACATCTGCACCCCGGACCAGGCATGGATGAAGACGTAAACAAGTTGACATTCTATTGCAGTTCCTTGTGTCTCTAAAGCCATATCTTCTAAATGTCACCTTCACATTCTCCAGTATTAAAATAAAATTGTACATCTCTGTGAATGATCAGAGTTACTACATGGATCACACAGTAGAACTGATATGAAGTAACCAGCAGCAAACGGCAATCCAAATTCACATTAATAACTGAACTTTGTGGATACTGTCTGGTCTAAGTAAACACAAATAATATACTGACTTTCAGGTGCCTGTAACAATGCACACCACAACTGGAGGCTTTGGCCTTAAACCCCTCCAAAGTTTCCTGATCTCATACATATCACTCCCTCACACATTCAACAATTTAAGGGGAATCCACAAGCCGGCTGAAACTGGAAACATAGAATAGTGCAGCACTGTACAGGCCTTTTGGCCCTTGACTTTTTATCCATCAAGCCAGCGGATAAAGGGGGCGCTGTGGTAGTCTGGCGCACTGACCTCTACACCGCTGAAGCCAAACGTCAACTCGAGGACACCTCTTCCTACTGCCCCCTCGACCATGACCCCACCCCCATCACCAAACCATCATCTCCCAGACCATACAGAACCTCATCACCTCAGGCGATCTCCCACTCACAGCTTCCCCCAGCGAGAAGGGGACATGAAAAGTCCTTGGTTGGTAGCATTAGGGAAAACCCTAAGGCTTTCTATTGGTATGTCAGGAATAAAAGGATGACTAGGGTAGATATCGGTCCAGTCAAGGATAGTAGTGGGATGTTGTGCGTGGAGGCAGAGGAGATTGGAGAGACACTAAATCAATACTTTTCGTCAGTATTCACTCAGGAACAGGACGTTGTTGCTGATGTGAATACTGAGTCACGAGTGATTAGAATGGATGGCTTTGAGGTATGTAGGAAAGAGCTCCGGGGAATACTGGAAATGGTGAAAACAGATAAGTCCCCTGGGCCTGATGGCATTTATCCTAGGATCCTCTGGGAAGCTATGGAGGAGATAGCGGAGCCATTGGCCTTGATTTATATGTCGTCGTTGTCTTCGGGAACAGTGCCAGAAGACTGGAGGATAGCGAATGTGGTCCCCTTGTTCAAGAAGGGGAGTAGGGACAACCCTAGTAACTATAGGCCAGTGAGTCTCACTTCTGTTGTGGGCAAAGTCTTAGTGAGAATTGTAAGGGATAGGATTTATGAACATCTGGATAGGAATAATGTGATCAAGGATAGTCAGCATGGTTTTGTGAAGGGCAGGTCGTGCCTCACAAACCTTATTGAGTTCTTTGAGAAGGTGACTAAGGAAGTGGATGAGGGTAAAGCAGTAGATGTGGTGTATATGGATTTTAGCAAGCCGTTCGATAAGGTACCCCATGGTAGGCTACTGCAAACATTACGGAGGTATGGCATTGAGGGTGCATTAGAGGTTTGGATTAGGAATTGTCTGGCTGGAAGGAGACAGAGGGTAGTAGTTGATAGTTAAGGTGCATCTTGGAGTGCAGTTACTAGCGGTGTTCCACAAGGATCTGTTTGGGACTATTGCTGTTTGTCAATTTTATAAATGACCTGGAGGAGGGGCTTGAAGGCTGGTTGAGCAAGTTTGCGGATGATACGAAAGTGGGTGGAGTGGTGGACAGCGAAGAAGGATGTGGCAGGTTAAAGCGGGATATAGATAAGTTGCAGAGCTGGGCAGAAAGGTGGCAAATGAAGTTCAATGTAGGTAAGTGTGAAGTCATTCACTTTGGTAGGAGTAACAAGAAGATGGATTACTGGGCTAATGGTAGGCTACTTGGTAGTGTGGATGATCAGAGGGACCTTGGTGTCCATGTACACAGATCTCTGAAAGTTGCCACCCAGGTAAATAGTGCTGTGAAGAAGGCATATGGCGTACTGGGCTTTATAGGTAGAGGAATTGAGTTCCAGAGTCCTGAGGTCATGTTGCAGATGTATAAGACTCTGGTGCGGCCTTATCTGGAGTATTGTGCACAGTTTTGGTCGCCATACTATACGAAGGATGTGGAGGCACTGGAACGGGTGCAGAGGAGGTTTACCAGGATGTTGCCTAGCATGGTAGGAAGATCGTATGAGGAAAGGCTGAGGCACTTGGGGCTGTTCTCATTGGAGAAAAGAAGGTTAAGGGGAGACTTGATAGAAGTGTACAAGATGATTAGGGGTTTAGACAGTGTTGACAGTGAGAACCTTTTTCCGTGTATGGAGTCAGCTGTTACTAGGGGACACAGCTTTAAATTAAGGGGAGGTTGGTATAGGACAGATGTTAGGGGTAGATTCTTTACTCAGCGAGTTGTGAGTTAATGGAATGCCCTGCCAGTATCACTGGTGGACTTTCCCTCTTTATGGTCATTCAACCGGGCATTGGATAAGCATATGGAGGTTATTGGGCTAGTGTTGGTTTGGTAGGCTTCGGTCGGCGCAACATCGAGGGCCGAAGGGCCTGTACTGCGCTGTATTTTTCTATGTTCTATGTTCTGTGTACTCTAAGATCATACTCACCTACATACCTTTTATTATACTATCATTCATGTGCCTATCCAATTAAATATCCCAAATATAGCTCATTTTACGACAACTGTTGGCTGATCATTGCACAGACCCACCACTCTCTGTGTAAAGAACCTACTTCTGACATCTCCCCTAAACCTTCCTCCAATTACCTTAAAATCATAACCCCTCGAGATAGCCATTTCCACCCTGGGAGAGAGTCTCTGGCTATCCACTCTATCAATGCCTCTCATCATCTTGTACACCGCTGTCAAGTCACGTTCCATTCTTCTTCGTTCCAATGAGGAAAACACCCCAGTTCCCTCAAATTTTCTTTGCAAGACATGCCCTCCAGTCCAAGCAGCATCTTGATAAATTTCCTCAGCACTCTCATCAAAGTTTCCTCATCTTTCCTATAATGAGGCAATCGGAACTGATCACAATATTCTACGTGTGGTCTCACCAGGGCTCCATATAGTTGATGCATCACCTTCCAGCTCTTAAACTCAATCCATCGGCTAATGAACACATCAAACACCTTCTTAACCACCTTATGAACCTATGTAGAAACATTGTGGGAGCTACGCCATGGCCCATATGATCCCCCGTTCCTCCACAAATTAAGAATCCTGCCTCTAACCCTGCATTCTGCATTCAACTTCGACCTTCCAAAATGAATCGCATCCCACTTTTCCACATTGAACACCATATGCCACTAAGCAGTTGAGTCCTGCATCCTGTCAATGTCCTGTTGCAAACTACAACAGCCCTCTACACTATCCATAATTCCACCAACCGGTGTTACATCATGGAACTTACTAACCTACCTTTCCACTTCGTCATCCAAGTCATTTATTAAAATCACAAACAGCAGAGGTCCCAGAACCGATCCTTACGTAACACCACTGCTCACCTAATTCCACACTTAAAACTTGCCATTTACCACCACCCTCTGTCTTCTATGGGCTAGCCAATTTGTATCCAGACGGATAGGTCTCCCTGAATGCCATGCCTCCTTACTTTCTGAATGAAACTACCACGGGGAAGCTTATCAAATTGTTAAAATCGATGCACTCCGCATTCACTGCTCTTCCTCCTTCAGTACGTTTAATCCCATCCTCAAAGAATCCAATAAGAGTTGTGAGGTATGACCTGCCCCTCACATAGTCATGCTGACTGTTTCTAATCAAACTCTGATTTTTCAGAATCGTCTCCAATACTTTAGCCAATACTGATGTAAGGCTGACTGGTAAGTCATTCACAGGACAATCCCTGTTCCCTTGCCTGGACAAGGGACGAGCATTTGCCACACTCCAATCAACCGACGCTACTCAAATAGAGAGTGAAGACGCAAAGACCATCGCCAAAAGCGCAGAAATCTCTTTCCTCTCTTCCTGTAGTATCTTAGGGTGTTTGCTGTCTGGCTGAGGGATTTATCTATCCTTATGTTTGTACTTCAATCAGTCTGTATTTCACCTCAACTTGTTTACTCCCTGTCCAACCAACTGATTGACGGCTTTCCATTTCAGGGCTCTGTACAGTGCCGCCTTCCTGAGCAAGTACGGTTCCCAATATCCTGTGTATTATGGAATGGCAAACTTGGGAAGGCACAAATGCCTTTCTCATGAGGGGGGGGGGGGGGGGGCGGAGTGCCAAAACTTTGACTCTGCTGCTCCTTAGATGCTGCCTGAATAGTTGTGCTTTGCCAGCGCCACACTTTTCTACTCTGATCATCAGGATCTGCAGTCCTCACGTTGCCCATTACTGAGGGCTGTCCTCTCTGCACACTGAGCAGGTAATTAATCAGCGGAAACCCGTTGTATTTAGAGCTGACTGTTCAGTTCTGAAAAGCTGCATTTGATGAACACTTTTAGTAAAAACGAAATTACAACTCAACAAATATTCATTCAGTCCCAGAGTTTCAGTTTTGGTTTATGAATTAGGCAGCTTGATAACCAACAGTGAATGACTGAAGAACTCCGAGATACAGAGTATTCCAGGTAATATATTCCAGGTTGGATGTGCTTTACCTTAATGCTGGGAATATTATTAGACAGACAGATATGACAAGGAAACGAGATGATATGTGGAAGTGTGTCCTTTTTACCATTACAGAGATGTGTCTGAGGGAGGTCATGGCTGACAACTCAATATTCTGTGTTAACAGAACTATAGTCAGGGCAGGAGAGAGGGTAAAATAGGAGTTGGTGTTGCCTTATAAATTATGGATTTAGTTACTGGCTTAAGAAGGGACGATATCTTGAAAGGATCATTTAATGCGGTTTGGTGGTTAAAGCTCAGTGTCAAAACCATGACAGAAACACTGCTTTGGATACACTGTCGAACCCCAGATAAAGGAAAGTACGGGAGTAGGTATATAACCAAGTTATTGAGGTGTGTAAAAACAATAATAGGATGACTATATTCAGGCATTTCAATTCCAAACATTCATTATGGTAGTGATAACTTCTTAAGGGGGAGCAGGTGCTTTGAAATTTATTCCCGAGACCTTCTTATATCAACATAGAGCAGATACAACAATGGGCAGTGCAGCGCTGGGCCTCACGTGGGGAACGAAGCCAGTCAGGTATTCCTGGTAGAAGTGGGAGAGCATTAAAGGACCAGTGACTGTGATATCACACATTTTGACGTGGCTAAGGAAAAGACACCAAAATGTTTGAATCATAAAAGCTTTTTGGATTGGGTAGACAGAGTTTATGAAAAAAATGACAGAATCTGGGCAAAGTGCAGTTGCTTCTGGGTGAAACTGTAACAGAACAAGTTGGGGTGGGGGTTGAGGGATCATTTGATTAAAATTGAATTGATGACAGTGTCGGCCCAGCATGTTACACCGAAGATAAAATTTAGGAAAACAAGCCCAGAGAACCTGAGATGTCGACACAAATCCCGAACAGGATGAAAAAGGAAAGAGAAGCTTAAAGCAGGTTCCAAGTGAGCAGGTCAATGAATGTCATAAAAGAATACAGAAAGTGGAGGGCTAACCTAAAAAGTCAGCGATAGAGCAGGAGGAGGGATGATAAAACATTAGCGGGTAAGATTAGCAAGAATCCAAAGTCATATTTTTGGTGTATTAAGGGGAAGACGCTAACGTGGGAAAGAATGGGAGTGTTAGGGACTAAGGGGACAGTCTGTCCACAGAGACAGGGAATATGTTAAATACATCCTCCGAATCGATCTTGAGTTTGGAGAAGCTGTTACTGGATTTAGGGAGAGTGGCTGTTTGACCCTTGAGCAAATTGACACAGGAGCTGAGGAAGAATTGGAAGTTTATGCAAGATAGAGTGGGCAAATCACCAGATTAAAGACCACCAAGTCTCACATCAGTGAGAGAGAAACAATTGTAGAAGATTTGGAGGGCTGTTGAGGCTGGGTCATTAAATATCTTCAAGGCTGAGACAGACAGATTTTTATACAAGTGTTACGGGGAAATTGCAGAAAAGTGGAATGGGGATTAACAAAATAAAAATAACCGATTCGAAGGAAACGCAGACTCATTTAGAGGACAGACATTATTGTTATCCCTATGTCTAATGGTCATCTTTTCCAATAGCCCTGTATTCACAAGAACATCACCTCTCTCGAGGGATTCAAGGAATTCATAAACGCGATACTCATAGACAGAAAGTCCGAGAGGACTGCACCAACACGGATTGTCTGTCGGGGTGAGGATTTCCATTGACACAGTCACCACTACCAGAAGGAAGACCTCAGCAAGACACCCTCCAAGGCCAAGCAGAGACCTGCACTGGGGACCTGGTAGTCAGTGGCCAGAAGTCAAGGTGTCCTGAAGGCCTAAACACTGCATCACTGTCGTGTCTCCTTCCTTCGCTGGCCAAATCTATATGTGGAGAGGTAGAGAGACATGCCGTTGTAGCAGAGTAAGCAGTAAGGCTTTGACACGAGAGGCTTCGGACAGCTCCAGCTCAGAAATATGTACAGGGAAACTGAAATAAAGTCCTTTTAACTTTATTGTTATAGCCGTCGAGATGGCAGTCAGGGCAGTCGCACTCTTCTCTTGTTTCATGTGGGAGCTCACGGAGATTTTCACTGTCCCTGATGACTATTCGTGTGGACTATGCACCCAGCTCCAGCTGCTGGGAGTCCGTGTTAGGGAGCTGGAGCTAGGCAGCACGGTGGCTCAGTGGTTAGCACTGCTCCCTCAAAGTGCCAGGGACCAGGGTTCAAATCCTGGCTCGGGCAACTGTCTGTGTGGAGTTTGTGCATTCTACCCGTATCTGCATGGCCTTCCTCTGGATGATGCGGTTTCCTCCCACAGTTCAGAGATTTGCAGGTTAGGTGAATTGGTCGTGCTAATTTGCCTGTAGTGTAGGGGAGTGGGTCTGGGTGGGCTGCTCTTTGGAGGCTCGGTACGGACCTGTTGGGCTGAAGGTTATTTAGGATGAACTCAGGGTCATCTGAGATACTCAGAACTTCATAGATAAGTGCTTTAGCGTGGTGGCCACACCCAAGACACACCCCTAGTTATGTTTCTTTAATGACTGCAATATTCCAGTCAACGTTCATCACCCTCGGTTCATTAGCTTTACTTGTCAGTCCTGTTGTATTTAAATAAACACAATTTAATCCAAGAGGCGTTCCTTGCTTCCTGTCATATTCCAGGTAGAGAGTAGCTGTGCGACCACCAGGAATGGCAAAGGGAGTAGGCAGAGAGTGCAGGAATCCCCTGTGGCTATTCCTCTCCATAACATGTAGACCATTTTGGATTGTTGGGGGTGATGTCCGTTCAGGGGAAAGCAGCAATAGCCAGGCTGGTGGTATTGCCCCACTGGCTCAGGGGCACAGCAGGAAAGGGTAAAGGTAAACAGGTCGTTAAAGATAGGAGGGTCGATTGTTAGAGGGACATTCGGAGATTCTGTGGCCACAAACGGGAATCCAGGATGGTGGGTTACCTCCCCGCTGCTCGGGTCCAGGATGCCTCCAAGTGGATGCTGAACATTCACAAGGGGTTGGGTGAGCATCCAGAAATCATTATGCTCGTTGGCACAAATGATACCCGTTGAAATAGGGCCGAGGTTCTGGAGCGAGATTACAGAGAACTCGGAGAAACATTAAAAAAAACCTTGACAGTGTTCATCTCATTAGAGGGAGATTACCGTCCGAGACATGCACTGGAAGGGACACCAATATCTTGGCTGCTAGTTATGCTCGTGTTACGAGGGTTGGTTTAAACTAGATCGGCAGGCGGTGGTATCCTCAAGAGCAGGGAGACAAGTGCGAGGCTGGAAGGAGATAGAGTCAATAGAAATAGTAAATTTAGGCTGGAAAATGACAGAGAGAAATGCCTTTTGGATTAAATTGCACTATTTCAATACAGGTAAGGCCAATGAACACAGGGCGTGGAAATGTAGGTGGGACTGGTATATTATAGCCATTACACAAACATGGCTAAGTAATGGATAGGACTGGCAGCTTAATGTGCCAGGGTACAGTTGCTTTAGGTGAGACAGAGATGGTGGAAGGAGGGGAGTGGAGTTGCATTTCTGATTAAGGGGAGTACCACAGCAGTAATCAGAGATAAAATAACTGATGAATCACCCAGTGAGGCTTTGTAGGTGGACTTAAGAAATAGGAAGGTGTTCGTGAGGTGATTGGGGATGTGCTATAGGCCCCCAAATAGTCAACAGAAATGAGAGTAATAAATATGCAGGGAGAGAGGGGACACCTGCAAGAGCAATAGGGTTTTCATAATAGGGGTTCTATTTTTTCGAATAGAGACTGGAATGGCCAGAGCGTTAAGGGATTTGATGAGATAGAATCTGATAAAAGCTTCAGGAAAGTTTCTTCAAGCAATATACAGAGGGTCCTACTAGGGAAGGGACAAAACACGAAATTTTCTTAGGAAATAGGGCAGGGCAGGTGACTGAGTTAACAGTGGGGGAGCACTTTGTGACCATTAACCGCAGTTCTATTAATTTTCAAATAGTTATGGAGAGGGACAAAACTGGTCCACAGGTTCATGTTCGAACTTGGGGCGTGGCTCAGGTCCAGGCAGCTGGGATCAAGAGAATTCCTGGAGGTATATAAGAGATAATGGAGTTTGCGGCAGAAGGAAATCAGTAGGGTGAAAAGAGGACAAGAAAGAGCCTTGGCTGAGAAGATTAGGATGAATCCAAAATGGTACTTTAAATATATTTTTAAAAAATCAAAACAGGATAGAAAATAGGACCCCTCGAAGACCAATGTGGACAAGTATGTGTGGAACTATAAGTGATGGGTGAAGCCCTCAACGAATATTTCTACTCTATGTTTATCGTGGAAAAAGACATGTTGACTTGAGAACTTGAGGAAGTTAGTGGTGATATCTTAGAGCCAATCTATATCATAGTTGAGGAGATTTTGGACGTACTAGAATGTTTGAAAATGGATAAATCTCATGGTCCTTACCCGATATATCCAAGAACACCTCAAGGGGCTCCAGATGAATTTGCGGGGACCCTGGCTTTTAATGTTTATCATCAGTAACCACAGGTAATGTCCCGGAAGACTGGAGGATAGCAAATGTTGTGCCCTTATTCAAGAAGAACTGAACAATAAAAAGCCTTGGAACGACAGATCAGTAGGTTTAACATCCGTGGTAGGTAAGTTACTTGAGAAGGTTCTGAGGGATAAGATGTACATGGATTTAGAAAGACAGGCTTTGATTAGGAATAGTAAGTGTGGCTTTGTGCGAGGAAGATTGTGCCTGACAATTCTCTTCAAGTAAGTGGAAGATGTCACCAGGAAGATTAAGTTGTGAGGGGCAGGAGATTTCAAAACATGTGGTGTTGGATTAGCACAGCAGGTCAGGCATATTCGATGGGCAGAAGAATCTATGTTTCGGACATAAGCCTTTAATCAGGAACATCCAAAACATCGATTCTCCTGTTCTGATGCTGCCTGACCTGCCGTGATTTCCAGTGCCACACTTTTCGACACTGATCTCCAGCATCTGCTGTGCTCAATTTCTCCATTGGCAGTAGATTCAGTCGATATGGATTTCAGTTACAGCAGAACAGAATGAGGCTTTTTAGCCCGTGGAGACTGACATACAATTACAGGAGGAGGCCAATAAGCCATCGGGCCTATAAAACTGTAACCAGATCATGCAACATCAGTATCCAGTTACACAGCAACAGGTTCAATCTATTCAGCTACTTGAAGTCTGTAACACAGGAAATGGAAGAGGTCACAAAGTGACTGGACTATGGGGTATACTGGAATAAAACTAGGCTACATAACCCCTCAGACCTGCACTTCCATTCAGTAAGTCAGGGCTGATTTGCACTCGGCCGCAATTTCTCGTTCATGCCCAATTTTTTGTAGCTGTCGACTCTCTGACGGGTCAAAACCCATTGACACCCACTCACACCCCCCCAAACATTTCAGTGATGTAGCCTCCCCTAACTGTCTGGCCCCAACCATCACTATTCCCTGAGAGAAGGAACTACTCCCCACACATATACCTTGGCCTATTGACATGGATAGAAAATATGAACACAGTGTAAAGTTACTGGCCCTGATATCACGGCAGTATTTGATTGAGCAAGATGTCAAGGAGGCTGAACAAAATTGAACTTGATGAGAATCAGTTGTAAACTCCCCACTGGTTGAATCATTCAGAGCACAATGGGGCTGGTGGACATCAATCCTCCCAGTCCCTGGATATCTCTGTGGGCAATCCTCAGGGTAGCTTCTTAGGCACAAACAACTTCAACTGCTTCATCAATGTCTTTCCCTCTTTCATGCAATCAGAGGTGGGGATATTGTTTGAAGATTATAAAATGTTGAGAACAATGGGTCGCCTCCGAAGGTACTGAAGAATCAAATCTGGGCAACATTCAAGCTTGTGCTGTTGATGTATAGGGAACATGAATTAAAGGCACTGCTGAACACTAAACATTTCCACGGTTAATAGAAAGAGGAACCCCTTCAGCAACTCTAGCTAGTTTCACAGTAATATAAGAAAGCCATTCAGCCCATCAGATCTATTGGATAACAAGAGGTGCAATGCGTTCACTCACTCCTGCCTATTACACAAGAAGACAATTTAAAATAAAAGCAGATGTTGGAATCCAAAATACACACGCAGGAAGCTGGAAGAACACAATAAGCAAGGCAGCATCAAGACTTTGAAACGTGTATGCCTTGAATATAACCCTTCGTCAGGACTGTGGATGGGAGTAAGGGGGTATAGATAAAGGAAGGAGGGGGCAGAGTGAGGGAGGAGGAGGCAGAGTGGCGAGGTGTGGATAAGTGGACACAGATAAAGGTATCAGCGAGTTGTTGATCGAAGGGCTGAATCCAGTTGGTAGCTGGACAAAAGGTGGCTCAGAGGAATGGACGGGAGGGGAGGGTTTGGGAAGGGAGTCAGGGGACTGGAATGGAGGTTATTTGAAATTAGTATTCAATGTTGAGTCCCCGGGATGCAGGCTGCACAGGTGACAGATGCGATCGTATTCCTCCAAATTATGGTTTGGTTCATTGTGGCAATGGAGGAGGCCAAGGATGGTCATGTCGGAAAGGCATTAGGAAAGAGAATTGAAATAGGAAGTGACTGGGAGATTTTCCATTTCACCTAACGACCCTACCTTTCAGCTCCCAACTGGATTCATCCCTCCCATCGCCCAACCAGGTTGCACCAACCACTTGTGTCCACATAGCCGTAACTGACCATCCCCCTGATCTCCCCACCCCAACCACTCCCATCCCTCTTTATCTGCAGCTAACCCTAACCCCCAACCCAGTTCTGAAGAACGGTTATACCTGAAATGTTGACTTTCCCAGCTCATGGTGCTGCCTGGCTTGCTGTGTTCTTCCAGCCTTCTGTTTGTCTCCTATAACCCAGGAAGATAGAGTCTAGTCTGCACAGCGTGCTGATAGGCAGGAACTAAGGGTTGCCCACTGAAGTCCTTGAACCTCTGCCCTCGGGCCAGGAGGAAGACATTCAGTTCCTCCAGACACTGACACATGAACAGAAGAGGCCATTCCGCCCATCCAAACTGTTAGACTGAAATTGGAGGATGTCATTGTTGCTGCAACACGACAAACCAATGAGCCATAGACTGCAAAGACAGACTGCTCCATTTTGTTCCTCCTGGCTCCATTGCTAATGGTACACTCGTGCTATGTTAACGTGGTTTGCTGACCATGAGGAGGGAAAGTGAATGGTTTGTGCCAAGTCCCAAGGAGGCATCTTCCATCTCCGAGATGTTATGAACTAGGTTAGACTACTCCAAATACTTTTAAGCAGGCAGCCCAGAGCATACCTTTGCAATTTGTTTCGGTAAGTGTACAATGAAAATTACCGGAGGTAATTTAGCTAGGTTGACTACTAGATTTTGAAACAGACAAAAACTTTATTCATAAAATTACACAATGAAACACAAAGAATAGAATAAAAAATCACGTCAGAATTCAACCGATTCAGCTAGACTTAATTATGTTATTCCGAATACACACAACTGTCCCAATAAGCAAACTCGCAATAAAAACCAGTATAAATGGAAGACTAACTGCAAGGTTGAAGTTGAAGGTCAGAAAAGAGTGAGAGTTTCCACACAGCTCCCAGTTGAACTTCCCAGTTCAAGACTCAACTGAAAACTGCTCGGCTCAGCGAGTTCAGCTAAAATAGCTCACCACTCTCCGTTCATTATACTGGTCACTTATGAAGCATGGCCACCTTGGGCTGAAGACTCATCTATTTCCATATAGTTAAAGACCTCTGAAAGTACTTTTCATCTCTGTACCAAACCAGACTGATCGAAGGTTGGAGAAAGTGAGGAAGGGATTATGCCCGAAATGTCGATTCTCCTGCTCCTTGGATGCTGCCTGACCTGCTGCGCTTTTCCACCAACACACTTTTCAGCTCTGATTGGAGCTTGGCCCCGTTTTATTGTTCCTCTGAAAAAGAAAACCAAGGACAGAGTCTACTTGAGCCAAGGAACAGCTTTTAGACAAAAAGGGACTTGCTTTGTGACACATCTTTCCCCTCTTAAAAAAAATCAATGATAAAAGGTGGCTGCATTTTTAACCCTTCAGACCCAGTTCGTAGTCTTAAAACTGACAGATATACTGTACTAATTGTAAACATTCAAACATGCACAAACCCATACCGAACACCTCCGTATCTCATTCTAGTCTCAGCAAGTCATCAGCTTTCACGTTTTCGCGACCTGCCACAAACATAATTGTCAGATCGAATGGCTGCAACAACAAGCTCCATCTAAACAGTCTGGCATTTTTGTCTTTAATTTTTTCCACAAATGTCAATGTGTTGTGATCAGTGTATGCGATTGTTTCAGATGCATTGCTGGTAATATAAACACAGTTATGGTGTAATGCCAACGCCAAGTTTAATGTCTCTTTCTTCACTGTTGAACATTTCTGTTGATGTACGTTCGACTTCCCAGAAAAACACCCAATCGGTCTTTCTATTCCCTCATCATCCTCCTGCAAGAACACTGAACCAATACCCACATCACTGGCATCGATAGCCACCTTGAAAGACTTCGTGTAATCGAGAGTAGCTAATATTGGGGCAGTCTCTAACACAGGTTTTAGGCTGGAAAATGTCTTTTGACAGTCCTCTGTCCACTGAGAGTTCTTGCCCTTGACAATTCGGTGAGTGGAGCAGCCACACCGCTTAAAGTTTGTCACAAGCTTTCAGTGCATTCCAGTCATTCCCAGGAACCGTACTATTACATATTTATTTTTGTCGACGGTGTGGAACATTCCCCAACTACTTTCGTTTTTGTATCTCATGGGACCATTGGTCATGTCCAATAACGTGACCCAGAAACGTGGCTTGGCTTTCTCAAATTCACTTTTAGCTAGGTTTACCAACAAGCCTGCCTTCTGAAGTCAATCAAACATGTCCGATAAATGCTGTAAATGTTCCTTTCATGAGTGACTAAAAACTACCATGTGATCAATGTACACCACATAGTTGGGTAATCCGACAATGACTTCATTATCAGTCTCTGACCTCATTATCAGTCTCTGAAAGGTGGCTGGATCATTTTACGTATCAAATGCCACAACTTTCAACTGATACAATCCATTTAGTGTTACAAAAGCTGAAATTGTCTTTGCTCTCTCTGACAGAGGTCCTTGCCAGTAGCCTCTGAGCAAGTCCAACTTAGAAATGTAAGTAGCTTCTCCCACTTTTTCGACAAAGTTCTCCAAACAGGCAATAAGATATGCATCAGTCTTTGTAACAAAGTTGAGTTTGTGATGTTCCTCACATGTCCGCTGGGTAACATCTGGCTTTGGCGCCATGACTATACATGAGCTCCAAGCACAGTAACTAATTTCGATTATTCCATCTTGGAGCGTGTGCTCTATTTCCTTCTGAACCTGTGCCAACTTTAGAGGATAATGCCTTTAAGGATGTTATTTCATCAGAACAGCATCTCCTGTGTCTACATCATGCACAATTATGTTCTTACTTCCCAGGTTATTTCCACACATCTCTCCAAGATACCGTAACAACTCTTTCAGGTCACTATGATTTTCTTGTGGAAGGTAACTCAATAATTTATCCCAATTTTTGGCCACTTTCTCATTGTTCAATTTGATATTAGGAATGTCCAATTCAGAATCCTCTGAACGTGGGTCTTCCTTCTGTGCTGTAATCATTAATACCTTCTCCTCTTGCTATCCTTCCCTATCGAAATACCTGTTGAGCATATTCACATGACACACTCTGTGAGATTTCTTCCTTTCTGATGTCGGTAGGAAGTAGTTCATCTCATTCAATTTCTTCCCAAGTTGATAAGGGAGACTAAAATCTGCTTCTAAAGGCTCAACTGTTACTGGAAGAAACACCAATACCTTATTCCCAATTGCAAAATTGCGAATTTGTGATTTCTGATCCACTTCCTTTTTTCTTTGTATGCTGCAATACTTTTAACTGTTGTCTAGCTAACTCTCCAGCTCTACTTAATCTTTCCCTAAAATTTGGCACATTGTCTAAATGGGTGGTCTCTGAATTCTGCCTTATTGATTTCTCCTTAACCAATGTTAACGGTCCTTTTACTTCATGCCCAAAAATTAATTCAAATAGTTTGAATTTAGTCGATTCATTCCGTGCGTCTCTGATCACAAATAGTTCAAAAATAATTTCCTTATCGCAATCATCAGGATTCTCCTGACCATAAACCCTCAACATGGTTTTCACTGTTTGATGCCATCTCGCTCATGCGCACATTGATTCCGAATACTACGTAGCAGATTTGAATTGCTTTATTCCCAAGTTATCCATCACCTTCTTGAATAGTTCGGATGTGAGGTTTGATCTGTCTGGATCTCTATTGGTAGTCCGTACCTACGTAAAAAATAAGTATTTTTTTCTACAACTGTTTTAGCTGTGAAGCATAATGGGTCTGCTTCTGGAAATCTAGTCGACACACCCATTATTGTTAAGAAATACTTATTCCCACTTCGACTTTGCGATAGTGGACCTACACAATCTATCAAGACTCTTGTGAAAGGTTCCTCAAATGCTGGAATAGGTATTAAAGTTGCAGGTTTTATTACTGCGTGTGTGACATGTTTGAGACATTTGGCAATATTCACTACATCTTTGTGTACTCCAGGCCAGTGAAAATATCTTTGTATTTCAGCTTGTAATGTCCTCACCCCGAAATGATCTCATGTGCCACTCGCAGCACCTCCTTTCTATACCCAACAGACAAAACAATTTGATAAATTTCTGTGCACGTCTGATCTGCTTCAATGTGTGCTGATCTCCATATCTGCATTAAAACATCATTTGTTAAGTAATAACACACAGGAATGCATTCATCCTCTTTCTTGCTAAATATCTTTTGATATAACTTCTGTAACTCCACATCTTTCTGCTGTAATTCAATCAGCTTAGCAGAGCTAAAAATACTTTCATTTTTTCCAACTTGCTCCTTCTGTTTTCCACTTAACTGATCAAAAAGAAACGTTCGTATAACTCGACGTCAGCTTCGTTATCTGTGCCTTTATCCTGCTTAAACCTGTGCATCTGTGATCTTCTGGTGATGCAATCAGGGGAAATTCCTGGATAAACCTTCTCCAGGTCTTCAGTTGCCTGCATCTCCACTGGCTTTTCAACTAGAGTAGGCAGCACGCCTACCAGTGAAACAGCTATATTATTTGCAAGGACAAATTTTATTCCTAGAGCTGAGAGTTAGGGGTCTAGTACACCTACCGCACATGCTCCAATTTTCTCTGGACACTATCGCCTCACTTTACATAACTGAGCACTTTTTGCCTCACTATGAATTCCTGTTACCAGCACATTTTCTGGAAGTAGTCTCTCAAGGGTGCATAAAGCCTCACCCCTCAGCATTACAGACGGAAAACATCCTGTCTCAATTAATATTGAAACCTTCTTACCAATTACTCCTGGCCTAGGTGAATAAACTTTCATGTAAGTTTTGTTTGCAGATTTGGCACGTCCACTGATCATTTTGTACACTCTGAGGCAGTTGCCTACCTTCCCTTATGCTTTTTGTTACGAGTCCAACAAAACTTCCAGGCTTATTTGGTTATCCTACATCTGGTTTTCTCCCAGCCCATCAACACTGTGATTTTGTGTGGCCCTCTTTTTTACAATGAAAACACGACAGGTTTTTAACTTCTTTGTCCCCCTCAAGGTTTTCTTTATTACTGTGGTAAATGATCCTTATGATCTACACTGTGATCTACCTTTCCCTTTGCACATGAGGATATCTGTTTGCTCCAATTTCTGTCCCTCAGAGACCAGAACTGGTTCTGGAAGCCAAACCAAGTTTATGGACCAGTCAATAATCATCAGCCATTTCAGTAGCTCACCTTGCTGCTTACACTCTCTGCTCTTCCACCTGAGTTTGCACTACTTCAGGCAGTTTGAATTCCTCCAAGTGTTAACCTCTTTAAGGGCATCATATCTTTGCTTGAATTTTAAAGCTCTTATCCAACTATCGAAATTAGTCTGTTTGATCCTTACAAACTCAGTGTAGGTTTCACCAGGATCCCTCATTAAATTCCTGAAAGGTTGCCTATGCAGACAAAATGTTTTTTTTTAACCTCCTTATACTCCCAGATACCTCCTCTGATAGGGATGTGAATACCTCACCAGTCCTACCGACAAGTTTCGTTTGGATCAACAAAATCCACATAGCCTCTGGCCACTGCATTTGCTTAGCCAACTTTTCAAATGAGATGAAAAGGGTATTATATTCTTCTCATCAAATTGAGGGGATGCTTGAACATACTCAAACAAATTCTCATTAGGCTTCTGACTACCAGGGGCTTGCTCATGCCCACTCTCTTCCTAACTAAGCACACCCTCAGCCGTTATCTCCAGCCTTTTAAACTGACTTATCTTTTTAAATGTCAGTTTTTGTTCTTCAAATGTTCTCTCTTTCTCTCTCCCCTGTTGCTTTCTCTTTTGCCATTATTTCTTTTTACTCTCTGATATGCTGCTTTCTTTTTTCCCTCTCTTCTGCATTTTATCGAAAGTCAAATGTTTCATATTGGGTATTAGTTTGATTGGCTTGAGAAAACTTAGAAGAGTAATGGCTAGTTCAGTAGCCAAACGTTTTCTGGGTGTGCATGCAGTGACTTTGGAAATTTTACGAAAAATGAATAAGACCAAGTTGCAAGAATTAGCAGAAAAGTTGGAATTGGAACTGACTGCTTCTGTGAGGAAAGGAGAGATAATTACAGCGGTATCTCGTCAATTAAACTTGCTGGAGAAACCAACAGAATCAGAGATGGCAAGAATTCAGTCGCAAATTAAACATCTTGAGCTAACGGTGAGAGGTAAGGAAAGGGCAGCCAAATTCCTTCACACTCTCCTCATGATACCATCACCGCAGGGATTAGTCTGGTGAAACTCCATTACACCGTCTCTCTGTAGCAAGGAGATCATTGATTATAAATGAAAGAAAATACTGTCTCAAGTATACTCCACAACTGCAGGACGGTGTCTTCACTCTTATTCTTTAATCATTTTGTAATGAACGATAATACTCAGTTGTTGTGCTGATTACTTGCTGAGTCATAGAGTTATAGAGATGCACAGCATGGAACCAGATCCTTCGGTCGGACCTATCCGTGCCGACCAGATATCTCAACCCAATGTAGTCCCACCTGCCAGTACCCGACTGCTCTGCATGAATTCTGTTAGTGTCTCATGATCAAGGACATCGAGCTCCTTTTCACCAAGAGCACTTCCCATCATCTCGCCTTCTCATAAATACAAAATGAGAAGGATGGCATTTTTTGCCAATCATTTATTTGCCTTATGAAGCAAAGTCACACCAATAACATCACTGTTGCCATTCGAGTTGAATGGAGACACTGAGGAGGCGATGATCTAGCTGTATTATCTCCGAATATTAATCCAGGGAATCAGGTATTGACCCAGACACTGGATCCGAATCCCACAACGCAAATGTTGGAAATTAAATTCAATAAAATATCAGGAATTAAGAATCAAATGAAACAATGAAACCAATGTCGATTGTCCTACCTTGCACCGTCATGCCTTTCAGGAAAGGAAATCTACCATCTTCAGCTGGTCGGGCTTACATGTCACTCCACAGAAATATGGTTAACTCTCAGTTGCAGTTTGAAATAGCCAAGCCAGCCACTAAGTTATATCAGTCACTTCAAAACCTCAAAGAAATGAATCCGCATGGATCTCAGCGCTGACTACATACAGCCCACAGACTGCAGTGGGTCAGGAAGGAAGCTCACCAACACCTTCTCAAGGACAACGGGGAAAGGGAATTAAATACTGGGCCAGCATCCCATTACTGAATAAAAGACGATGATCACACTCAGGGAAGAGAGAACAACAGACATAAATAAATTTAAGGAGGGACTTTGACATATACCTTACACGGTCATGCTTATCAATAATATGGGAACAAGAAAAACATAAGCAATGTTTAATTTCAGTTGTTATTTCCATCAAAGCTGACCATCAACAATCCCTTTGTTTGTTTCTTTCTCTCTCTCTCTCTCTTTCCATCTATTCAACTCAATCCTTCTCCCCTTCATAACAGATGTCGGTGTCACCATCATCAATCACACTATTTCCCAACTGTGTTCAGTTCTGATGTATGAATCGAATTGCCAATTCTATTTTTCTCTCGACCCGAGGGGGCTGCCAAATCTGTTCAGTCTGTCTGGCACTTTCTCGTTCTTTATTGTTTCTGATCTGTTGCATCATTCTTTGTTTTATATAACCTTTAATTATGTTATTATTTGGAATGTCTGCATCGCTGACAATGGGCAGCATTTGTTGACCTAACCAAATGTCATTTACTGCGAGGTCATTCTTTCAGGCAGTTCAGAACCAAGCACATTGCTGCGGGTCTCACATCTATCTTAAGCCAGACCAGAGAGTAACGCAAGATCTAATTACCAAAGGAGATCAGTGAAATAGATAAACGTAAATGCTGGAGATGTAATGGTTGTTATTAGTAAAACTTGCTTTTTTCCAAATTCCTGTCTTGTGTATTTACTTTCTGACATCGTCTGCGGTAGGATGTGGAACAGTGTCTTTCTGTGTAATAACCTGTGCATCTGAATTACATTTCTTCCGACATTACTGCTCTGAGAGAGTGTTCCTGTCATTAAGTTATTTTAGAGACAAGGACAAATATGTGATCGAAATATTTGCAACTGAAAGAGTGCTTAGAAGAGAGGTGGAACCATAGAGTCTGAATTTTACTGAAGCATAGATAATGGATAATTAAGCGTCAGCATTGAAGCCAAAATGGTGACTGGGCATATAATCGAGCTGATAGTGCTTTGGTTTGATGATGGACAGAATACCGAGACATAAATGAATTCAGGGAAGAAAGATACTTCGGTATTGTGAACAGTCTTGTTCTCAGATGTTTGTGAGGGCGGTTCTGAAATTTGTGGGCAATTAATGGAATTTGCATTTGAAACTGAAGACAATAGTTTCTGACTTTGTCAAATACAGATAACAGAAATAGCAACGAAGTTCGCCATGGTCGAAGAGATTAATAAATGGATTGAGATGAAGAAACTTACCAGGAACACCAACAATAGCGAGGATAGGATAGAAACCCGCCTGGATAATCATCAGTGCAGCACATATCCGATCTAGTAATGTTGACCAAGACCAGGAAAAAAAGAAAAAACCCGCAGATAAACTCCTGTCCATTGTTGCATCTTTCCAGTCTAATGTTCTCAGATTCTGATCCATTAATGGATCATTCCAGACTATTCTCAGATATTTAAATCTCCTTTTTGTGTCTCTGCAGCTGTGTCCCTTTGTGCGTTGGAGTTGATGCATCTGCTGCTACAATGGCATAAAACATTGCAAGAGGTCCCTTACTAATAGGAGACGGAAAACATCCAGTGACACAACTAGGATCCATGGAGACTGGCATCAATCACAGTCACTGAACAAACAGCCCCATTTAACCCTTTTCAGTATGGTTCCTTCAGTTCACAAAAACTACTGGACTGGATTGGATATTGGCACCACTAGCTATTGATCTCATCGCCCATGGATGATTCTGCTGCGTTGTCCATTTGCAATACTGTAACTGGCTGAACCACCCACCACCACCACCCTCAAAAACCACAATCTACATGCTGTTACCGGGCAGATCTCTCCTCGACTAGAACAGTCACGAGCAATATATTTACAGTAGATATATTTGCACTCCAATACATAGGAAATGTGAATTTGCCTGGGCATTCCTTTAATTGATCTAATAAGGCAATTTTGTATCTTCAACACTCAATGTGCTTCAGCATTTTTTTAATATAAACTCACAAACACCTTAACATACTTTATTAAGCAGAAATGTCTTCACTTTCGCCTCATGGTAGCATCATGTTTAGTCTGGTGGAAACCCTTTGGACTGAATCGCTGACAAGATCATTATTTATAAAGCTGATTCAACCTGTACACAATAACCCTAACAGTCTCTCAACAAAACAGAATCATTTGGAAAGATACATTTACTCTGGTACTTTAATCATTTTGCATGAAGAGCCACATATCATTTACTTCCTGCTGCGTAAAAACTCTGTTTGTGACTTATGACCAAACACATCCAGGTCTGTTTCAACAACAGCACTTCCCAACCTCTCACCATTTAATGAACATAAATGTGAATGATGATATTTGTTGTTCATATCTGAAATATTTTATATCTTGTGAAGAGCTATTGCACAAACACTGATCCTTCACTCCAGAAAATTATACTACTCTCTTCATTCTCTCGATTATCCAACTTTTAATACATTTGGTGTATTCCACCCCTACCTACCCATGGACTCTAACATGTCAAACATCTGCTGAAAATTTAAATACTTCATTCCCACTGGTTCTCAATTGTCGATGTCACAACGGACAATCTCCACAATATCCAGCAGGTTTATCAACGATCGAGATCATTTCCCCTTCCTGACTCTAGATTGACTCTACCGAATCATGCCATTATTTTCCAAGTGTCTAGTTGTCGCATTCCTCACAAAAGGTTCCAATGTTTTTTCTCACAGCTTACATCAAGCTAACCACTGTTTAGTTTGCTGTTTACTCTCTCCGTCCTTTTTTATATATTTAGGTTTACAAAAGCTGCTATCAAGTTTGGAGGATCCTTTCCAGAATCTAACCAGCTTCGAAAAATAATCAGTAATTTTTTCATGAGCTCTACTGCCACCTCCTCAATACTCGGGGATGTAGCTCATCAGATGCAGCAATATACCAACCTTAAATTCAATGAGATTTTGAAAGGCATACCTTTTTTTAATTCTAATTTCCTGCTGTTCCTCATTTACACCAGTCACTCTGTTCCTTTTTATTTCTGGAAGTTTCTTGCAGCATCTTCCTCAGGGAGATGGACACAGTATATTGCTCTCAGCAGACAAATGGGTTCTGTCAGAAAGTGAATATATCGGAGGATTGCACTCCGGTGATGATAGATATGTTACTCACTCCTGCCTGCAAAGTTCCAGAATTAATCCAGTTTAATTTATGGGGAGCATCAGCACAGTCCTGTCAGTGGTGTGAGGCTACACAGTAAACTGAAGGAGGGGACACAGCTCAGTGACCACCTCAATTTTGAAACAAACTGCTTTCGTACCCGACACCTGGTCCAGCTGAGACAAATGTCCCGGGAAATTCCAGGAAAGATAATGTACTGTCCTACACCTCCCTATTTATCGAGTTTTCCTTCCGTGGAGCCTCATCTCCATTTGTTTACCATGGACCCAGACACTCTGTAAATGCAGTGTATAGAGTGGGGTCACCAGACCCAGCAGCTGACAATACAAACCCGAGATAAGCATCCACAGAAACTCCACTGATTTTGCAATGACAGGAACAAATCAATTCCCCACACGGAACGTGCATGCGCTCAGTGTTGAAAACTATTTCCACTCCTGAGTTTCTCTTCCTGGCTGAGAAAGTCATTGCATCTCTGCACACTCCCACAGTAAGAGGTTCTCTCTCCAAAGAAGCAGTTGACAATGCAGCATTACCTTTCTCGACATCTCAGCAACTACAAGGGCACCACCAGAGAAGAGAGATAGAGGGAACCTAACTCACATTAAACAGGGACATATCTAAATGGATGCGATATTCAGGAATATGGGAAATGGGGAAATGTGAGAATAACTTGCCATTTTGTTTTCCTTTCAGTTTATCATCAGCAATCCCTTTGCTCACTTTTCATTTCTTTTCCTCTCTTTTTCTCGCCATTCCTCCATCCATTCAATTTACATCTAGCCCCCACCTTTCCCTCCAACCCACCCATCCATGATACCAGAATAAATAATATTATTTCCCTGTTTGCTTTCAGCTGTGAAGCAGGGTCGCTGGACTCAAACTGTTATCTGCATTTCTCCTGACAGAGGCTGCCATACCTGCTGAGATTCTCCAACAGTTTCAGACGCTGGAGAATTTTATTTTCGATCTCTAGCACCTACCGTTCCTTGGTTTATTTCACTGTTAATGCTGTTTTTTTCACGGGATGCCAGTATCATGGGCAAGGGCAGCATTTGTTGTCCATCACTAATTGTCCTTGACCACGCGGCCATTTTTCAAGACAAAATGGAGCCAAAAATGTTTCTGTGCCTCTGAAGTCACACTGAGTTCGGACTGGATAACAATGTTAAATTTCTTTACCAAAGACTATCAGCAAAATAATAAAAATATATCTTAACGGTTTCTGGCTTCCATGAGTGAAATTAGGTTTTATTCCAATTTTTGTCATTCGAATTTAAGCTCTGTTATCGGATGTGGTAGGGCGTTAAACACTGCCTTGGATTCACAGCCCGTGCCTCTGAATTACCCGTATAGTTACGTGATCACTGTCGTGGTTCTGTTCGCCGAGCTGGGAATTTGTATTGCAGATGTTTCATCCCCTGTCTAGGTGACATCCTCAGTGCTTGGGAGCCTCCTGTGAAGCGCTTCTGTGATGTTTCCTCGGGCATTTCGAGTGATTTGTATCTGCCGCTTCCAGTTGTCAGTTCCAGCTGTCCATTGCAGTGGTCGGTATATTTGGTTCAAGTCAATGTGCCTATTGATTGAATCTGTGAATGAGTGTCATGCCTCTCGAAATTCCCTCGCTGTTCTCTGTTAGGCTTGTCCTATAATAGTAGTATTGTCCCAGTCGAACTCACGTTGCTTGTCATCTGCATGTGTGGCTACTAAGGATAGCTGGTCGTGTCGTTTCGTGGCTATTTGGTGTTCATGGATGCGTTTGTTAGCTGTCTTCCTGTTTGTTCTATGTAGTGTTTTGTGCAGTCTTTCCATGGGATTTTGGAAACTACATTGCTTTTGCTCATGTTCAGTATTGGTTCCTTCGTTCTGGTGAGTTGTTGTCTGAGAGTGGCTGTTGGTTTGTGTGCTGTTATGAGTCCTAGTGGTCGCAGTCGTCTGGCTGTCAGTTCGGAAATGCTCTTGATGTATGGTAGTGTGGCTAGTCCTTTGAGTCGTGGCATGTCTTCATTCCGTTGTCATTCCCTGAGGCATCTGTTGATGAATTTGCGCGGGTATCCATTTTTGGTGAATTCTTTGTACAAGTGTTCTTCTTCCTGTTTTTGCAGTTCTGGTATACTGAAGTGTGTTGTGGCCCTTTTTAACAGTGTCTTGATGTAACTTCTTTTGTGTTTGTTGGGGTGGTTGCTTTCGTAGAACAGGACTTGGTCTATGTGTGTGTCTTTCTTGTAAACCTTTGTGGTGAATTCTCCGTTCGGTGTTCTCTGTACCATCACGTCTAGGAATGGGAGTTGGTTGTCCTTTTCTTCCTCTCTAGTGAATCGGATTCCTGTGAGTGTGGCGTTGACGATCTGGTATGTGTTCTCTATTTCTGTGTTTTTAATGATTACAAAGGTGTCATCCCCATATCTGACCCAGAGTTTGGATTGAATTTGCGGTAAGACTGTTTGTTCTAATCTTTGCATTACCGCTTCTGCTATGAGTCCAGAGATGGGTGAGTCTATGGGTGTGCCGTTGATTTGTTCATATATTTGGTTGTTGAATGTGAAGTGTGTTGTGAGGCACAGGTCCAGTAGTTTGAGTATGCCGTCTTTGTTGATAGGTTCCCCGTCCTGTTCGCTGTTATGTCAGTCCAGCAGGTTGGCTATTGTTTCTCTGGCTAGGGTTTGGTCGATAGAGGTGAACAGTGCCGTTACATCGAATGAGACCATCGTTTCTTCCTTGTCTATGTGTGTATTTCTGATGATGTCCAAGCATTCCTGTGTTGACTGTACAGAGTGACTGGATCCGCTGAACAGGTGTTTCAGTTTCTGCTGTAATTCTTCAGCCAGTTGGTGTGATGGTGTCCCTGGTAGTGATACTATTGGTCTGAGTGGGATGTTTGGTTTGGCAGTGCATAGAATCTGAGGGTGTTATTGCTTTCAGGTTTCATTCTCTGTAGGTCAAACCTGGTTATCTGTCCGTTTTTTTTGTAGGTTTCTCAGCGTCTTGTTTATCCTATTGGTGAGCTGCGGGGTGGGGTCAAACTCTACGCAATTTCATCCACAGATGCATTGGGGAAAGACAACGGAATGAAGACATGCCACGACCCAAAGGACTAGCCATACTACCATATATCAAGAACATTTCAGAACTGACAGCCAGACTACTGCGATCACTAGGAATAATAACAGCACACAAACCAACAGCCACTCTCAGACAACAACTCACCAGGACGATGGACCCGATACCCAGCATGAGCAAAACCAACGTAGTGTACAAAATCCCATGCAAGGACTGCACAAAACACTACATAGGACAAACAGGAAGACAGTGAACAATTGGCATCCATGAACACCAACTAGCCATGAAACGACACGACCTTAGTAGCCACACACGCAGATGACAAACAACATGATTTCGACTGGGACAACACTACTATTATAGGACAAGCCAAACAGAGAACAGCCAGGGAATTCCTGGAGGCATGGCACTCATCCACAGATTCAATCAATAAGCACATTGACCTGGACCCAATATACCGGCCACTGCAGTGGAGAGCTTGAACTGACAACCGGAAGAAGCAGATACAAATCACTATAAATGCCAGAGGAAACATCACAGAAGCGCTTCACAGGAGGCTTCCTGAGGATGTCACCTTGACAGGGGACGAAACGTCTGCAATACAAATTCCCAACTCGGTGAACACAACCACAACAACGAGCACCCGTGCTATAAATCTTCTCCCAAACATTGAAGCCCTTTGGACTCTACTACTCCGTCATGAACAAGCCACCATCTCTCTATTTCCTTTGTTTTCTTCAGTGTCTGCAACTCTCGCTGTGTCTTCCAGAAACGTTCTTTAGTTACTGCAGGTCTGCCTCGCTCCCCAGATAACCTGTTCATCCCTTAGAGCTCCCTCAATCACTGTAACACCCTCTGCTCTGTCTAATCCTCCTCTTTCCCACTTTCTGCCAGGCATAACGGCGATCCTGTAAGAGAACAGTGCGGAATGGGATGTTATAAATCTCAGCTGAGGCTTGAGGCCTACCATTACCTGGGAATCATAAAGGGAGAGAACCTGAGCGAGTGCAGCACAAAGCGGGAGACTATAAATCAGCAGGGAGGGTTAAGGCCGACTGGGACTTGGAGTTGGATAAAAAGCAGAGCAGGAGGCTCGAAATCAGCACCGAGTCACAGAGGGAGTGACCGTGTGAGGGAGCAACTTGGAGCAGGAGCTTGAGGCTGACTCCCACCTGGGAGAATATAAATCCGCACTGAGGATCGAGGCCTAGTTGTACCTGGGAGTCACAGAGACGGTGACCCTGTGAGGGAGCAGACTGGAGTGAAAGCTGGACGATTACAAGTCCGAGGAGACACATCACTGTGTGTGCACGTGTCCCTCCATTGTTCTGTGTGTGTGTGTGTATGCGTGTGTGTATGTATGCGTGTATGTCCCCTTCCCTCGCTGTGTGTGTGTAACTCTCCTCACTGTTTGTGTTTGTCCCTCCCTCACTGTGTGTGTTTGTCCCTTCCTCACTGTGTGTTTGTCCCTCCCTCACTGTGAGTGTGAGCGTGTCCCTCCCTCACTGTGTGTGTGTGGGAGTGTCCTTCCCTCACTGTGTGTGTGTGTTTGCGTGCGCATATGTCTGCATGTCTCCCTCCCCCAATTTGTGTGTGTGTCCCCTCACTGTGTGTGTGTGCCCCCTCTCACTTTCTGAGCACGTCTCACCCTCACTGTGTCTGCGTGTCTCAAGCTTGCTGTGTGTGTGTTCCTCTTGCTGTGAGTGTGTGAGGGTGTCCTCCCCTCGCTCTGTATGTGTGTGTATACATATCACTCACTTAGTGTGTGAGTGTGTCCCTCCCTCGCTATGTGTGTGTGTGTGTGTGTGTGTCCCTCCCTCGGTGTGTGTGTCACTCCCTCGGTGTGTGTGCGTTTCCCCCACTTGCAGTTTGCGTGTCCCTCCCTCGCTGTGTGTATGCGTGTCCCTCCCTCACTGTGTGTGTGCGTGTCCCTCCCTTGCTGTGTGTGTGCGTGTGTGTGTCTCCCTCCCTTGGTGTGTGTGTGTGCCCCTCCCTTGCTGTGTGTGCGTTTCCCCCACTTGTGGTGTGCGTGTCCCTCCCTCGCTGTGTGTGCGTGTCCCCCACTTGCGGTGTTTGTATCCCTCCCTCATTGTGTTTGTGTGTGTCCCTCCCTCGTTGTGTTATGTGTGTCCCTCCCTCTTTGTGTTATGCGTGTCCCTCCCCCGTTGTGTTTGTGTGTGTCCCTCCCTCGCTGTGTTTGCGTGTCCCTCCCTCGCTGTGACAAGCGTGTCCCTCCCTCACTGTGTGTGTGTGTCCCTCCCTCGCCATTTGTGTGCGCGTGTCCCTCCCTCGCTGTGTGTGTGCGTGTTGGTGTTTGTGTGTGTCCCTCCCTCACTGTGTATGCATGTTCATTCCTGGCTGTGTGTTCGTGTCACTCTCTCCCTGTGTGTTAGTCATTTTGTGCTTGTGCATGCGTGTGTCCCTCCCTCGCTGTGTGTGTGTGTGCGCGTGTTCCCCTCTTGCTGTGAGTATGTGTGTCCCTGTTGCAGTGTATGTGAGTGTGTGCGTGTGTGTGTATGTGTGCGTGTCCCTCCCTCGCTTTGTGTGTGTGTGCGTGTCCCTCCCTTGCTCTTTGTGTATATCCCCCTCACTATGTGTGCTCATCTCCCCTTGCTGTGTGAGTGCATGACCCCCTTGCTGTGTTTGAATTTGTCCCTCCATCACCGTGTCTGTGCATGTCCCTCCCTCGCTGGGTGTATGCATGTCCCTCCCTCGCTGGGTGTGCGCATGTCCCTCTTTTGCTCTGTGCGTGTGTTTGTGTTCGTGTGTGTCCCTCTCTCACTGTGTGTGCATGTCCATTCCTGGCTGTATTTTCGTGTCCCTCTCTCGCTGTGTGTGTCAGTCATTTAGTGCTTGCGCACGCGCGTGTCCCTCCCTGGCTGTGTGTTTGTGTGCGTGTCCCTCCCTCGCTTTGTGTGTGTGTCCCTTCCTTGCTCTTTGTGTATAACCCCCTCACTGTGTGTGCTCATCTCCCCTTGCTGTGTGAGTGCATGACCCCCTTGCTGTGTTTGCATTTGTCCCTCCATCGCCATGTCTGTGCATGTCCCTCTCACGCTGTGTGTGTGTATGTCCCTCACTCGCTGTTTGTGTGTGTGTCACTCCCTCGCGTTGTGTGTATATGTCTCTCTCTTGCTGTGCGTGTGCATGTCTCACCCTCGCTCTGTGTGTGTGCGTGCATGTCCCTCCCTCATTGTGTGTGTGCGTGTCCCCGCTCACTGTGTGTGTGTGTGTGTCCTTCCCTCGCTGTGTGTGTGTGCGTGTCCCTTGCTGTGTATGTGTCAGCGCCCCCGCCGTGTGTGTGTGTGTGTGTGTGTGTGTGTGTGTCCCTGTTGCTGTGCGTGTGTGAGTGCCTGTTCCCCCTTGCTGTGTGTGCGTCTCCCTCCCTCGCTGTGTGCGCGTGTCCCTCGTTTGCTGTGAGTATGTGTCCGACTTGATGTGTATGTGAGTGTAACTCCCTCACGGTGTGTCTTTGTGTCTGTCCCTCGCTGTTTGTCTGCGTGTATCTCCTTAACTGTTTGTATGTGTGCGTGTCCCTCCCTCGCTTTGTGTGTGTGTGTCCCTCCCTGACTGTGTGCGTGCATATCCCCACTTGCTGTGTGTGCATGTGTCCCTCTCTCGCCGTGTAAGTGCGAGTCCCCTCTCCCTGTGTGTGCGGGCTTCCTGTCAATTTCTGTACACATGCCCTGCCCCTCGCCGTGTCTGTGTGCTTGTCCCTCCTTCCGTGTGTGTGTGTGTGCGCGCGCGCACGCGCGCGTCCCTCCCATGCTATGTGTGTGCGTATCCTTCCCTTCCTCGCTCTGTGCTTGTGTGTGTTTGTGTGTGTTCCTCCCTCGCTGTGTGTGTGTCCTTCCCTCGCTGTGTGTGTGTCCCTCCCTCGCTGTGTGTGTGTGTCCCTCCCTCACTGTGTGTGTGCGCGTGTCCCTCTGTCGCTGTAGGTGCATATCCCTCCCTCACTGTGTGTGTGCATGTCCCTGCCTTGCTGCGTGTCTCAGCAAGTCCGTCGCTCTCTGTGTGTTCCCTCTCTCGCTGTGTGTGTCGCTCGCTCGCTGTCTGCGTGTGTGTCTCTTGCTTGCTGTGTGTGTGTCCCTCCCTCGCTGTGTGTGCTCTCACTGTGTGTGTGTGTTTGTGTGTGTGTGTGTGTGCGCGCGCGCACCTGCGCGTCTCTCTCCCTTGCTGTGTGTGTGTTTCCCTTCCTCTAGTGTGTACGTGTCACACTCTCACATTATGTGTTTGTGTGTCCCCTCTTTGCTGCGTGTTCCTCACTCGCTGTGTGTGTGCATGTCCCTCCCTCACTCTGTGTGTGAGTGTGTGTCTCCCTCCCTTGCTGTGAATATGTGTCCCCCTCCTCGCTGTGTGTGTGCGCGCGCATGTCCCTCCCTCGCTGTGAGTGTGCGTGTACCCTCTCGCTTTGTGTGTGTGTTCCTCCTTCATTAAGTGTGTGTGTGTTCCTCCCTCATTAAGTGTGTGTGCGTGTCTCCTTCCCTCGCTGTCAGTGTGCGTGTCCCCCTCTCAGTGTGTGTGTCCCTCCTCACTGTGTGTGTGTGTGTGTGTGTATGTGTGTGTGTGTATGTGCGCGCGCGCGCGCATGTCCCTTCCCTCGCTGTGCGTGTTTCTGTTTGTGTGCTTGCGCATGCACATGTCCCTCCCTTGCTCTTTTGCTCTTTGTGTGTGTGTGTGTGTGTCTCTTGCGGTGAGTATGTGTGTCCCTCTTGCACCATATGTGCGTGTCCCACCCTCGCTTTGTGTGTTTGCGTCCCTCTTTCCCTCTTGCTGTGTGTGCGTGTATCACTCCCTAACTCTTTGTGTGTGTGTGTGTGTGCGTCCCGTGTGTTTGTGTGTGTGTGTGTGTGTGTGTGTGTGTCCCTCCATTGCACTTTGTGTATATACCCTCACTGTGTTTGCACTTGTCCCCTCACAGTGTGAGTGCATGTCCCCCTCACTGTGTGTGTGTGTCCCTCCCTCGCTGTGTCTATGCATGTCCCCTCTCGCTGTGTGTGCGTGCCCCCCTCAATTCCTATACACATGCCCTCCCCCTCGCCATGTGTATGCTTGTCCCTCCTTCCGTGTGTGTGCGTGTCCCTCCCTTGCTCTGTGTGCATGTTCTTCCCTCGCTGTATTTGCGTGTCCCTCACTCGCTCTGAGTGTTTGTATGTGTATGTATGTATATGCGTGTGTGCACATGTCACTCCCTTGCTGTGTGTGTGTGTGTGTGTGCGTGTGTGTGTGTGCGTGTGTGTGTGTGTGTGTGTGTGTCTGTCCCTCTCTTGCTGTGTGTGTCTCTCGCTCGCTGCGTGTGTGTGTCCCTTCCTCGCTGTGTATGCATGTTCTTCTCTGTTTGTGTGTGTGTGTGTGTGTGTGTCCCTCCCTCGCTGTGTGTGTGTGTCCCTCCCTCGCAGTGTGCGTGTCACCCCTCGCTGTGTGTATCTGAGTCCCTTCCTTCGCTGTGTGTCTGCGGGTAGCCCCCTCACTGTGTGTGTTTGCGTGTCGCTCCCTCACTGTGCGTGTCCCACGCTCGCTGTGTGTGCATGTGTCCCTCCCTTGCTCTGTGTTTGTGTGTGTGTGTGTATATCTGTGCGTGTCCCTCCTTCGCTGTCTGTGTGTGTGTGTCCCTCCCTCGCTCTGTGTCTGCGGTTAAACCCCTCACTGTGGGCTTTTGCGTGTCGCTCCCTTGCTGTGTTATCCCATGTTCGCTGTGTGTGCACGTGTCCCTCCCCAGCTCTGTGTTTGTGCGTGTGTGTATCTGTGCGTGTCCCTTCCTCGCTTTCTGTGTGTGTTTCCGTCGTGTGTGTGTGTGCGCGCGCACGTGTGCATGTCCTTCCCTTGCTCCGTGTGTGTGTGTATGTGTGTGTGTGTGAGAGAGAGAGAGATTGTGTCTGTGTGTTTCCCTCCCTCGCTTTGTGTGTGTGTGTTCGTAACTTGTGTGTGCGTGTGTACATGTCCCTCCCTTCTCTGTGTGTTTGTGTGTGTGTCCCTCCCTCACTTTGCGTGTGTGTGTCCGTCCCTTACGTGTGTGCGCGTGTGTGCATGTCTCTCCATTGCTCTGTGTTTCTGTGTGTGTATGTATGTATGCGTGACCCTCCCTTGCTTTGTGTGTTCGTCCCTTGAGTGTGTGTATGTGTGTGTGTGTGTGTCCCTCACTGTGTGCGCGTGTCCAACCTTGCCGTGTCTGTCTGTGTCCCCTCTCGCTGTGTGTGTGTCCTTCTCTCGCTCTGTGTGTGTGTGTGTGTGTGTGTGTGTGTGTGTGTATGTATGTGTGTGTGTGTGTGTGTGTGTGTGTGCGTGCATGTCTCCCTCCGGCTGAGTTTGTGCGTCTCTCTCTCTCTCTCTCTCTCATTGTATGTTTCTGTGATTGTGTGCTTCCTCATGTGCGTGTCGCTCGCTCACTTTGTGCATGTCACTCCCTAGCTGTCGATGTGTGTGTGTGTGTGTGTCCCTCCCTCGCTCTGTGTGTGTGTGTGTGTGTGTGTGTGTGTGTGTGTCTGTGTGTGTGTGTGTGTGTGTGTGTCTCCGTTGCTCTGTGTGTTTGTGTGTGTGTGTGTGTGTGTGTGTGTGTGTGTGTGTGGTCCCACCCTCGCTTTCTGTGTGTGTGGTCCCACCCTCGCTGTCTGTGTGTGCGTGTCCCTCCCTTGCTATGAGTGTGTGTGCGTATGTTCTTCCCTTGCTGTGTATGTGTGAGTTACCCCCTTGCTGTGTGTGTGTGTGTGTGTGTGTGTGTGTGTGTGTGTGTGTGTGTGTGTGTGTTTGTCTCTTGCTGTGCGTGTGTCTGTGTGGCCCTCCCTCACTGTGTGTGCATGTGTCTCCCCCTTGCTGTTTGTGTTTGTGTGCGTGTCCCTCTCTTGGTCTGTGTGTGTGTGTGTGTGTGTGTGTGTGTGTTTGTGTTTGCGTGTGTCCATGTCCCTCCCTGGCTATGTTTGTGTGTGTGCGTGTCCCTCTCTCGCTGTGTGTCTGTGTTTGTCTGCTTGAGCATGAGCGTGTCCATCCCTCACTGTGTGTACGTGTCCCCTCTTGCTGTGAGTATGTGTGACCCTTTTACAGTGTATGTGAGTGTCCTTCCCTCGCTGTGTGTGTGTGTATGCGTGTCACTCCCACACTGTGTGTGTGTGTCACTCCCTTGCTTGTACGTGTGTGTGTGCCTCTTGCTGTGTGTGCACGTGTCACTCCCACGTTCTTGTGAGTGTGTGTCCGTCCCTTGTATGTGTCCCTCCCTTGCTCTTTGTGCATATCCCCACCATTGTGTGTCCTCATCGCCCCTCGCTGTGTGAGTGCCTGTCCCCCCTTGCTGTGTGTGCGTGTGTCCCTCCCTCGCCATGTCTGTGCATGTCCCCTCTCGCTGTGTGTGTGTGCCCCCTCTCAATTTCTGTGCACATGCCCTCCCCCTCGCCGTGTGTCTGCTTGTCCTTCCTTCCCTGTGTGTGTGCGTGTCCCTCCCTTGCTGTTTATGTGCGTGTCTCTCTCGCTCTGTGTTTGTATATATCCCTCCCTCGCTGTGTGTGTGCATGTCCCTCCTTGGCTGTGTGTGTGCGTGTCCCTCCCTCACTATGTGTGTCCCCCTCTTGTTGTGAGTATGTGTGTCCCTCTTGCAGTATATATGAGTGTCTCTCCCATGCTGTGTGAGTGTGTGTTTGTGTGTCCCTCCCTCGCTGTGTGTGTTTGTGTATCACCCTCCATCGCTGTGTGTGTGCATGTCCTTCCCTCCCTCGCTGTGTGTGTGTCACTCTCTCACTGTGTGTGTGTACATTTCACTCCTTCGCTGTTTTGTGTATCCCTCACTCGCTGTGTGCGTCTGTCCCTCCCTTGCTGTGTGCGTGTGTCTGTCTCTCGCTGTGTGTGCGTGTCCATCCTTCGCTGTGTATGTGCGTGTGTGTGTACGTCCCTCCCTCCCTTCGTGTGTGTGCATGTCCTTCCCTACCTCCGTGTGTGTGTGTGTGTGTGCGTTTCACTCCCTCGCTGTTTGTGTGTCCCTCGCTCGCTGTGTATGTGTGTGTGTCCCTCTCTCGCTGTGTGTGTGTCTCCCTCCATTGCTGTTTGTGTATCTCCCCCTCACTGTGTGTGCGCATCTCCCCTCGGTGTGTGAGTGCATGTCCCCCCTTGCTGTGTGCGTGTGTCCCTCCCTCGCTGTGCCTGTGCGTGTCCCTCCCTCACTATGTGTGCGTGCACCCTCTCAATTTCTATGCACATGCCCTCCCCCTCACCGTGTGTCTGCTTGTCCCTCCCTACCTTTGTGTGCGTGTGTGTGTGTGTGTTTGTGTGTGTGCATGGCCCTCCCTCGCTGCGTGTCTCAGCAAGTCCCTTTCTCGCTGTGTGTGTGTGTCTTCCTCGTTGTGTGTGTACGTGTCACATCCTCACAGTATGTGTTTGTGTGTTCCCCTTCACTGCGTGTCTCTCTCTCACTGTGTGTATGCATGTCCCTCCCTCGCTCTGTGTGTGTGTCTACGTGCATGTCCCTCCCTCTGTGTGTGTGTGTAAGTGCGTCTCCCTCCCATGCCGTGAGTGTGCATGTCCCCCTTGCTGTGTGTATGTATCCATCTTCCTGTGCGTGTGTGTGCATGGCCCTCCTTCGCTGCGTGTGCATGTGTCTCCCCTCGCTGTGTGTGTGTCCATCTGTCCACCTCTTGCTCTGTCTGTGTGTGTGTATGTGTGTGTGTGTGTGTGTGTGTGTGTGTGTGTGTGTGTCCCTCTAGATGTGTACGCGTGTGTGTGGCCTACACTCTTGTGTGTATGTGTCAGCCCCTCGCTGTGTTTGCGAGTATCCCTCTCTTGCTCTGTGTGTGTGTGTGTATGTGTGTGTGTCCCTCCCTCGCTGTATGCACGTGTCCCTCCCTCGCTGTGTGTGAATATTTCTCTCTCGCTGCATGTGTCTGTGTTTGTGTGCTTGCGCATGTCCCTCCCTCACTCTGTGTGTGTCCCCCTCTTGCTGTGAGTATGTGTGTCTCTCTTACAGTGTATGTGAGTGTCTCTCCCTCGCTGTGTGTGTGCATGTCCCTTCCTCGCTGTGTGTCTGTTTGTATCCCCTTAACTGTGTGTATTTGTGCATGTCCCACGCTCACTTTGTGTCATTTCCTCGCTCTTTGTGTGTGTGTGTGTGTGTGTGTGTGTGTGTGTGTGTGTCCCTCCATTGCTCTTTGTGTATATCTGTGTGTTTGCCTCTCCCTCGCTGTGTGAGTGCATGTCTCCCCTCGCGATGTGTGTGTCCCTCCCTTACAGTGTTTGTGCGTGTCCTCTCTCGTTGTGTGTGCGTGTCCCCTCTCAATTTCTGTAAACATGCCCTACCCCTCGCAATGTGTGTTCTTGTCCCTCCTTCCCTGTGTGTGTGTCCCTCCCTTGCTGTGTATGAAGGTGTCCCTCTCTCGCTGTGTGTGCGTGTGCCTCCCACGCCGTGTGTGCATGTCCTTCACTCCCTCACTCTGTGTGTGTGTGTGTGCACGCGCGCGTATCCCTCCCTCGATATGTGTGTGTCCCTCGCTCGATGCATGTGTGTATGTGTCCCTCCCTCGCTGTGTGTGTGTGTGTGTGTGTGTGTGTGTGTGTGTGTGTATGTGTGTCTATGTGTGGCACTCTCTCTCTGTGTTTCTGCGGGTAACCCTCTCACTGTGTGTGTGCGCATGTCCCTCCCTTGCTCTGTGTGTGTATATGCCTCCTCGCTGTGTGTGCGTGTCCTCCCTTGCTGTGTCTGTGTGTGTGTGTGTCCCTTCCTTCGCTCTGTGTGTGTGTGTGTGTGTGTGTCCCTTCCTTCGCTCTGTGTATGTGTGTGTGTTCCTCCCTCGCTCTGTGTGTGTCTGTCCCTCGCTGTGTGTCTGCGGGTAGCCCCCTCACTGTGTGTGTTGGCATATCGCTCCCTCGCTGTGTGTGTCCCTCCCGCATTGTGTGTGCACGTGTCCCACCCTTGCTCTGTGTTAATGTGTGTGTGTATATCTGTGCGTGTCTCTCCCTCACTTTGTGTGTGTGTGTGTCTGTCCCTTGTATGTGCGTGTGTGCATGTCCCTCCCTTGCTCTGTGTGTGTATGTGTGCATGTCCATCCCTCGCTTTGCATGTGTGTGTCCATCCCTTGTGCGTGTCCCTCCCTTGCTCTGTGTTTCTGTGTGTATGTATGTGTGCGTGACCCTCCCTTGCTTTGTGTGTCCATGTGTCAGTCCCTTGTGTGTGTGTGTGTGTGTGTCCCCTTGCTGTGTGCGTGTGTCCCACCCTTGCCGTGTGTGTGTGTGCGCCCCTTCTTAATTTGTGTGCACATGCCCTCCCCCTCGGTGTGTGTGTGTGTGTTTGTGTGTGTGTGTGTGTGTGTGTGTCCCTTCCTTCGCTGTATATGTGTGTGTGCCCCTCCCTCGCTCTCTGTGTGTGTGTCCCTCGCTTGCTCTGTGTATGTCTGTCCCTCCCTCGCTCTGTGTGTGTGTGTGTGTGTGTGTGTGTGTCCCTCCCTCGATCTGTGTGTGTGTGTGTGTATGTGTGTGTGTGTGTGTGTCCCTCCCTCGTTGTGTGTCTGTGGGTAACCCCCTCACTGGGTGTGTTTGCATATCGCTGCCTCGCTGTGTGTGCACGTGTCCCTCGTTTGCTCTGTGTGTGTGTGGATGTATCTGTGCATGTCCCTCCTTCGCTTTGCATGTGTGTCTGTCCCTTGTGTGCGTGTGTGCATGTCCCTCCCTCGCTTTGCGTGTGTGTGTCCGTCCCTTGTGTGAGTGTGTGCGCGTGTGCATGTGCCTCCCTTGCTGTGTGTGTATGTGTGTGTGACCCTCCCTCGCTTTGCATGTGTGTGTGTGTCCGTCCCTTATGTGTGTGACCTCCTTGCTGTGTGCGCGTGTCCCACCCTTGCCGTGTCTGTGTGTGCCCCCTCTCAATTTCTGTGCACATGCCCTCCCCCTCGACATGTGTGTGCTTGTCCCGACTTTGTGGTGTGTGCATGTCCCTCCCTCACTGTGTGTCTGCGTGTATTCCCCTCACCATAAGTGTGTGTGTTTGTCCCTTCCTCGCTGTGTGCGCGTGTCTCTCCCTTGCTCTGTGTTTGTGTGTGTGTGTGTATGTGTCCCCATCCCTCGCTGTGTGTGTTTGGGTGTCCTTCCCTCGCTGTGTGTCTGCGTGTATACCCCTCACTGTGTGTGTGTGTGTGTGTGTGTGTGCGCGTCCCTCCCTCGCTGTGTGTGTGTCCCCGTCCCTCGCAGTGTGTGTGTCCCTCCCTCGCTGTATGTCTGCCTGTATTCCCCACACTGTGTGTTTGCGTGTCCCTCAATCGCTTTGCGTGTGTCCCTCCCTCGCTGTGCGTCTGCGTGTATCCCCTCATTGTGTATTTGCGTGTCCCGCCCTCGCTCTGTGTGTGTGTGTGTATTTGTGCGTGTCCCTCCCTCGCTTTGTGTATGCGTGTCCCCTCTCAAATTCTGTGCACATGCACTCCCCCTCGCAGTGTGTGTGATTGTCCTCCTTCGCTGTATGTCCCTCCCTCGCTATGTGTGTGTGCGTGCCCCTCCCTCGCGGTGTGTGTGTGTGTGTGTGTTTTTGTGTGTGTATTTGTGCATGTCCCACCCTCGCTTTGCGTGTGTTTGCCCCCTCTCAACATGTCCACCCCCTCGCAGTGTGTGTGATTGTCCTCCTTCGCTGCGTGTCCCTCCCTCGCTGTGTGTGTGCATGCCGTTCCCTTGCTCTGTGTGTGCGTGCCCGACCCTCACTGTGTGTGCGTGTCCTTCCCTCGCTGTGTGTGTGTGTGTGTGTCCCACCCTCACTGTGTGCGTGCGTCCCTCCCTCGCTGTGTGCGTGTGTCCCTCCGTCGCTGTGTGTGTGCACGTCCTCCCCTCATGGTGTGTGTCCCTCCCTCGCTATGTGTGTGCGTGTCCCTCCCTCGTTGTGTGTGCATGTCCTCCCCTCACTATGTGTGCGTGTCCTTCCCTCGCTGTGTCTATGTGTGTGTACGTATGCATGTGCCCCCACTTCGCTGCGTGTGTCCGTGTCCCTCCCTCGCTGTGTGCGTGTCCCTCCCTCGCTTCACATGTGCGTGTCCCTCCCTCGCTTTGTGTGTGCGTGTCTCTCCCTCGCTTCGTGTGTGCGTGTCCCTCCCTCGCTTCATGTGTGCATGTCCATCCCTCGCTTTGCATGTGTGTGTCCATCCCTTGTGCGTGTCCCTCCCTTGCTCTGTGTTTCTGTGTGTATGTATGTGTGCGTGACCCTCCCTTGCTTTGTGTGTCCATGTGTCAGTCCCTTGTGTGTGTGTGTGTGTGTGTCCCCTTGCTGTGTGCGTGTGTCCCACCCTTGCCGTGTGTGTGTGTGCGCCCCTTCTTAATTTGTGTGCACATGCCCTCCCCCTCGGTGTGTGTGTGTGTGTTTGTGTGTGTGTGTGTGTGTGTGTGTGTGTCCCTTCCTTCGCTGTATATGTGTGTGTGCCCCTCCCTCGCTCTCTGTGTGTGTGTCCCTCGCTTGCTCTGTGTATGTCTGTCCCTCCCTCGCTCTGTGTGTGTGTGTGTGTGTGTGTGTGTGTCCCTCCCTCGATCTGTGTGTGTGTGTGTGTATGTGTGTGTGTGTGTGTGTCCCTCCCTCGTTGTGTGTCTGTGGGTAACCCCCTCACTGGGTGTGTTTGCATATCGCTGCCTCGCTGTGTGTGCACGTGTCCCTCGTTTGCTCTGTGTGTGTGTGGATGTATCTGTGCATGTCCCTCCTTCGCTTTGCATGTGTGTCTGTCCCTTGTGTGCGTGTGTGCATGTCCCTCCCTCGCTTTGCGTGTGTGTGTCCGTCCCTTGTGTGAGTGTGTGCGCGTGTGCATGTGCCTCCCTTGCTGTGTGTGTATGTGTGTGTGACCCTCCCTCGCTTTGCATGTGTGTGTGTGTCCGTCCCTTATGTGTGTGACCTCCTTGCTGTGTGCGCGTGTCCCACCCTTGCCGTGTCTGTGTGTGCCCCCTCTCAATTTCTGTGCACATGCCCTCCCCCTCGACATGTGTGTGCTTGTCCCGACTTTGTGGTGTGTGCATGTCCCTCCCTCACTGTGTGTCTGCGTGTATTCCCCTCACCATAAGTGTGTGTGTTTGTCCCTTCCTCGCTGTGTGCGCGTGTCTCTCCCTTGCTCTGTGTTTGTGTGTGTGTGTGTATGTGTCCCCATCCCTCGCTGTGTGTGTTTGGGTGTCCTTCCCTCGCTGTGTGTCTGCGTGTATACCCCTCACTGTGTGTGTGTGTGTGTGTGTGTGTGCGCGTCCCTCCCTCGCTGTGTGTGTGTCCCCGTCCCTCGCAGTGTGTGTGTCCCTCCCTCGCTGTATGTCTGCCTGTATTCCCCACACTGTGTGTTTGCGTGTCCCTCAATCGCTTTGCGTGTGTCCCTCCCTCGCTGTGCGTCTGCGTGTATCCCCTCATTGTGTATTTGCGTGTCCCGCCCTCGCTCTGTGTGTGTGTGTATTTGTGCGTGTCCCTCCCTCGCTTTGTGTATGCGTGTCCCCTCTCAAATTCTGTGCACATGCACTCCCCCTCGCAGTGTGTGTGATTGTCCTCCTTCGCTGTATGTCCCTCCCTCGCTATGTGTGTGTGCGTGCCCCTCCCTCGCGGTGTGTGTGTGTGTGTGTGTTTTTGTGTGTGTATTTGTGCATGTCCCACCCTCGCTTTGCGTGTGTTTGCCCCCTCTCAACATGTCCACCCCCTCGCAGTGTGTGTGATTGTCCTCCTTCGCTGCGTGTCCCTCCCTCGCTGTGTGTGTGCATGCCGTTCCCTTGCTCTGTGTGTGCGTGCCCGACCCTCACTGTGTGTGCGTGTCCTTCCCTCGCTGTGTGTGTGTGTGTGTGTCCCACCCTCACTGTGTGCGTGCGTCCCTCCCTCGCTGTGTGCGTGTGTCCCTCCGTCGCTGTGTGTGTGCACGTCCTCCCCTCATGGTGTGTGTCCCTCCCTCGCTATGTGTGTGCGTGTCCCTCCCTCGTTGTGTGTGCATGTCCTCCCCTCACTATGTGTGCGTGTCCTTCCCTCGCTGTGTCTATGTGTGTGTACGTATGCATGTGCCCCCACTTCGCTGCGTGTGTCCGTGTCCCTCCCTCGCTGTGTGCGTGTCCCTCCCTCGCTTCACATGTGCGTGTCCCTCCCTCGCTTTGTGTGTGCGTGTCTCTCCCTCGCTTCGTGTGTGCGTGTCCCTCCCTCGCTTCGTGTGTGCATGTCCCTCCCTCACGATGTGAGTGCGTGTCCCCCTTGGGTGTGTGTGTGTGTGTGTGTTTGTGTGTGTCCCTTCCTCGCTGTGTGTGTCCCTCCTTCTATTTGCGGGTGGGTCTCCCTCCCTTGCTGTGTGTCTGCGTGTATACCCCTCACTGTGTGTGTGTGAGTGTGTGTGTGTGTGCACGTCCTTCCCTCGCTGTGTGTCTGCGTGTATCCCCCTCACTCTGTGTGTGTGCATGTCATTCCCTCGCTGTGCGTATGCGTGTATCCCCCTCACTGTGTGTGCATGTCCTTCCCTCGCTGTGTGTCTGCGGATATCTCCCTCACTCTATGTGTGTGTGTGTGTGCACGTCCTTCCCTCGCTGTGTGTCTGCGGGTATCTCCCTCACTGTTTGTGTCTGTGTGTGTGTGTGCATGTCCGTCCCTCGCTGTGTGTCTGCGTGTATCCACCTCACTGTGTGTGTGTGTGTGTGTACGTTCTTCCCTGGCTGTGTGTCTGCGTGTACCCCCTCACTGTGTGTGTGCATGTCCTTCCCTTGCTGTGTGTCTGTGGGTATCTCCCTCATTGTGTGTGTTTGAGTGTCGCTCCCTTGCTGTTTGTGTGTGTGTGTGTGTTTGTGTCCAATATTTGCACCATCAGTGGATTGGCCATCATAAATTGACTGTGGTATTCAGGAATGTGTGGTTGAAGTAAGTTCACCACGAGAAATGCAGGGTTTAATGTATAGGTAGAGGGGTGGGTCTGGGTAGGATGCTGTTCAGAGTTTTGGAATGGACTGGTTGAGCCGAATGGCCTGGTTGCACACTATGGCGATTCCATTCAGGTTATTGTCCAGCCCTATCAACCATCCCCGTCTCTTACACCTTACCTTATCCCCAATATTCTCCTTAACACTGTAATCTCCTCCAGACTCTAAAACACTCCTTGGTGATGTAACCTTCTCCAGTCCTTACAAAGATCGATATGTCTGTCACCTCTTCCTGCTTTTAGAACCCTCCCTATAACTATTACCATTTGGTACAGCACTCCCAATCATTGTTCCCTCTTGAATCTCCCATAAACATTTGTATCTCTGAAAACTCATCTGGACTGTCTCAATTTCCCTTTGACAGTTACATGCTGAGACCTGCTCTATATCAGTGAAGAAATTAAGTCTTGGCAACACTCACTGTTATAATCTCCCTCCAGCATGACGGCACCGAGGATCTGTAGAAGCTCTTTTCAACCCGACAGCCATCTCTGTGTCTGTAATCTCCTCCACTCCCCATAATACATTCACTCTGAGCTCCTCTGTTGTCCACTAAACACTCCCTAACACTATCTGTATCAGTGAAACCTTCACCAAAACACAATCTTCTCTATCGGTGTAAATCCCTACGCCAGTCCCTATCCCTCTCAGCTCCATCTAACAATACAACCCTCCATGTTTGTGTATTCACCTTCAGTCCCTACTCACCTCCCTATCTGTGTAACCTTCTCCATGCATTTTTGCTTCAGTGTCTTCAACTGTCCCTGTCAGTGTAACCTCTTCCAGGCGCGAAAACTCTCCTCTTTTTGACTTACTCAGACCTCACTATCTATAACCCACTCCTGTCTGAGAAACCTATCTCTGCAAATTGCTCCAACTCTTCAACTCTCCATAAGTTCGTGCAGCTCTTACATCCCTCCCTATCTACTAAATCTCTTCCAGTCCCTAAACACCAACAGTCTGTGGAGACCCGACCACCATCCCTATCAGTATAATCCTCTCAGGTCTCTGCAGTAATCCTGATCTGTCGAACTCACTCCATGCCTGTGCCTCTCCCAATCCAGTTCCCACAAAACCCACTATCTATTTAACACCCTCCTGTCACTATCAACCCCATGTCAATGTAAGCTCCTCCTGTGTCTCCACCATCTACCCATCTCCATAAACTTGTCCACCACTTACACCACTATCTGTTTAAACGTCACCCTCCCCTACAACTTGCTCCTGTTTGTGCTATGCTCCCTTATCTGTGAAACTGTCTCTGACCAAAATTGTTATCCCAGTCTCTGAAAAGAAATCCAGTTTCCACAGCCTCCATAACCCCCAGAACCTAAGCCTTCCTACATCTTCAGTCACGACTAATCTGCATATCTCTGTTTGTTCTTCTAGTCGATAAAAATATCTTTATCTCTGTAATCTGCTTAGCTCCCTAATACAGTCCTTGTCTGTGATCCAGCCCTGGCCTACAAACATCCTTATCCCTGTAAACTTCTCCATCCCTCCCAACATTCCCATCTCCATGAACCCGTCAACCTTACAGCGCTCCACATCTCTGTAACCTCCTGTGGGTCTATGGTCCTCCCTCCCTGTGAAACCACCTCCAGTCCCCACATCCCTCCCAATCTGGGTCCTCTGCTCCAGATCAGACCATTGCTGTCTCTGTAAACACCTCCACTCCTGACAACTCTTCCCATTTGTGTAACCTCGTTCAGACCCCATACTCTCCAGCTTCCTGAACACTCTTCCTGAATTGCAAACAAAACCACATGTTTCTGTAATATCCACCAGTGCTTACACCCTCCGCAACTCAGTAAACACTTGCAGTCCGAACAAAACACCTAAACTGTGAAACCTCTCATTTCCCTACAATCCTCCCTCCCTCCCTCCTCAAATACCTTCATCACCATGAAACCTCACAATTACTGAAGCCTCCTTTTGGTACTGCAAACCTCCTAATGTCTTCAAAATCCTCCTGTCCTGATATTCCTCTCTAGCTCTATAACCCTCACCACCTTTCAGTGTCCTTCTGGGGAACATGGCAGAGGAGGGAAGATTTGTAAAGTCTGAGCCATGTTACGGAGTTAGAATTCTGGGAATTACAGATTTTGTCGAATGTCTGTGGTGTGCAGATTATTGGTGAGGACTCTAAAGACAGGATTTATGACTACTTGGAAAACCATAGTTAAATTAGTCACAGTCAGTATGGGTTTGTGAGGGGTCAGGTCATACCTCACAAACCTTATTGAATTCTTTGAGGATATTGCAGAATATGTTAATGGCTCATTCAGAAAAGAAGGAAAATTGGGATACAGGGAAATCTGTCTGTCTGGATACAGGATTGGATGGCACAGAGAAGCCAGAGGGTGGCAGCAGATGGACAGTATTGAGCCTGGAGCTCAGTGACCAGTGGGGTTCTGTAACAATCAGCTCTGGGACTCTGCTCTCTGTGATTTTTGTAAATGACTTGGATGTGGATGTTGGAGAGTGGGTTAGTAAGTTTGCCAATAACATGAAGTTTGGTGGAGTGGTGGGGAATGTGGAGAGCTGTTGCAGGTTGCAATGGGACATTGACAAGATGCAGAGCTGGGCTGGAAGTGGCAGATGGAGTCCAATGTGGAAAATTGTGAAGTGATTCATTCTGGAAGGTCGAATTTGAATACAGAATAGAGCGTGAAAGGCAGAATACTTGGCATTGCGGAGGAACAGAGAGATCATGGGGTCTGTGTCCATAGATCCCTCAAAATCGCCACGCACGTTGGTAGGGTTGTTAAAAGGCTTACGTTGTATTGGCTCCCCTTTGAAGGGGATTGACTGTAAGAGCCGTGAGGTTTTACTGCATCTTTATAGCGTCCTGGTGAGACCACACTTGGAATATTGTGTTCAGTTCTGGTCCCCTGTTTACAGGAAGGCTGTGCACGTTTTAGAGAGTGTACGCAGGAGATTTACCAAGATGCTGCCTGTAATGGAGGGCAGTTCTTACGAAGAAAGGTTGAGGGAGCTAAGGGTTTTTTCATTGGAGAAGGGGGCGGGGCGACTTTGTGGCGGTGACAAGATGATAAGAGGCACAGAGTGAGTGAATAGTCAGAGACCTTTCCTCCTATGGCAGAAATGGCTATTACAAGGTGGCATAATTTTAAGGTGAATGGAGGATAGATAAGAGGATAGAGAATGGTAGGTGGTAGGAATGCACTGCCAATGGTGGGAGTAAAGATAGACACATTCGGGACTTTTAATAGACTCTTGGACAGACACATGGATAATATTAAAATGAAGGGTATATAGTTTACTTTGATCTTACAGTTGGATAAAAGTTTGGCATGAAATCATGGCCCAAAGGTCTTGGGCTGAACTGTTCTGTGTTGTGTTCTGTCTGGTAAATTGGGTAATAAGCTCAGATCAGTGTAAAATGATATGGCATTCAGGAGGAGCTAGTGAACTGGATACAAAATTTGCTTGATGGTTATAGACAGAGGATGGTGGGAGACATGTTGTTTTTCTGATTGGAGACATGTGACCAGCGGTGGGTGGATCCCCTGTTGTTTGTCATTTGGATAAATGGTTTGGATGGGAATATTGGTTTCCTGGTAAGTAATTGTTTTGGGTGTCACTGAAATTGGTGGGAAAGTGGACAGTGAAGAAAGTTATCTATGATACAACAGGATGGACAGTACTGCTGGGATAGTGGGCTGAAGAATAGCAGATGGAGTTTAATTAGATAAAGGTGAGGTGTTTCATTTTGGTGAAACAAACCAGGGTGGGACGTGTACAGTTAATGTTCGGGCCCTGGGTAGTGTTTTCAGTCAGAGATCCAGTGACCCAGGTACACAGTTCTTTGAATGTGGTGTCACAGGTAGACAGGCTGATGAAGCAGGCATTTGGGACGGTTACCTTCATTGGGGAGAGCATTAAGAGTAAGAGTTGGGATGTCATGTTGTGACTGTAAAAGACATTGGTGGGGCCATCATTAAAACATTGTTGATCAGTGGGAAGAACTCATCTAGTTCACAATCCCCCTTTCGGGAAAGACATCAAATATTCTAACCTGGTCGGGCCGACATGTGACTCCAGACCCACAGCAATATGGCTGACTCTGAGCTACCCTCTGGGTAATTAGCAAAGGGGTCAAAGAATGTTGTTCCAGGCAGTGAAACCAAATTCCCAGGAATGAATACATAAATATACCTATGTTCCTCCGTACCTCTGCAAACCCCTCCAGATGCAGCAATCCGTCCTGGCTTTGTAACACCCTGACCACTCTCTGCAACACTCTCACTACCTCCAGCACCTTCACCTCTCCCTGTTCCTATCGTGTCAATGAACCCTGACCGTGGTTCCCCTTCCCACAGCCCTCCTCCTGCGAGCAGACCCATTGTAATCCAGTAACATTTACTCCTAAATCACTCTCTCACTTCAGGATTTTAAGTACTTTTTGGTGATCTTCTCAGCCTCATAATCAGTATGATCAATTTTGTCCTGAGTGAGGGATCAGTGGGAATTACTTGCTGAGGTTTTTACTGTTTCAATTGAATGTCCTTTTGTTGAGTATTTTGCATTGTCCCTTCAAATATTTTCCACTGTCCATTCACAGACACAAATTTCAGTCTGTTTAGCCCATTTACCTTAATCAGTTCTCCTCTCAAACTCATGGCGTTGGCTATTTTTGTTTCTAGTTCTGGCTTGTCCTTTCTGTGATTCACTTTAAAACTTTATATTTCTTTAAACCGCACTTTATCACAAGGATCTCTACAGGTGACATGACTCATTCACTAAGTTTCACTGCACAGTCGCTCTGCGATTGTGCAACTGTTAAGGGACATAACTGTCTTTTTCAAAGAAACACTGAAAAAACAATTAACCGAACTTCTCTTCCAATATCAATGTTGACCGTGTGATTGTCCCAGATTATACAAATATTGAAGTTTTCCAAAATTATCACAATGCCTTTGTTAAAAAATTCCAATGAGTTCCTGTGAAATGCAGTGATGAGCAATGAAATGCTGTTCGGTGGCTGAAACTGTTCTGCTGCTTGTGTCCTTGGCAAGTGGTAGCCAGAATGTACATTCAGACTGAATCTACTTCATGATCTGAGGTCAAATGATTTCTCTGTAATGCTTTTGTTATACATTGTTGTCAGCGTTGCCCATTTTGCCACAGTTTTCACGAGATTACGAACCACTGAATATTTTTGTTCTCCCTGTATCCATGTCTCCTTGGTGTCTAAATCTCTTTTATCTCTGTATCACAATTCCATCGACCTTATTGGAGAAACGTTGTCCATTAAAAAAAAACATAATATTCTCTCTTCCACAATTTTCTGTCACAAACCTATTCACTGATGTACAATATTAATTAAACTCTGTGCCATCCTGTTCCTTTCTGCTTGTCTTCAGTCGCATTCCTATGCTCCTCCATTGCTTCAACTCTTCCCTTTGGATTTGGAAAGCTCCTTTCACCTGCACCCTCTCTGTTAGTTTAATGCCCTGTCCATAAACCTACCGACATGATTGGCCAGGACACTGCTCCCAGCACGGTTCCAGGGGGACCATCCTAATAGATTTTTATTTAAAATCAGGTATAGGATGTGTGAGTCTCTGGCTGACGAGCCTTTCTTGCCCATCCCAGAAGCACTTGAACTGAGTAACTTGCTCGGCCATTTCAGAGGGTAATTGAGAGGCAAACCCTTTGCTGTGGGGATGTCGTGCAGACCACATTAGGATGGGCAGATATCCTTCTCTAAAGGACAAGTGTTTGGATTTGTTTTACATCAGCAATGGTTTCATACTTATTTGTGGATTGTTAATTATTATTTTTAAAGTTATTGATTTCAAATGTCTCCTTTTCAGATGGCGGGATTCAATCCTGCCTCCCCTGAACATTAGCTGAGGTATTTTCTCGCAATAATACCACTAGGCCATCACTTCACCTGCTCATGGGTGCTCATCCCTGAGCACTGATACCAAGGCATCATGAAGCTAAACCCATTCTTCCCACACAATTGTGTGATCCTGACATCTTCCAGCAACCTGTAACTATTACTTAATATTGCTCCATTTTCCAGATCTCTGTGGAACTCAGTGCCATTCTCCATGTGTAACCTACACTGCATCTGTTTAATTTCCAATTCTGTCTATTTCTCTGTCTCCTGTAGATACTCAGGAAAGTCCTGACTCAATTGCCTTCCCAGCTGCTGGCTGGATCGTCCATCACCTCAATGAATGCAGTTGGTCTGCCAGAGAGAGACAAAGGGAAAGGAGATCTGGAGCCTTCAATAATTCCTGTCGTGAGGTAAAGTCACCCACAGTGCACACAGCAAAGAACAATGAGAGGGCTCCAAACATCTGTTAACACAACATGACATAGATACAGCGCTGGAGGGGAGCACAGAACACACACACACACACACACACACACACACACACACACACACACACACACACACACACACACACACACACACACACACACACACACACACACCCCCCAGGCTCAATCACCACCCCAATGTAAATTCTGTGATATTAAAACTCACTACTCTACAACAGTACATCTATGGTATGTCTTGTGGTCCAGTGTCTTCAATAATTTTTAATACCTATAACAGATACTATCGTTGTAACCTCCTCCCTTCCCGATAGTCCCTCCACATATTTGAAATATACCGCATTCCAGACTACCATCCCTATCCCTGTAACTTGGTTCAGTGTTTACAACATGCCTTATCTCGGTAGTCTCCTCCTCCAATAAGGTAAAAACAAGGACTGCAGATGCTGGAAACCAGAGTCGAGATTAGAGTGGTGCTGGAAAAGCACTGCAGGTCAGGCAGCATCCGAGGAGCAGGAAATCGACGTTTCAGGCAAAAGCCCTTCATCAGGAACAGAGGCCGGGAGCCTGCAGAGTGGGGAGATAAATGAGAAGGGGGTGGGGATGGAGGAAGTTTGCAAAGAGTACAATGGGTGAATGGGGGTGGGGATGGGGGTGATAGGTCAGAGACGAGGGTGGAATGGATAGGTGGGAAGGGAGATAGGCCATTCGGACAGGTCATGAGGGCGGTGCTGACCTGGAAGGCTGGAGGTGGGGTGAGATGGGGGAAGGGGAAATGAGGAAACTGGTGAAGTCCACTTTGGTGCCCTGGGGTTGAAGTGTTCCGAGGCGGAAGGTGAGGCGTTCTTCCTCCAGGCGTCGGGTGGTGAGGACATGGCGGTGGAGGAAGCCCAGGACCTGCATGTCCTCGGCAGAGTGGGAGGGGGCGTTGAAATGTTGGGTCACAGGGCGGTGGGGTTGATTGGTGTTGGTATACCAGATATGTTCCCTAAAGTGCTCTGCTAGGAGGTGTCCGGTCTCCCCAATGTCGAGGAGACCGCATCGGGAGCAACGGATACAATAAATAATATTGGTGGATGTGCAGGTAAAACTTTGGATGTGGAAGGCTCCTTTGGGGCCTTGGATAGTGGTGAGGGGAGAGGTGTGGGCGCAGATTTTGCAATTCCTGCAGTGGCAGGAGAAGGCGCCAGGAAGGGAGGGTGGGTTTTTGGGGGGCGTGGAACTGACCAGGTAGTCACGGAGGGAATGATCTTTGCGGAAAGTGGAGAGGGTTGGGGAGTGAAATATATCCCTGGTGGTGGGATCCGTTTGGAGTTGGCGGAAATGGTGGCGGATTATTTGGTTTATGCGAAGGTTGGTAGGGTGGAAGGTGAGCACCAGGGGCGTTCTGTCCTTGTTATGGTTGGAGGGGTGGGGTCTGAAGGCAGAGGTGCGGGATTTGGATGAGATGCGTTGGAGGGCATCTTTTACCATGCAGTAAAGGAAATTCCAATCTCTAAAGAAGGAGGCTATCTGGTGTGTTCTGTGGTGGAACTCGCCCTCCTGGGAGAGGCGGAGGAATTGGGAATAGGGGTTGGGAATTTTGCAGTCGGTAGGGTGGGAAAATTTGTAATCTAGGTAGCTGTGGGAGTTGGTAGGTTTATAAAACATGTCGATGTCAAGTCGGTTGTCATTAATGGGGATGGAGAGGTCCAGGAAGGGCAGGGAGGTGTCTGAGATGGTCTAGGAAAATTCAAGGTCAGGGTGGAATGTGTTGGTGAAGTTGATGAATTGCTCAAACTGCTCGAGGGAGCACGAGGTGGTGCCAATGCCGTCATCAATGCAGTCATCTACGTAGCCAACAAAGAGACAGGCATACAGGTGCCCATGGCTACCCCTTTGGTCTGGAGGAAGTGGGAGGATTTGAAGGAAAAATTGTTAAGGGTGAGGATAAGTTCAGCCAAACGAATGAGAGTATCGGTGGATGGGTACTGTTGTGGATGTTGGGAAATGAAGAAACGGAAGGCTTGAAAGTCCTGGTCATGGTGGATGGAAAAGTAGAGGGATTGGATATCCATTATGAAGATGAGTCGTTGGGGGCCAGGGAAACAGAAGTCTTGGAGGAGTGGAGGCTGTAAGTGGTGTCTCGAACGAATGTGGGTAGTTCCTGGACTGGGGGATTGGACAATGTCGAGTTAGGCAGACATGAGTTCGGTGGGGTAGGAGCATGCTGAGACAATGGGTCGGCCAGGGTGGTCAGGCTTGTGGACCTTGGGAAGGAGGTAGAAACGGGCAGTGCGGGGTTCCCGGACAATGAGGTTGGAAGCTGTGGGTGGGAGATCTCCTCCTGAGGTGATGAGGTTCTGTATGCTCTGAGAGATGACGGTTTGGTGATGGGAGGTGGGTCATGGTAGAGGGGGTGGTAGGACGAGGTGTCTTTGAGTTGGCATCATGGCTTCAGCGGTGTGAGGTCTGCGCACCAAACTACCACTGCACCCCCTTTATCTGCTGGTTTGATGGTGAGGTCGGTATTGGAGCGGAGGAAGTGGAGGGGTGCACGTTGTGAGGGTGAGAGGTTGGAGTGGTGGAGGGGGTAGATAGGTTGAGGCGGTTAATGTCTCGGTGGAAGTTGGAAATGAAGAAATCGAAGGCAGGTAATAGGCCAGCGCGGGGTGTCCAGGTGGAAGGAGTGTATTGGAGGCCGGCAAAGAGGTCCTCAGATAAAATAGGCGGGAGTCTTCATTGTAAAAGTAAGCTCTGAGGCGGAGGTGGTGGAAGAAGTGTTCGATGTCACGGCGTGTATTAAATTCATTGATGTGTGGATGGAGGGGGTTAAAGGTGAGGCCTTTTCTGAGGACTGATCATTCGTCCTCAGTGAGGGGGAGGTCAGGGGGATGGTGAAAACTCGGCAGGACTGGGAGCTGTGACCAAGCGTAGGTGTGGAGCTGGGGGAGGCGACGGAGCCTGTAACTGGAGTGGGTGTGGTGTTAGGGGGAATGGGGATGGAGTCATGAGCAGGGGTGGTGTTCCCCTCAGAGTTCTGGGGGCAGGGATTGTGACGGTGGGACCTGGGGGTGGTGTCAGCAGAATGCAGGTGAGTGGCGTTGGTGGGGGTGGAAGTGGTGGCAAACACGGCAGTGGGGGGGCGTTGAAGTCACTGAATGTGTGACATCAGCGATGATGTGATGGGCGGAATTGATGTCACTTGTGGTGTATAAGGAATTGTGAGGGGCGGAACTGGCATTTACTTTATTTTAACCAATAATTTCCTGTCACAAATCTGTTTGACAATGTCGTATTTTAATTAAACTCAGCCCCTTACTGTTTCTTTTGGTCTTCATCCACATCTCCATGGTGTTCCAATATTTCAACTTTTCTCTTTGGACTTGGGAATTTCCATTCACCTCAGACCCTGTCCCCCTCCTAATCTGTGTCCATTTATAGCACACTGCATAATCCTGGTACCAGAGGAGCCTATCCCAATAAAATAGCTCAGTCCTCCCTGAGTATTGGTAGCACTGCTCACTGATCAGAATCACTTCTGATGATACCATTGTGTGATCCTGATACATTCCTGCACTCTGCTGATATCACTGTCTCTCTCCATGTGATATCCCTCACTGTGTGGGTCTAATTGCTGCCTCTGTCAGTGTCTCTCACTCTTGCAGCTACTCCAGATCCTGAGCCAACAGCATTCCCACTCCAGAGGGAAGCAACTGCACAGGCCATGGATGGAGACTGGGAATTTCCAGATCTCTGTGGGACTCAGTGCCATTCTCCATGTGTAACCTTCATTGCATTAGTCTAATTTCCCATTCTGTCCACTTCCCTGTCTCCTGTAGGTATTCCTGATGTCCCTGACTCAGCAGAATGCCCAATTCCTGTCTTGTCATTCACCACATTGAAGACAGTTGGTCAGCCAGAGAGAGATGGAGAGTGAGATCTGGAGCCTTCAGTAAATCCTGCAGCCGGTAAGATCACTCACAGAAAACAGCACAGGGAGGAGTTAGTGGACTTTAATTCAGACCCTGAGGGCATGATGTAGGAACAATGCTGGGCAAGGAACATGAGAAAATTCTCAGGCTTCATTATCACGATCTTGTCTGTAAATTCGTCTGTTCCACAGAACCCTCCCTCTGTCTGTCAGTTTCTCCATTGTCTGTTTCATTGATACCACTTCCCCTATCTCTATCAGCCCCTACAATCCTGCTTATCCCTGTAAGCTCCTCCTACCACTACAACTCTCCACGTTTCTGCCTTTGCCTTTAATCCCGGGTTCTGTCACATCTCTCCTTAACTGAAGAAAAACAACTCCTCAGTTCCTTAAGCCATCCTGGTCAGTGTAGTCCTTTCCAGACCTGAAACACCTCCCTGTCTTTGTGACTTTTTTGAACTCCTACCACCTTCATGATCTCTGTAACATTCCCGTCACGACAAGAAAAAAGCTCTGTACCTTAGTAACCTCCTCCAGCTGTTAGACTCCTCCTTGTCTCTGGGCACAGTGCAGAGTGACCCTGCTTCTCTCATAAATTAGTTTCTGCATTTCTAATGATGACTATGAAGTCTTCCTGTCTCTAAAATGCACTCAGTCTCTGTAAACTCTGCTGGTCCCGATTGATGTAATTTCCTTCGGTAACTACAAACCTTTATAGCTTTAGTCTCCTCCAGACGCGACCACACAGTTTATTTTTATAACCTCTATGAGTGATAGAGTCGTAGAGATGTACAGCACAGAAACAGACCCTTCGGTCCAACCCGTCCATGCCGACCAGAATCCCAACCCAATCGCGTCCCACCTGCCAGCACACGGCCCATATTCCTCCAAACCTTTCCCATTCATATACCCATCCAAATGCCTCTTAAATGTTGCAATTGTACCATCCTCCACCACATCCTCTAGCAGCTCGTTCCATACACGTACCACCCTCTGCGTGATAAAGTTGCTCCTTAGGTCTCTATTATATCTTTCCCCTTTCACCCTAAACCTATGCCCTCTAGTTCTGGACTCCCTGACACAAGGGAAAAGACTTTGTCTATTTATCCTATCCTATCCATGCCCCTCATAATTTTGTAAACCTTTGTAAGGTCACCCCTCAGCCTCCGACGCTCCAGGGAAAACCACCCAGCCTGTTCAGCCTCTCCCTGTAGCTCAAATCCTCCAATCCTGGCAACATCCTTGTAAATCTTTTCTGAACCCTTTCAAGTTTCACAACATCTTTCCGATAGGAAGGAGACCAGAATTGCATACAGTATTCCAACAGTGGCCAAACCAATGTGCTGTACAGCCACAACATGACCTCCCATCTCCTGTACTTAATACTCTGACCAATAAAGGAAAGCATACCAAATGCCGCCTTGACTATCCTATCTACCTGCGACTCTACCTTCAAGGAGCTATGCACTTGCACTCCAAGGTCTATTTGGTCAGCAATACTCCCTCGGACTTTACCATTACGTGGTAAAGTCGTGCTAAGACTTGCTTTCCCAAAATGCCGCACATCGCATTTATCTCAAATAAACTCCATCTGCCAGTTAGCACATTGGCCCATCTGGTCCAGATCCTGTTGTAACCCTCTTCACTGTCCACTACACCTCCAATTTTGGTGTCATCTGTAAACTTACTAACTATACCTCTTATGCTCGTTTCCAAATCATTTATGTAAATGACAAAAAGTAGAGGGCCCAGCACTGATTCTTGTGGCACTCCACTGGTCACAGGCCTCCAGTCTGAAAACAACCCTCCACCACCTTTCTCTGTCTTCTACCTTTGAGCCAGTTTTGTATCCAAATGGCTAATTTTCCCTGTATTCCATGAGTTCTAACCTTGCTAATCAGCCTCCCATGGGGAACCTTGTCGAATGCCTCACTGAAGTCCATATAGATCACATCTATCAATATTCTTTGTTACTTCTTCAAAAAACTCAATCAAGTTTATGAGACATGATTTCCCACGCACAAAGCCATGTCGACTATTCCTAATCAGTCCTTGCCTTTACAAATACATGTGCATTTTGTCCCTCAGGATTCTCTCCAACAACTTGCCCACCACTGAGTTCAGGCTCACCGGTCTACCATTCCCTAGCTTGACCTTACCACCCTTCTTAAACAGTGGCACCACTTTTGCCAAGCTCCAGTCTTCTGGCACCTCACCTGTGATTATTGATGATACAAATATCTCAGCAAGAGGCCCAGTAATCAGTTCTCTAGCTTCCTACAGAGTTCTCGGGTACACCTGATCAGTTCCTGGGGGTTTATTCACGTTTTACCATTTCAAGACATCCAGCACTTCCTTCTCTGTATATCTGGATGTTTTGCAAGATGTCATCATCGATTTCCCTGCAGTCTATATCTTCCATATCCTTTTCCACAGTAAATACTGATGCAAAATATTCATTTAGTATCTCCCCCATTTTCTGCGGCTCCACACAAAGGCCGCCTTACTGATCTTTGTGGGGCCCTATTCTCTCCCTAGTTACCCTTTTTTCCTTAATATATTTGTAAATTCCCTTTGTATTCTTCTTAATTCTATTTGTCAGACCTTTCTCATGTCCACGTTTTGCCCTCCTGATTTCCCTCTTAAGTATATTCCTACTTCCTTTATACTCTTCTAAGGATTCACTCGATCTATCCTGTCTATATCTGACATATGCTTCCTGCTGTTTCTGAACCAAACACTCAATTTCTTTAGTCATCCAGAATTCCCAATAATTACCAGCCTTCCCTTTCACCCTGACAGGAATATACGTTCTCTGGATTCTCATTATCTCATTTCTGAAGGCTTCTCATTTTCCAGCTGTCCCTTTCGCTGGGAACATCTGCCTCCAATCAGCTTTCAAAAGATCTTGCTTAATACCGTCAAAATTGGCCTTTCTCCAATTTAGAACATCAACTTTTAGATCTGGTCTATCCTTTTCCATCATTATTTTAAAACAAATAGAATTATGGTCGCTGTCCCCAAAGTGCTCCCCCACTGACACCTCAGTCACCTGCCCTGCCTTATTTCCCAAGAGGAGGTCAAGTTTTGCACCTTCTCTAGTCGGTACATCTACATACTGAATCAGAAAATTGTCTTGTACACACTTAAGAAATTCCTCTTCATCTAAACCTTTAACACTATGGCAGTCCCAGTCAATGTTTGGAAAGTGAAAATCCCCTACCATACCTACCCTATTATTCTTACAGATAGCTGAGATCTCCTTACAAGTTTGTTTGACAATTTCCTTTTGACTATAGGGGGGTCTGTAATACAATCCTAATAAACTGATCATCCCTTTCTTATTTCTCAGTTCCACCCAAATAACTTCCCTGGTTGTATTTCTGGGAATATCCTTCCTCAACACAGCTGTAATGCTATCCCTTATCAAAAATGCCACTCCCCTCCTCTCTTGCCTCCCTTTCTATCCTTCCTGTAGCATTTGTAACGTGGAAAATTAAGCTGCCAGTCCTGCCCATCCCTGAGCCATGTTTTATTAATTGCTATGAGATGCCAGTCCCATGTTCCTAACCATGCCCTGAGTTAATCGGCCTTCCCTGTTAGGCCCCTTGCATTGAAATAAACGCAGCTTAATTTATTAGTCCTACCTTGTCCCTACCTATCCTGAATGTTTGACTCACTTCTGTTCTCAGCTGTACCCGTCTCGGATCAAACTCCCAAATCCTCCCTGTGAATGTTATCACGTCCCATCCCTGCATTCCTCCAAATCCCTGTAAACTCCTCCCATTCCGAAAACCCGCCCTGTATCTGTCACCTGTCCCAGCTTCCACAACCCTCCCTATCTCTGTAAGACACCCCCCGACACCCCTGTCCCAGTTACTACAGCCTGCTGTATCACTTAATGCCAGTAGTCACTATAATATCAGAGTAAAGTGTGAAAGCAGGAATACTGTGCTGGGTTAAATGATCAGTCGTGATCATATTGAATGGTGGGACCGACTCTGGTCAAATGGCCGATACCTGGTCTTCTTTCCTGTGCTTCTCTATAAACTTACTATCTATATAACCTCCTTCAGTCCCCACAGCCCTCCCTATCTCCATAAACTCCTTCAGTCCCCACGACTCTTCCTATCTATGTAACCTGAATCATTCCGCACAAACCTCCCTAACTCCATAACCTCCAAAATGCCCCACGACCCTCCCTATCTCCATAATCTCATTCTGACCCAATGACACTCCCGTTCAGAGAAACCTCCTTCAATCCCCATGATCCTCCTGATCTGTGCAACCTCCTTCAGACCCAACAGCCCTGCAGATCTCTTTGGCCCCTTTCAGGCCCGACATCACTCCCTATCTCCATAATGTCCTTCAGTCCCCACGACCCTCCTTATTTCCAAAACATCTATTACCTGTTGAACCTGTAAGCTACCTTTGTCAGATTGATAAACATGAACTCGCATAACCCTTTCTGCTGCCAGTCTGAAACCAAATCGTGTTAACCTGACAGTAGGTCGTGAGCTGAAATATGTCTGAAAGTATATTTCAATGAACAATAACTGGACCCTTAGAAACACTTTTAATAAAAAGAGAATGTGTTTTTAACTTTTTGGATTTTATTTTTATTGGTGTGAATATAAATGGCAGAATAGATACAGGTGTAGGAGCGGCTGTACCGAGGATATGGTTTATTTGAATTTTCAGAAACCTTTACACAAGTTTCACTAAAGGCTAAAGAGTAACTTGGTAGAGAATAGGGCACCTTAACTGTCAGGAGGTGGGTGATATATTAGACAAAATAGTGTTGTTAGCATTTACTGTGGAGAAAGACAGGGAAGCTCGGGAACTTGGGGAAATAAATAGTGATGTCTTGGAAAGAATCCACAACAGAGAAGAAAAAGTGCTGGAATCTTAAAACAAATAAAGGTAGATCAATCCGCAGTAGCTCATTAGGTCTATCCTTGAATATTCATGGGAAGTTAGGGAAGAGATTGCAGTGACCCCAACAGAGATATTTATATTATCAACAGACACAATGAGTTCCCGGAAGACTGGAGGGTGGCTAATGCTGTTCTATCACTTAAGGTCTGCAGGGAAAAGCCAGGAAATCTCAGCCCACTGAGCCAGTGCTGGGTAAGTTGTTGGAGGAGATTCTGAGAGAAAGGAGCTACATATATTTGGAAAGGCAAGGGCTGATTAGAGATAGTCAGCATGGCTTTGTGAGTGGGAAACCGTGTTTCACAAACCGGATTGACTTTTTGATGAGTTGACCAAGAGATAGATGAAGGCAGAGCAGTCAGCGTTGTCTACATGAACTTCAGCAAAACATTTGACAAGGTTCCAAGGAATGTAGAACATCAAGAGGAAGAAGGAAGCTAACTTAAGTTTGAGGAACCAAGGATCAGAAGCTCTAGAGAGTTACATGGGGCAGCACGTTGGCTCAGTGATTAGCACTGCTGCCTCACAGCACTAGGGATGCGATTTCAATTCCAGCCCCAGGCGACTGTCTGCGTGGAGTTTGCACATTCTCTCCATGTCTGCGTGAGCTTCCGACAGGTGCTCTGGTTTCCACCCACAGCCCAAAGATGTGCAGGTTAGGTGAATGAGCCATGCGTTGTTCAAGAAAGGGAATAGAGGTAATCCTGGGAATCACTGACCTGTCAGTCTTCTCTCTGTGATGTGCAGATTATTGGAGATATGAGAGACGGGATTTATGATTCCTTGGAAAACCATAGTTTGATTAGAGGAAGTCATCATGACTTTGTAAGGGACAGGTCATGCCTCACAAATCTTATTGAATCCTTTGAGAATGTGACAAAACATATTTATGGCTCATTGAGAAAGTACAGAGCATGGGATACAGGGAAACCTGCCTGTCTGGATACAGAATTCCTGGCCCATAGAAGACAGAGGGTGATGACAGATGGAAAGCATTCAGCCTGGAGCTCAGTGACCATTGGTTTCTGCAGGGAGAGGTCAAAAACTCTCTGCTCTTTGTGATTTTATGAACGACTTGGATGTGTGAGTGGAAGAGTGGGCAAGTAAGTTTGCCAATGACACGAAGGTTGGTGGAGTGGTGAATAGTGTGGATGTCTGCTGGAGGTTGCAATGGGACATTGACAGGATGTAGAGCTGGGCTGAGAAGTGGCAGATGAAGTCAAATCTGGAAAAGTGTGAAGTGATGCATTCTGGAAGGTGAGACTTGAATGCAGAATAGAGGGGTAAAGGCAGAATACTGAATAGTGTGGAGGAACAGATGGATCTTGGATTTAATGACCAGAGATCCATCAAATTTGCCACTAACCTGATAGTGTTGCTAAGAAAGAATATGTTGTATTGGCTTTCATTAGCTGGGGGATTGAGTTTTAAAGCCATGAGGTTATGCTGCAGCTCTATACAGCCCTGTTTAGATCCCAATTAGAATATTGTGTTCAGTTTTGATCCCTTCATTATAGGAAGGATGTGAAAGCTTTAGAGAGGGTAAAGAGGAGATTTACCAGGATGCTACCTGGACTGGAGGGCATGTCCTATGAAGAAAGGTTGAGGAAGCTAAGGCTTTTCTCATTGGAGTGAAGAAGAGTGTGGTGTGACTTGGTGGAGGTGAACAAGATGGTGTGAGGCAAAGATAGAGTGGGCAGTGAGAGACCTCTTTGTCCCATGGCATACATGGTACAAGGGGGCATAATTGTAAGGTGATTGGAGGATGTGCAAGGGGAGATTTCAGATGTAGGTTCTTTACACAGAGTGGTGGGTGATTGGAACGGGACACTTGAACAGACTCCTGGATAGGCAAAATGAAGGTTATCTAAATTAGTTTGATCTTACAGTCGGGTAAAAGTTGGGCATGGCACCATCGCCGATGGGTCTTGTGCTGTCCTGTTCTGTGTTCTACGTTCTGTATGGTAAACTGGGTAATAAGCTCAGATCAATGTAGAAGGATATGGCATTCAGGAGGAGCTAGTCAACTGGATACAAAATTGGGCTTGATGGTAGGAGACAGAGGGTGATGAGAGACCTGTTGCCTTTCTGACTGGAGACATGTCACCAGCGGTGGAGTGGGTCCACTGTTGTTTGTCATTTGGATAAATAGTTTGGATGGGAACATTAGTTTTGTGGTAAGTAAGTTTTTTGAGTGACACTGGAATTGGTGGGAAAGTGGACAGTGAAGAAAGTTATCTATGATACAACAGGATGTACAGTACTGCTGGGATAGTGGGCTGAAGAATAGCAGATGGAGTTTAATTAGATAAAGGTGAGGTGTTCCATTTTGGTGAAACAAACCAGGGTGGGACTTGTACAGTTAATGTTCGGGCCCTGGGTAGTGTTATCAGTCAGAGACCCAGGGATGCAGGTAGACAGTTCTTTGTAAGTGGTGTCACACGTAGATAGGCTGGTGAAGCAGGCATTTGGGATGGTTATCTTCTTTGGGCAGAGCATTGAAAGTAGAAGTTGGGATGTCACGTTGTGGCTGTACAGGACATTGGTGAGGCCACCATAAAAGCATTGTTGACCAGTAGGATGTACTCATCTGGTTCACTTAGGTCCTTTAGAGAAGACCATCTGACATTCTAACCTGGTCTGGCCTGCACGTCACACCAGACCCACAGCAATATGGCTGACTCTGTGCTATACTCTGGGTAATTAGCAGTGGGGCAAAGAATGTTGGTCCAATCAGTGACACCCTCATCCCATGAATGAATAAATTAAAAATACATATGTCCCTTCCTACCTCTGCAAACCCCTCCAGCTGCAGCAATCCGTACTTGCTTTGTAACACCGTTCAGACCCTGACCCCTCTCTGTAACACTCTCAACACCTCCAGCACCTTCAGCTCTCCCAGTTCCTTTTGTGACATAAAACCTTGACAATTATTCCCTCTTCCATCTGACCTCCTCCTGCGAGCAGACCCTTTTCAATCCCTTTAAAACTTACTCCTAAAACATTCTCTCACTTCAGGATTTTAAGTACTTTTTGGTGATCCTGCAAGCCCGATAATTTAATATGATCCTTTTTACTTGAGTGAGGGACCGATGGGGATTTCTTGCTGAGAATTTGTCCGTTTCAATGGAATGTCCTTTTGTTGATGTTTTACATTGCTCCTTCAAAAGTTTTCCACTGTTCATTTACAGGCACATATTTCAGTCTGTTTAGCCTGTTTACCTTGGTCAGTTCTCCTCTCAAACTCATGTCATTGGCTATTTTTGTTTCTAGTTGTAGCTTGTCCTTTCTGTGATTCACTTTAAAACTTTATATTTCTTTAAACTGCACTTCTTCACAATTTCCATGAGGATCTCTCCAGGTGACATTACTCATTCACTAAGTTTCATCACACAACGGTCGCTCTGAGATCGTTACCTCCCTAGCCAGTTGCACAATTTGTTATTCAAAGAAACACTGGAAAAAAAAAATTCTCTGAACTCTTCCAATGTCATTGTTGTCAGTGTGACTATCCCAGATTATGTGAATATTGAAGTTTCCCAAAATTATCACAATGTGTTTGTTAAAAAATTCCAATGAGTTTCTGGTTAATGCAGTGATGAGCAACGGAATGCCGTTCGGTGGCTAAAACTGTTGTGCTGCTTGTGTCCTTGGCAAGTAGTAGCCACGATTTACATTCAGACTGACTCTTCTTCATGATCTGAGGCCAAATGCTTTCTCTGTGATGCCTTTTTTACCCATTATTGTTTTTGTTACCCATTTTTTCTGAGTTTCTGCAAGGTTGTGATCCATTGAATAGTTATGTCCAACTTTTGTTCACCCTGTAACCACGTCTCTCTGGTGTCTAAATCATTTTTATCTCAGTGTCAGACATCCATCTACCTCATTGATAAGACTTCGTCCATTCAGAAAAAATCATAATTTACTCTTTCCCGCAATTTCCTGTCACAAACCTATTCACTGATGTACAGTTTTAGTTAAACTCTGTCCCATCGTGTTCCTTTCTGATTGCCTTCAGACACATTCTCATGTTGCTCCCATACTTCACCTTTTCTCTCTGGATTTGGAAAGCTCCTTTCACCTGAACCCTGTCACTGCATCCTCTCTGTCAGTTTAAAGCCCTGTCCATAAACCGACTGACATGATTCGCCAGGAAACTGGTCCCAGCACAGTTCCAGTGGGATCATCCAATTGGATTTTTTCATAAATCAGGTATGGGATGTGGGTGTCTCTGGCTGACCAGCCTTTATTACCCAGCCCTAGCTGCCCATGAGCTGAATAGCTTGCTCGGCCATTTCGGAGGGCAATTGAGAGGCAAACACTTTGCTGTGGGGATGTCGTGCAGACCACGTGAAGATGATCAGATCTCTTTGTCGAAAGGGCAAGTGGGCGACACGGTGGCTCAGTGATTAGCACTCCTGCCTCACAACACCAGGGTCCCAGGTTCGATTCCAGCCATGGGCGACTGTGTGGAGTTTGCACATTCTCCCCGTGTCTGCGTGAATTGCCCCCGGATGCTCCGGTTTCCTCCCACAGTCCAAAGACGTGCAGATCAGGCGAATTGGCCATGCTACATTGCCCACAGTGTTAGGTGTATTAGGTCGAGGGTGATGGGTCTGAGTGGGTTACTCTTTTGAGGGATGGTGTGGAATGGTTGGGTCAAAAGGCCTGTTTCCACACTGTAGGGAATCTAATCGAAGGGATTGTGACTTTTGTACATCAGCAATGGTTTCATATTTGTTTATGGATTGTTCATTGCTATTTTTAAAATTATTGATTTTAAATTCCACCATATATTATGATGGGATTCAAACCTACCGCCCCTGAGCATTAGCTGAGATTTTGGACAAATGCCCTAACAATAATGTTACTAGGCCATCACTTCACCTGCTCACTGGTTGCTCATCCCTGAGCACTGATACGTGAAGCCAAACCCATTCTTCCAACATGATTGTGTGATCCTGAAGTCTTCCAGCACTCTGGTGATATCACTCAGTCTCTCTCCATGTGGTATCCCTCAATGTCTGGGTCTAATTGCTGCCTCTGTCAGTGCCTCCCGCTCTTGCAGCTACTCCAGATCCTGAGCTAACAGAATTCTCCACTCCAGAGAGACGCAACAGCACAGGCCAGAGATGGAGTTTGGGATTTTCCAGATATCTGTGGGGCTCATTTCTATTCTCCTTGTGTAACCCTCACTGCATCAGTCTAATTTCCCATTCTGCCTATCTCTATGTCTCCTGTAGGTACTCAGGAAGTTGCTTACTCAATAGACTTCCCAACTGCTGTGTGTCTCATCCATCACCTCGTTGTCTATCTGGATGACCAACCATCTTCAAAGGGAAGGGAGATCTGGAGCCTTCAATAAATCCTGCCGTGAGGTAAGATCACTCACAGTGCACAGAGCAGAGAGCAATGAGAGGGCTCCAAACATCGCTAACAAGACATGATATAGATACAGTGCTGGATGGGGAGCACAGTATAGACACACCCCATGATCAATCACCATGTCTACTTTAACTTATGTTGCACTGAGACAGCATCTGGAGTTCATAGTTATCAATCCAGTCCAGTGCTGTGTTAGTGAGCATCAGTACAACTGAGGGGAGAGTAGGCATCCGACAAGAGGTTGGGAATGCTGCCTGGGATCTTTCTGTTCTGTGTTCTCCCTCCAACACTGTACTAAGACTCACTACTCTGCAACACTGTATCTGTGGCATGGCTTGTGCACCAGTGTCTTCAGTCATTTTTAATTCCTACAATAGTCCCTGTCCCTGGAACCTCCTCTCTTCCCGATAGTCCCTCCACATATTTGAAATGTAATGCATTCCAGACTACCATCCCCATCACTGTAACTTGCTTCAGTGTCTACAACATGCCTTATTTTGTTACACTAATCCTCTTTAGCTGGATACAGAGTAATACAGCACGGAAACAGAACCTGTGGTCCAACTCCTCAATCCTTCCCATGTTACCTAAACTGAATGAGTCTTATTTGCCTGCATTTGGCCTTATCTCTTCAAACCTTCTCCTCTCCATGTACCTGCCCAAATTCTTTTCCCGTGTTGTCATTGTTCTTGTTTCTCCCATGTGCCTGAGGCAGTCTGTTCTGTCTGTGCACCATCCTCTGTGGATAATGTTCCCCCTCAGCTCCCTCTTTAAATCCTTGCTCTCTCACCTCCCGTTTATACTCTCTAGTTTTGGACTCACCTACCCTTGGTTATTCACCATTCTTAGGGTCACCCCGTGGCCTCCTCTGCCCAAGGGAAATATTTAGGACAGTATTACAAATATCTCCAACGTATGTAACAAAGTGCTGGCCAATGTTGGCAAATGTGTCAAATGTCGCTTTCCCCAACCTGTCCACCTGTGATGCCATTTCCGAGGAACAATGTAACTTGCACCCCCTGGTCTCTCTCTCTCTCTCCGTTCAACAACCCGGGCCAGAGCCCTTCCATTAACTATGTTAGTCCTCCCTGGTTTGTCTTAACAAAATCCAACATCTGAATTAAACTCCATCTTTCATTCCTTGGTCCACTGGCCCAGTTGGTCAAGATCCCCTTTGATAACCGTATTTACTGCCCACTACACCATTCATTTGATCATCAACAAACTTTCACACGATCACTCCTATATTTTCAACCAAATCGTTTATGTCGATGATGCACATCAGTGGACCCAGCCCTGATCCTTTCTTCAATAATGGAATCAAACCATATTCTTGTCATAGAGCCATACAGCATGGAAACTGACCCTTCAGTTGATACCCACCATCATCTAAAACTAAACTCTTCCCAGCTACCTGTTGCTGGCCCATATCACTCCAACCCTTCCCTAGTCATCTGTTTATCCAAATATCTTTTAAACGTTGTAATTGTACCCACATCAACCCCTTTCTCAGGAAGTTCATTCCACACTCAAACCACCCTCTGTGTAACAATTTGCCCCCATGTCTTTTTTTTGAACATCTCTCTCCTCTTACCTTAAAAATATGCCCCCTCCTCTTGAGACTCCCCCATCCTGAGGAAAAGGCAACTGCCATTAAATTGATCTATATACCTCATTTTATTTCATAAACCTTTATAGCATAATGTCTCATCCTCCAGGCTCCAGTGAAAAAAGACTCAGCCTATCCAGCCATTTTTCAGAACTCAAGTTTCAAGAATTATGTACGTGAACCCGGAGGTCCCTCTGCTCTTAAACACTAACTGAAGCCCAAACATTAATTGTATAAGCTCTACCCTTGTTTGTTTTACCAAATGCATTACATCGTATTTATTCAGATTGAATTCCATCTCTAGCTTTCAGCCCATTCACTCACTTCATCAAGATCCCTTTGCAATCTCAGAAAACCTCCTTCATTGTCCATGATGCCACCCTCCAGCCTGCCAGCCCATCACACATGGCTGTCAGTCGTGCACATACCTTTTTTAGGGGCTCCACAATTTCTTCCCTAGCATCCCACAGTGTCCTGTGATACACTTAATCAGGTTCTGGGACTTGCTTTGTGTTTTAAAACCTCCAGCACCACCTCTTTTATTACATGCACTCTTTTCAATTCATAGAGATATACAGCATAGAAACAGACCCTTCGGTCCCCAACTCGTCCAGGCTTACCAGAGGATCTAAATAAATCCATTCCCTTTTCCAGCATTTGGCCCATGTATGTCTACACCCTTACTATTCAGATGCCCATCCAGATACTTTTAAATGTTGTAATTGTATCAGTCTCCATTACTTTCTCTCTCAGCTCATTCCATACACCCATCACCATGTGTGTGAAGAAGCTGTCCCTTCAGTCCCTCTGTAAATCATTCACCTCTAACCTTAAACCTATGCCCTCTAGTTTCGGACTCCCCAACTTCTGGGAAAAGACCTTGAATGCTTACCCTATCCATGCCGCTGATGTTCATATAAACCTGTGTAAGGTCATCCCTCAGTCACCGATTCTCCAGTGACAGTAACCCCAGCTTATTCACCAACAACCCGGGCAATATCTTTTTAATCTTTTCTGAGCCCTTTCAAGTTTCACAACATCCTTCCTGTAGCAGAGAGACTGGAATTGCAGAGAACTCCAATTGTGGTCTAAAGTGTTACTCTTGTTCCCTGAATTCCCCAGTCTTTCTCCACAGTAAGTTCTGGAGTGAAAAAAAATGTTTAGGATCTTAGCAAATATCCTGCAGTTCCACATATCGATGACCTCATTGATCTTTAATGGACACTATTTTGTCCCGAGTTACTTATGCACTCTTAATATACTGATACAATCACTTTTGGATTCCCCTTTCCTTCTCTGCTGAGGCTATTTCATTTAGCCTTTCTCCATTCCTGTTTTCTACGCAAAGTGTATTCCTACAGCCCCTCTATATCCTCAGGGATTCCCTTGATCCAGCTGGCTATACCTGACATGTTGCCCCCTTTTCCTTGACCAGACCCTCAATAGACAGCCAGTGTTTCCGAATGCTGTCAGCATTGAGCTGCACACAAACAGGAACATGCTGGCGCTGATCGATCAGTTTATCTTACTTTTAAAATATTCTCACTTGCCATACTTCCCTTTCCCTGTAAATAATTCCCTTCCCCAATCACATTTTGAAAGTTCCTGGCTAATATGATCAAGATTGGTCAGGCTCCATTTTATAACTTGCACTTGTGGACCAGGCATGTCCTTTTCTAAAGCTGTTTCCAAACCACTAGAACTGTGGTCACTTTGGCAAAACGCTTTCCCACTCACACCTCAGTCCCTTTCCCTACCTTAATTCCCAAAGGGAGGTCAGGTTTTGCCCCTTTCTCTTTTCAGGCCATTTACATATTGATTGGGAGTTTTCCAGAACACAATTACCAAATTCCTCTCTTCCAAACACTGAACACTGGCAGTCCCAATCTAGGTTTGGAAAGTTTAAAAACCCCAACCATAACAGCCCTATTATTATGGTTGATATTTAAGATGTCCAGACATCTGCCACAGATTATTCGGGGTCAGCAGTCCAATCGTATCAAAGTGATGACCCATTCTTATTTCTCTGTTCCACTAACATAGCTTCACTGGGCGATCCTACAGGAATATCCTCTCTAAGTACTGCTGTGATGACTCATGCATTCAAAACCCAGCACCACACGTCCTCTCTTGTCTCCACTTCCTGTAGCATCTCTACCTTGAAACAATGAACTGCCAGTCCTGCCCCTCCCTCAGCTGTGTTTCTGTAATAACTATAATATCCCAGTCCAATGTTCCAATCCATGCCCTGAGTTCATCTTCCTTAGCTGTCAGGCCCCCTGCATTGAAATAAATCCAGTTTAATCATCAGTTTTCCCCGATTCCCTGCTATGTTCTTGCCTGCCTTGTCTGCTGAAATTGCTGTCTTTAACTCGTGTACCAGCCTCAATCTTCTTTCTGGCCTTACGTTTAGTTAAGGTCCAACACCCTGCCAGACCAGGTTATATCCTCTCAAGCAGCTCTAGCAATTCACCCTACCAGGATATGGGTCCCTCTCCCGCTCCCAGTTGAGGTGCCTTTCCCACCCTGTCTCGCTGTGCTGACACCTTCAGGGATCTATGGACTTGTCCACAATGGTCCCTGTATTCCTCAGTACTCCGCAAGGACCTACCATTTATTATGTCTGTACTTCGCTTATCGTACCTCCCACAGTGTATTACCTCACTTCGATCAGAACTCAACTCTGCTTAGATTATCATCCAATCGACATCGGACAGCAGACAGAGACCATCCTCCTCACTGTCAACAACACCCTCACCTTTCATGTCATCTGCAAAACGATTAATGATACCTTCTGCTTTCACATCCGAGTTATTAATGTTCAATGGTTCCTGCACAGTTCCCTGTGGCACACCCGGTGGTGAAAGTATTCTATCCACCAATTTTGCATCCAATTTGCCAACTTGCCTTGGAACCCAGTCCTTTTGGATCAGCCTTCCATGTTGGATCTTGTTTCAGGACTTATTCAAGTCCATGTAAACCACATCATCTGCACTGCCTTCCTCAATATACTTAAGCACCATCTCAAAAAAACTGAACTGAATTCCTCAGATAGTATCTCCCTCTGCCAAATCCATGATGACTAAACCAAGTTGATCCTTACCTTTGCAAGTGTCGAATCATCCTCAGAATTGTTTCCAATAATTTCGCTCCCTCTCCTGTCAGACTATCTGCTCTGTAATTACCTGGCCTATCCCTGCTGCCCTTTTTGAACAAAGGAAGCACATTAGTGATCCTCCAGTCATTCAGCCCTTCACCTGTGGCCAGCAAAGTATTATATTTATCCACCAGGGCCCCAACAATCTCTGGGTAATTAGCATGGGGTCAAAGATTAGATTACGTACAGTGTGGAAACAGGCCCTTCGGCCCAACAAGTCTACACCGACCCGCAACCCACCCATTCAACAACATTTACCCCGTTACCTAACACTACGGGCAATTTAGCATGACCAATTCACCTAACCTGCACATTTGTGGACTGTGGGAGGAAACCGGAGAACGCGGAGGAAACCCACGCAGACACGGGGAGAATGTACAAACTCCACACAGTCAGTCGCCTGAGTTGGGAATTGAACCCAGATCTCTGGCGCTGTGAGGCAGCAGTGCTAACCACTGTGCCACCATGCCTCCCTAAAGAATGCTGGTCCAGGCAGTGACACCCACATCCCATGAATGAATAAATAAAACTACATATGTCCCTCCCTACCTCTGCAAACCCCTCCAGCTGCAGCATTCCGTACTGGCTTTGTAACACCGTTCAGACCCTGACCACTCTCTGTAACACTCTCACCACCTCCAGCACCTTCACCTCTCCATGTTCGTATCGTGTCAATAAACCCTGACAATGATTCCCCTTCCCATTGCTCTCCTCCTGCTAGCAGGCCCATTGCAATCCCTTTAAAACTTGCTCTAAAACTCTCTGTAACTTCAGGATTTTAAGTACTTCGTGTTGATATTCTCAGCCTTCTAATCTATTATGATCCATTTTGTCTTGAGTGAGGGACTGGTGGGAATTTCTTGCTAAGATTTTGTCTGTTTCAGTGGAATGTCATTTTGTTGAGTATTTTACTCTGTTCCTTCGAATGTTTTCTATTGTTCATTTCCAGACACATATTTCAGTCTGTTTAGCGTGTTTATCTTGTTCAGTTCTCCTCTCCAACTCATGTAATTGGCTGTTTTTGTTTCTAATTGTAGCTTGTCCTTTCTGTTTTTTACTTTAAAACTTAATATTTCTTTAAACTGCACTTTATCACAATTTCCCAGAGGATATCTTCAGGTGATATTACTCATTCACTATGTTTTAGCAAACAACAGTCTCTCTGAGACAGTTACGTCCATCGCCAGTTGCACAATGTGTTATTCTAAGAAACACTGAAAAATTCTCTGAACTCCTCTTCCAATATCACTGTTGTCAGTGTGATTGTCCCAGACTTTGTGAATATTGACGTTTCACTAAATGTTCACCATGCCTGTATTAAACATTCCAATGAATCCCTATTTATTGCAGTGACGAGCCATGAAATGCTGTTCGGTGGGTGATCTAAAACTGTTCTGCTGCTTGTGTCCTTGGCAAGTAGTAGCCAGAATTTACATTCAGACTGACTCTACTTCATGATCTGTTGCCAAATGCTTTCTCTGTAATGCCTTCTTACCCATTATTGTTAGCGTCGTCCATTTTGACTGAATTTGCACAAGGTTGTGAACCATTGAATATTTATGTTCCACCTTTTTTTCGCCCGGTAACCACATCTCTCTGGTGTCTAAATCTCTTTTATCTCTGTGTCACAAATCCATCTACCTTGTTGCAGAGATTTTGTCCATTAATCAAAAACATAATTTACTCGTTCCCACAATTTCCTGTCACAAATCGATTTGCTGATTTACAGTTTTAGTTAAACTTTGTCCCATCCTGTTCCTTTCTGTTGTCTTCAGTCACATTCCCATGCTCCTCTGATGCTTCACGTTTTCTCTTTGGATTTGGAAAGCTCCTTTCACCTGAAGCCTATCCTTGCATCCTCTCTGTCATGTTAAAGCCCTGTCCGTAAATCTACCAACGTGATTGGCCAGGACATTGTTCCACTGGAACTGTGCTGGGACCAATCTGAATGGATTTTTTTAAAAAATCAGGTATGGGAAGTGGGTGTCTCTGGCTGACTAGCCTTTATTGCCCATCCCTTGCTGCCCTTGAGCTAAGCAGCTGGCTCGCCCATTTCACAGGGTAATTGAGAGGAAAACACTTTGCTGTGGGTATGTCGTGCACACCACATGAGAGTGAACTGTTGTCTTTCTCTGAAGGTCAAGTGTTTGGATTTTTATCAATACTAATTTATGGATTGTTAATTCCAATTTTTAAAATTTATATTCATTTAAAATTCCACATGGTTAGAAGTTAGAAAGAAGAAGGGGGGTCATTTTGTTGGGACTGTATTGTAGACTGTTGTAGACCCAACAGATACCAGAGGAACAGCTGTGCAGAGAGATTGCAGATAACTATAGGAATAATAGAGAAGTGCAGGCTGGAGATTTTAATATTCCCTGTATTGACTGGGCCACCTAGAGTATAAAAAGAACTGGACTGAAGGCAATTTTTCAAATGTGTCCAAGGAAGGTTCCTAAATCAATATGCAGAGGGCCCTACTCTACTCAGGTGGGTGCAACACTGGATCTCCCCTCAGAAAACCAGGTCGGGCAAGTGACTGAAGTGTCATTGAGAGAGTACTTTGGGTCCAGTGCCCACAACTGTCTTCGTTTTAACATAGTTACGGAAAAAGATCAGCAGGTCCACAGATTGAAGAGGAAAACTGGAACAGGGCCAGGTTTGGGGCCATTCTGCAGGATCTGGCCAGCGTCAATGCCGTGAATTTAAAATTGCACAATGCCCAGTTATAATCCAACTCGCTTTGGAAGCGCTGGTCTTCACTGTAACAGACGAAAGGCTTAAACTAAATTTGTTTGATATTAATTTCCATGACACTGCCATCCTGTTGCTATAAATTCTGTACCTTTGGATTGTGCTCCACAACCAGCTGATGAAGAAGCAGTGCTCCGAAAGCTAGTGCTTTCAAATAAACCGGTTGGACTGGAACCAAGTGTCGGGTGATTTTTAACTTTGTACATTCCCAGTCCGACACAGGCACCTCCACATTATGATTCTAATCGATTGGGTGAGTCTGTTTGAAGGAAAAGGAACAACTGGCAAATGGGAGGCTTTTCAAAGTGTGATCTCAAGAATCCAGGCCCAGTATGCCCCATTGGGGTAAAGGGAAAAGCTGGCAGGGTTAGGGATCCTTGGCTGATGAGGGATAATAAGGCCCTGGTCTTGAAATGAAGACTGCATGCATTGGGTTTAAGATTTCCGTATCTACATATTCTTAAAGACACGATCAATCTGTGGAGACCCTACAATCCTCTCAGTCCCTGTAACACTCCCAATCTGCAGAAGTCATTCCAATGTCTGTGACTCTTTCAATACAGTTCCTACAAGACCCACTATCGATGTGATATCTTTTCATTGCCAGCACCCACCCTGACAATGTAAGCTCCTCCAGTGTCTCCATCCATCTACTCATTTCCACAATCTTCTCCAGCTCTTCCATGTGTAAACATCACCCTCCCCTTACAACCCTTCCCACTCTGACCAAACTGGAGGAGGTTACTAATGCTCCCGAATCTGTGAAACTGTCTCCAACCAAAATTGCTTTCTTTATCACTTGGAGAATCTATCTGATTCCACATCCTCTTTATCTAAATAACCTGCAGAACCTAAGCCTTCCTGTGCCTATAAACATCTTCAGTCATGGCTACCCTCCATACGTCTATTTATTTTTTCAATCTGTCCAACCCACTTTATCTCTGTACTCAGCTCCATTCACCTGAAACATTCCTGTCTGTGTAAAACACCCCATCCTACCAACATCCTTATCCCTGTAAACTTCTCCATTCCTCCCAACCTCCCCATCTCCATGTCCTCCTGTCGGCCCGACAGCTCTCCACATTTCTGTAACCTCCTGTGGCTCTATGCTCCTCCCTCCCTGTGAAAGCCCCTCCAGTCCCCACAATTCTCCCAGTCTGGTCATCTGCTCCAGATCGGACCATTGCTGTCTCTGTTACCTCATACAACCTGAGCAACGCCTCCTATTTGTGTCACTTCATTCAGATCGCATCCTCGCCCGCTTCCCAAAACCTCTTGCTGCCATCATATTGCATGCTATTTAGAACATGGAATAGCACATTCCAGTCCAAGCCCTTCCACCCTCAATATTGTGCTGACCTTTTATCCTACTCTGAAGATGAAACGAACCGACATACCTTACATTTTACTATCATTGATGTGCCTATCCAAGAGTTGCTTAGATGTCTGTAATGTGTCTGAATCTACTACCATGGCTGGCAGTCCATTCCACGCACCCACCACACTCTGTGTAAAGAACCTGCCAGTCCCATCCATGCCGACAGGATATCCCAACCCAATCTTGTCCTACCTGCCAGCACCTGGCCCATATCCCTCTGATATCTAAGCTAAACCTTCCGCCAATTACCTTAAACGTATGTCCCCTTGTGATAGCCATTTCGCCATGGGAAGTAGTCTCTGGTTATCCTCTCTATCTAGGCCTCTCATCCCTTGTACACCTCGAACAAGTCACCATTCTTCCTCCTTCGCTGTGATCAGAAAAGCCCTAGCTTCCACAACCTCCCTTATATGGGCATGCCCTCCAGTCCAGGCAGCATCCTGCTAAATCTCCTCTGCACTGTCTTTAAAGCTTACACGTCCTTCCGATAATGAAGCAAACAGAACTGTTCAAAATATTCGAAGTCTGGTCGAACTGGGGTTCTGTAGAGCTGCAGCAAAATTTCACATCTCTTAAATTCAATCCCCCTGCTAATGAAAGCCAACACACCATCCGCCTTCTTAACAGCCTGTCAACTTGGGTGGGAACCTGAGGGACACAGGATCCCTTTGTTCCTGCACGCTGCTAAGAATCCTGTCTTTAACCATGTAAAGGTTTTCTGCAGAATCCTCCAATCTAAAACTATCCCTTTTATTGTAAGTCCCTCCAGTCCCTACATCACTCATAAACTGTGAAACCTCCTCAAGTCCATATATTACTAATGTCTGCAAAAACCTCCCGTCCTGATGTCCCTCCATATCTCTGTAACCCCACCATCCTCCAGTGCCCTTCTGGGGAACATTGCAGAGGAAGGAGGAGTTGGAGAGTCTGGGCCATGTTCCGAGGTATGAAGGGCTGCAGAACCTGGAGGATGGTACAAATGTCGGAAGGGACGTGGGACTTGCAGAAGGTTAGAGGTTCCGGGATTCATTGAACCTGCAGGATGGGACAGGGGATGGCTTGTGGAACCTGGAGGATATTATGATTTGAACCACAGGCAATTTTTGATTGGACCATTCAGCCGATCTTACAGTCATGCAGATATACAGCATGGAAACAGACCCTTCATTCCAACCCAGCCATGCCGACAGGATATTGCAACCCAATCTAGTCCCACCTGCCAGTACCTAGCCTATCTCCCTCCAAACCCTTTCTATTCATATATCCGCCAAATGCTTCTTAAATGTTGCAATTGTACCATCTGTAAGATTGGCTGAAAGATCCAATCAAACATTGCCTGTTGTTCAAATCATAACATCCTCCAGATTCCACAACCCATTCATGGTCCCATCCTGCAGATCAGATATCCCAACCCAATGTAGTCCCACCTGCTAGCACCCGGCCGATCTCCCTCTAAACCCATCCTATTAATATAACCATCCAGATGTCTTTTAACTGTTGCAGTTGTACTAGCTTCCACCACTTCCTCTGGCAGCTCATTCCATATATGTACTATCCTCTGCGTGAAAACGTTGCCCCTTTTTATCTTTTATATCTTTCTACTCTCACCCTAAACCTCGCCCTATAATTCTGGACTCGCACACCCCAGGATAAAGCCTTTGTCTATTTACCCTATCCATGCCCCTCTTGATTTTATAAACCTCGATAAGGTCACCCTCAGCCTCCGACTCTCCAGGAAAAACAACCATCACCTGTTCAAACTCTCCCTACAGCTAATCACTGGGAATGTTGTTGTCAATCCTTTCTGGACCCTTTCAAGTTTCACAAAATCCTTCCGATCGGAAGTAGAACAGAGTTGCATGCAGCAGTCCAAAAGTGGCCTAACCACTGCCTTGTACAGCCGCTACATGACCACCCAACTCCTGTACTCAATACTCTGACCAATAAAGGAATGCATGCCAAACGCCTTCTTCTCTATCCTAACTACCTGTGACTCTACTGTCAAGGAACTCTGTATTTCATTTGAAAAGTTGCATCGACAGGTAGATTGGTCCGAGGTCTTCTGGGTAATGCTAGTTCAGTCTAAGCTGGAAGGCAGAGCCAGTGAAATATTTGCAGCGCTGTCTGATGAATGGGCGAGAGATAATGCACATGTCAAACAGGCTATTTTAAGTGCTTATGGATTGCTTATGAAAGGGAAGCCACGACAATTCCCTTTACTGTACCATCGCTATCTGTCAAAGCTCCTTCAGGTCTATATCCTCCGAATTGTTGAAACCTGCTCTCACCATTGCAACTCCCATTATTTCCTAACATTGTTGAGTCTCTAAAAGCTTCCCTATCAGGTTAATCTCCTCCACTGCATACATCACTCCTAGCCTGTGTAATCTCTTCAATTCCTTCAGTTCCTATATACCTATGTATTGGTGTGACTGCTTTGTGGCCATTGTATCCTCATTTATATCTCCAAAAGGCTCTTTCACTGTAGCACATCCTATGCTCATAAGTGAATCTGGTCTCTCACAAGACTCTCTATCACTGTCTCCTCCAGTCTCTACAAGCTTCCCTATCCCTGGCGTATCTTGCAGCATGCACACCACTCACTCTCTCTGACATACCTTCCAGTGCATAAATTCATCTCTCCTTCTAACTGTATCCAGTCGACAACTTCATCCCTGTGCGTGCAACATCCTCCAGTCCATGTACTCCTCTCTATTGCTGCAGCATTCTCCAGCTTATATCATCTTCCATGTGCTTGCAACATTCTCCAGTCCATACTACCCACCCTTTCCCTGTAATATTCTCCAGTCCATACCATCCTCTCTATCGCTGTGATATTCTCCAGATGCCACATCTGTTGTTAAATGTACGACATCCTTGAATCCTGTGAATGTTTCTACACCGTGATCAACATAGTCCATATAACGATCCACAACCCTACACACATCCCTATCTCTGGAATCTAATCAAAGACGCTTTGTCTCTCTAACTTCCTCCAAACAATAAAATATTTTCTCCTGCGGACATTCTGTAGCAACTGTAACTATGTTTTACCCTACAACATTGTTGTGCCCCCAAACATCTCTCCCACTCTGTGGCCTCTAACCATCCCTCAAAGGCCCTCTCTCAGTGACATGCGCCATGCATTTGCAACAAGGCAGATGGAATGACAGCATTAACTGAAGGGAACAGATATGATCGAACTGTTATTGTGGAGATGTGGCTGCAGAATGATCATGACAGCAATGTGATTATTGAGGGGTTGTAGGGATTTAGGCAGGATCAGCAACAAACCAAACAAGGTCCTGTTTTGTGAAGAAAGGACACAGTGAGTGCATTAGTGAGACAGCCAATTTAACCTGGGAATCAAAAAATAGAGTTATTTTAAATGGACAACTTCTAAATAGCAAGGGGGATCTGGAAGATCAAATCACAATCCATGCCCGTTGGTAAGTTAGATACAATATTTTCTTGGTGATAGTAGACAGAGGCATGTGGAGTGGTCAATTTCTGATTGGACGTCTGTGGCCAATGCTGTTTCACAAGGATCAGTGCTGTGACGTCTGTGTGTCATTTATATCTGTGATTCAGATGAAAAGGTCAGCAGTTTGAGTGGTAATTTTACAGACGACATTCGGAAAGGCATGCAATGATTAGGGATACTTAGGGGAATTGTGGATAGTGAGGAAGAGTGTTCAAGGTTGCAGCACTATGTAGATCAGCTGGAACGTTGGGCAGAGATGTGGCAAATTGAATTTCATCGGGACAGGTGTGAAGTGATGCATTTATGAAGCCAAATGGAAGAGAGAAGTACACTAATTGACTAGTTGGAAACATTGATAAACAGAGAGACATTGGAAGCAAATCCATAGCTCCCTCAAAATAACAACACAGTCGGATGTGGTGGTAAAGGAAGAGTATGGTATGCTTACCTTTATTGGTCACAGTACAAAAATGTACAAATATCAAATACTAGGGCGCATCGGTTTCAGGTGAGAGTGAGAAGTTTTAAGTGAGATGAATGAGACCAGTTGTCTTTACCGAGAGGGTGGAAGCTGCTCAGGAGGTGGGAGAGGTGGCAATGAGAGCAAAGGTTTGAAGTGGCATTTAGACAAAAACATGAACAGGCAGAGAATAGAGAGATATCGCCCATGTGCAGGCAGATGGGATTAGTTTAGAATAGCATCATGGTCAGCACATCCATGGTGGGCCGAAGGGCCTATTACTCTGCTGTACTGTTCTAGTTTCTAATTTCACGGCATCCACCCTGTCAAAGCCCCTCAGAATCCAGGATGTTTCATTCAATTTCTCTCCCATTCTTCAAAACCCCAATGGGTTCAAGGGCAATCTACTCCACCTCTTCTCATTAGAAAATCCCGCCATCTCCAGGATCAGCCGAGTGAACCTTCCCTGGCCTGCCTCCAACACAAGAATGTCTTTCCTTAGGGCACGTGTACTGTTCATTATAATCTAGGTGTGGTCTGACTTGTACCTTGCATCGTTTTAGCAAGACCTCCCTATATTTAGACTCCATTCCCTTTGCCTTCTCGATTACCTGCTGATCCTGTAAGCTTCGTGTTTCAGATTGATTCACAAGGAGTCCCCAAATCCTTTGTGCAGTCAGTCTGAACCAAACGGTGTTAGCCTGACAGTAAGTCGGGAACGTGCTGAAATGCGTTTTAAAGGATATGATAATAAATGATAACTAGATACTTAGAAACAATGGGAGATGTATGATTTTATAAAAGGGGAATATTTTTAAATCTGTTGGATCCTATAATTTGGTGTGACCATAAATGCAGAATAGATAAGGTTGGGGGAGGCTAGTTGCGGTAGAGGGATATTTGAAATTTCAGAAGCATTTTGACAAGTTTCAACAGGGGCTGAAACTTAGCTCGTGGGAGAATAGGGCCCCTGAAAGGTCAATGAGGCTGTCTGTGTGGAATCACTGCTGATGGGGGAGATACTGAACAAATATTATGTGTTAGGATTTACTGTGTTGAAAGACATGGAAGTTCGGGAACTTGGGAAAATACATCGTGATGTCTTGAAAAGAGTGCACATTGGAGAACAGGAGGTGCTGGATGTCTTAAAATGCGATAAGTTAGATAAAACCTTGGGACATAGTCAGATGTATCCCAGCGCCTTGTGAGAAGCGAGGGAGGAAATTACAGGGCCCTTTCAGAGATATTTGTATCATCGACAGCTACTACCGACCAGTGAGACTGATGGCAGGGTGGTAATTTGTTGGAGGAGATTCTGAGAGAAACGATCATCGTGCATTTGGAAAGGTAAGGACAGATTAATGATCATCAGCATGGCTTTGTGCACGGGAAATCATGCCTCAAACCTGAGTGTGGAGATATACAAGTGAGAGGTCAAAGCAGAGCAGTACACGATGTCCACATGAACTTTAGCAAGGCCTTTGACAAGGTTCTGCATGGCAGACTGGTTAGTAAGTTTAGATCACACATAACCAGGGAGCGTTCACTAACTGGATACAAAACAGGATTGATGGTAGGAGACAGAGTATGTTCATAGAGGGTTGCCGCTCAAACTGCAGGCCTGTGACCAACGGTGTGCCATGGGGTTCGGTGCTGGGTCACTGTTGTGCATCATTTATATAAACAGTTTGGTAGATAATACAGGAGCCATGGTTAGCAAGTTTGTGAGTGAGACTGAAATTGGTGATAAACTGGACAGTGAAGAGGATTATCGAAGAGTACAATGGAATCAACAGTACTGCTGGACCAGTGAGGTTAGGAATACAGGTGGAGAAATGCAAGATGTTGTATTGTGGTAAAGCAGACCAGGCTGGACTTGTACAATTAATGTTCGGGCCCTGGGTACTGTTGTCAATCAGTGACCCAGGGATGCAGGTAAAGTTTTTTGAAAGTAGCTTCACGGCTAGACAGGCTGGTGAAGCAGGCGTTTGGGAGGGTTCCCCTTCATTGGGCAGAGCATTGAGAGTAGGAGTTGGGATGTCATGGTGTATCTGTACAGGATATTAGTGAGACCACTGTATAAGCATTGTTGATTATCTGGTAAAAATCAACTTGTTCACGTATGTCCATTAGAGAGGGATATCTGACATTCTTACCTGGTCTGGCTCACATGTGACTCCAAAACCACAGCAATATAGCTGACTCTGAGCTGCCTTTGGGCAATTAGCAGGAGGGCAATATATGCCGGTCCAACCGGTGACATCCTTAGGCTGTGAATGAATCAATGAAAAATACAGATGTCTATCCCTACCTCTGCAAACAGCTCTAGCTGCAGCAATTCGTACTGACTTTGTAATGTTGTTCAGGCCTTTGCCCCTCTCTGTAACACCCTCACCACCTCCAACACCTTCAATTCTCACTGTTCCGCTACTCTGATTAATTACTGACAATATTTCCTCTTCCTACTGCACTCCTGCACGTTTCTAAATGTTGGTTACTTCAGAATTGGTCGGTTCTTTTTAATCTCTTAATCAAATCGGCCAAGACCGTCTGAAGTGGGGAAGGAGCATTGGGAAGGTGTCGAGCACCTCGAGACTTTCTGTGGGGAAAACGGGAATCCAGGAGAAAACAGCACAAGGAGCGCGCTGTCATATCAACGCCCCACCCACCCCCTTTCCATGTCCACCTTCTGCCCCAAGTGTAACAGCGTCTGTGGAAGGCCACATCGGTCTGTACAGCCAACTCCAGACTCACACACCCCCACTGAGAGTGGGAGAGAGTCAGCCTCATCTGTTACCCACCACCAAAGAGATGATGAGATAGGAAGGTTGAATCCCCTCACAATTATCCCCAGTGCCTTTGTTACAAATTCAAACAGTTCCCTGTTAATGCAGCGTCTAATAATGTGATATCACTCAGTCTCTCTCCATGTGGTATCCCTCGCTGTGTCAGTCTATTTGCTGCCTCTGTCAGCATTTCTCCCTCGTACAGATGGTCTGAGATCCTGAGTCAACAGAATTGTCCATTCCAGAGATATGCAGCAGCACAGGCAAGGGATGGAGACTGGGATTATCGAGATCTCTGCTGGACTCTGTGCCACTCTGCATGTGTTATGCTCATTGCATCGGTCTATTTCTGTCTCATGCAGGTCATCAGAATGTTCCTAACCCCTGTCTCATCTATCATCTCATTGAAACTGGTTGGTCAGCCAGAGAGGGATGGAGAGGGAGATCTGGAGCCTTCAGTAATTCCTGCAGCCGGTAAGATCACTCACAGTAAACAGCACAGGGTGGAGGTAGTAGACGTCTATATTCAGACCTGGAAGACCGGACATAGATACAGAGCTGGGTAAGGAACAGCAACATTCTAGGCTTCATTCCCACCATCTTGTGAGGGTCCTGCTTTCACCTCTTCTGTACTGGTCCTCAATGCGACAGCACAGGGATCGCAGGCATCAATCCTGGCCCATGCTGTTTTCGTGATCTCTGTAATATCCTCCAGTCCCGATAATCCTTCCTTTGTTTGGAATCTCCTCTAGTCCACATCATTCTCTGGGTCTCTGTCACTGTCTCTGTCAGGTTCTCCAGTCCTTAACACCCTAATCCCTAACCTTATGCAGTAGATACTAAATTCCTTCATCCCTTCAACCGACCCTGACAGCCCTGTCTATCCATGTAAGGTTGTCCCACCAATACCACCCTCCATGTCAATGTATTTGTCTTTAATCTCTCCATCCGCCCCTACCTATGTAATCTTCTCCAGCTCCTACAACCCTTTCTTAGCTGTGAAAAATTGTAATCTCCTTATCCTTCTCCAATTCTTTGATCTTTATCTTGTTAAATTTCACCCTCATTCCCGACACCATACCCCTCCCAACCACAGGAACCTGTTACAGTTTGTGCAACCCTCCCCATTTGTGTAACTGTCTCCAACCTAGTAACTTGGCATTCTTCATTGCCTTTCTATCTATGTAGCCTCCAGAGCCCAGAAGCCTTCTTATATCTGTAAATGTATTCAGTCACGACAACCTGCCATATCTCTGTTAGTATACACAATAATCTCCTGGATGAAACAGCCCCCTGTCTGTGCCCCTCAGTCTGCCTGCCTCTTCCTTTCTCCATCCCTATCCCTATCTCCAGAATCTAATCCAGCTCCCTCTATCTCTGTAAATTCCTCCAATCCCCAAACACCTTTGTCCCATTGACATTCTTGATCAGACATAACTCTGTTTAATTCTAAGCCTCCCTATCTCTATAACTTCTACTCATCTGTTCAACCCCCACTACTGAGGAACGACTCCCTGCGTTCGCCATAAGGAAAATGGTATGACAGTGAACAGATATGATGGAACTGTCATTCCGGAGATGTAGCTGCAGAATGTCCATCGCTGGGAAGTGAATACTGAAGGGTTGTTTAGATAGAGTCATAGAGTCAGAGAGATGTACAACATGGAAACCGACCCTTCGGTCCAACCCATCCATGCTGAGCAGATATTCCAACCCAGTCTAGTCCCAATAGGCAGACTAGGCAAAAAGCCAACAAGTTATGAAGGAAGAATGAGGTTAATGCATTAATGAGACAGTCATATAAGTCTGAATATGAAAAGTAGAGCTGAGAATAAGCAAATAGCAGCAACCGTTAGCAGGAATTCATTTGTAGGCACCAAACAGTGATGGGAATGTCAATATGGTTACAGTCCGGACACTGAATGTACTTATGGCAAGGGCAGTACAGTAACTGTGTGTGACAGTGGTCTCCATGCCGACTGATACAGCAACGAGCCTGTTGGATTGAATTTGTTGGTGTGAATATAAATGGCAGAAGTGTAAGGGTGTAGGAGGGGTGTAGTGCTATAGGGGATATGGTGTATTTGAATTATCAGAAGCCTTTATGCAAGTTTCAATAAGGGCTAAAGAGTAACTTGGTAGAGAATAGATCAATAAGGTCGCCTATGTGTGGAACCAGAGAAGATGGTTGAGATATTAGACAAAACAGTCTTGTCAGTATTTACTGTGGAGAAAGACATGGAAGCTCGGGAATGTTGGGAAATAAATAGTGATGTGTTGGAAAGAATCCTCACCAGAGAAGAGAAAGTGCTGGAATCTTACAACAAATAAAGGTCGATCAGTCTTCAGTAGCTCATTAGGTCGATCCTAGAATATTGTGGGAAGCTAGGGAAGAGATTGCAGTATCCCTTACAGAGATATGTATATTATCAACAGACACAGTGAGATGGTGGAAGTCTGGAGGTTGGCTAATGCTGTTCCATCACTGAAGGACTGCAGGGAAAAGCCGGGAAATTACAGCCCCGTGAGCCCAGTGATGGGGAAGTTGTTGGAGGAGATTCTGAGAGAAAAGAGATCCTTACATTTACAAGGGCAAGGGCTGATTCAAGATGGTCAGCATGGCTTTGTGAGTGGGAAACAATGTTTCACAAACCGGATTGACTCTTCGAGGAGGTGGCCAAAGATAGATGAAGGCAGAGCAGTCAACGTTGTCCACATGGACTTTAGCATCTAGTCAAGAGGAAGGAGGAAGTTTACTTAAGGTCTCGACAGGGATCAGACAGGGCTCCAGAGAGTTACATTGGATGGCACGGTGTCTCAGTGGTTAGCACTGCGACTTCATAGCACCACGGACTCCATTTCGATTCCAGCCTCAGGCGACTGTCTGTGGGGTGTTTGCGCATTCTCCCTGTGGGTTTCCTCCAGGTGCTCTGGTTTCCACCCCACAGCCCAAAGATGTGCCAGTGTGGTGCCTTAGCCATGCTAAATTACCCATAGTGTTCAGGGATGGATAGGTTTGGTGCATTAGTCAGGGCAAATGGAGAGTAATAGGGTGGGGGAATGGGGCTGGGTTGGATACTGTTTGGAGGGTTGATATGGAGTTGTTGGGCAAAATGGCCCGTTTCCACACTGTAGGGATTCTCTGAAGGTACCAGGAAAGAACCAAGAGATGGACTTAGGGCAACTAGAAGGGGGCATGAAAAAGCATTGTTGGGAAGGATTAAGGAAAACCGTAAGGTATTCTCCACTTATGCAAGGAACAAGAGGATGTTCAGAGTGAGGATAAGGCCAATCTGGGATAGTGGAAGGAACTTGTGCCTGGAGTCACTGCTGAGAAGCGTCTTGTCATTTGTGAGGACAGCGTGAAACAGGCTGATGTACGTGAACAGGTGGATGTTACGAAGGAGGATGTGCTAAGAATTTTGTAAAAGATAAGGATAGATAAGTCGCTGAACCAGACTGTATGCGTCCAAAGTTAGTACAGGAACCGAGGGAGTGGATTGTTGAGCACCTGGGTGATGACATTTGCACCCTCACTGTCCACTGGAGTCAGACCAGATGATTGGAGGCAGGAAAATATTATTCCCTTGTTCAGGAAAGGGAATAGGGATAATCCTGGGAATTGCACACCTGTCAGTCTTATGTCTGTGGTGTGCAGATTATTGGAGAGGACTCTGGGAGACAGGATTTATTATTCCTTGGAAAACCATAGTTTGATGAGAGATAGTCAGCAAGGTTTTGTAAGGGGCAGGTCATGCCTTACAAGTCTTATTGAATCTTTAGAGAATGTGACAAAACATCTTTATGGCTCATTCAGAAAGTGCAGAGGCATGGGGTACAGGGAAACCTGTCTGTCTGTATACAGGATTACTGGCCCACAGAAGACAGAGGGTGATGATAGATGGAAAGCATTCATCCTGGACCTCAGTGACCAGTGGTTTTCTGCAGGGAGAGGTTACAGGACCTCTGCTCTTTGTGATTTTATGAATGACTTGGATGTGTGAGTGAAAGAGTCCGATAGTAAGTTTCCCAATGACAGAAAGGTTGGTGGAGTGGTTGATAGTGTGGAGGGCTGTTGTAGGTTGCAACGGAACATTGACAGGATGCAGAGTTGGGCTGAGAAATGGCAGATGGAGTTCAATCTGGGAAAAGTGTGAAGTCATTCACTTTGAAGATTGAATTTGAATGCAGAATACAGAATTAAAGGCAGGATCTTTGGCAGTGTGGAGGAACAGAGGGCTCCTGGGTTCCAAGTCCATAGATCCCTCAAAGTAGCCACCCAAGCTGATTGGCTTGTTAAAAAGCAATGCATTGTTTGGGATTTCATTAGTTTGGGGTTTGAGTTTTAAAGCTGTGAGGTTATGCTGCAGCTGTACAGAGCCCTGGTTAGACCCCACTTGGAATATTGTGTTCAGTTCTGGTCCCATCATTGCAGGAAGGATGTGGAAGCTTTAGAGAGGGTAAAGAGGAGATTTACCAGGATGCTGCCTGGACTGGAGGGCATGTCTTATGAAGAAAGGTTGAGGGAGCTAAGGCTTTTCTCAGTGGAGTGAAGAAGGGTGAGGGGTGACTTGACAGAGGTGAACAAGGTGATGAGCATCATAGACAGAGTGAATAGAGAGAGAGATTTTTTACCCTCATATAAATAGTTATTACAATGGGGTATAATTTTTGGGTGATTAGTGGATTTCAGAGGTAGGTTTGTTACATATAGAGTGGTGCATGTGGAATGCACTGCCAGTGGTGGCGGTAAAATTAGATGCATTCGGGACATTTAATATACTTCTGGATAGGCACATGGATGATAATAAAATGAAGGGTATGGAAGTTAGAGTCATAGAGATGTACAGCATGGAAACAGACACTTCAGTTCAATCCGTCCATGCTGACAGGATATCGCAACCCAATCTAGTCCCACCTGCCAGCACCCGGTCCATATCCCTCCAAACCCCTACTTTTCATATACCCATCCAAATACCTCTTAAATGTTGCAATTGTACCAGTCTCCACCACTTCCTCTAGCAGCTCATTCCATACACATACCACCCTCTGTGTGAAAATGTTGCCCCTTAGGTCTCTTTTATATCTTTCCCCTTTCACCATAACCTATGCCCTCTAGGTCTGGACACTCCAACCCCAGGGAAAAGACTTTATCTATTTACCCTATCCATGTCCCTCCATTTTTTTGTAAACCTCTATAATGTCACCCCTCAGCCTCCGACGCTCCAAGGAAAACAGCCCCAGCCTGTTCAGCCTCTCCCTGTAGCTCAAATCCTCCAGCCCTGGCAGCATCCTTGTAAATCTTTTCTGAACCCTTTCAAGTTTCCCAACATCTTTCCGATCGGAAGGAGATCAAAATTGCATGCAATATTCCAACAGTGGCCTAACCAATGTCCTGTACAGCCACAACATGACCTCCCAACTCCTGTACTCAATACTCTGACCAATAAAGGAAAGCATACCAAACACCTTCTTCACTATCCTATCTATCTGCGACTCCACTTTCAAGGTGCTATGAACTTTTACCTCAAGGTCTCTTGGTTCAGCAACACTCCCTAGGACCTTACCATTAAGTGTATAAGTCCTGTTAAGATTTGCTTTCCCAAAATGCAGCACTTCGCATTTATCTGAATTAAACTCTATCTGCCACATTTATTTTTGATCTTCTGGTCGGATAAAAGATTGGCATGTCATCACGGCCGAAGGGTCTTGTGCTGTGTTCTACATGTCGTGTGTTAAACTTGGTAATAAGCTCAGATCAGTGTAAAAGGATATGGCGTTCAGGAGAAGCTAGTCAACTGGACAGAAAATTGGCTTGATGGTAGGAGACAGAGGGTGATGGGAGACATGTTGTTTTTCTGACTGGAAACATTTGACCAGTGGTGGAGAGGGTCCACTGTTGTTTGTCATTTGGATAAATGGTTTGGATGAGAATATTGTTAAATATGTTAAGTTTTTTGGGTGACACTGAAATTGGTGGTAAACTGAACAGTGATGAAGGTTAACAAGCTGAACAGTACTGCTGGGATAGTGGGCTGAAGAATAGCAGATGGAGTTTAATTAGATAAAGGTGAGGTGTTCCATTTTGGTGAAACAAACCAGGGTGGGACTTGTGCAGTTAATGTTCGGGCCCTGGGAATGTTGTCAGTCAGTGACTCAGGTAGTCAGTTCTTTGAAAGTGGTGTCACAGGTAGACAGGCTGGTGAAGCAGGCATTTGGAGAGGTTACCTTCATTGGAGAGAGCATTGAGAATAGGAGTTGGGATGTCGTGTTGTATCTGTACAAGACATTGGTCAGGTTACCATAAAAGCGTTGTTGGTCAGTGGGAAGAACTCATCTGGTTCACGGACCTCCTTTTATGTAGACCATCTGACATTTTAACCTGGCCTGGCTAACATGACACTCCAGACCCATTGCAATATGGCTAACTCTGAGTTCTAGTTTCTAACTTCACGGTATCCACCCTGTCAAAGCCCCTCAGAATCCTGGATGTTTCATTCAATTTCTCTCCCATTCTTCAAAACCCCAATGGGTTCAAGGGCAATCTACTCCACCTCTTCTCATTAGAAAATCCCGCCATCGCCAGGATCAGCCGAGTGAACCTTCCCTGGCCTGCCTCCAACACAAGAATGTCTTTCCTTAGGGCATGCATACTGCTCATTATAATCTAGGTGTGGTCTGACTTGTACCTTGCATCATTTTAGCAAGACCTCCCTATACTTAGACTCCATTCCCTTTGCCTTCTCGATTACCTGCTGATCCTGGAAGCTACCTGTTTCAGATTGATTCACAAGGATTCCCCAAATCCTTTGTGCAGTCAGTCTGAACCAAGCGGTGTTAGCCTGACAGTAAGTCGGGAACGTGCTGGAATGTGTTTTCAAGGATATGATAATAAATGATAACTAGATACTTAGAAACAATGGGAGATGTATGATTTTATAAAAGGTGAATATTTTTAAATCTGTTGGATTCTATAATTTGGTGTGACCATAAATGCAGAATAGATAAGGTTGGGGGAGGCTAGTTGCGGTAAAGGGATATTTGAAATTTCAGAAGCATTTTGACAAGTTTCAACAGGGGCTAAAAATTAGCTCGTGAGAGAATAGGGCCCCTGAAAGGTCAATGAGGCTGTCTGTGTGGAATCACTGCTGATGGGGGAGATACTGAACAGATATTTTGTGTTAGGATTTACTGTGGTGAAAGACATGGAAGCTCGGGAACTTGGGAAAATACATCGTGATGTCTTGAAAGAGTGCACATTGGAGAACAGGAGGTGCTGGATGTCTTAAAATGCGATAAGTTAGATAAAACCTTGGGACATGGTCAGATGTATCCCAGCGCCTTGTGAGAAGCGAGGGAGGAAATTACAGGACCCCTTCCAGAGATATTTGTATCACCGACAGCTACTACGGACCAGTGAGACTGATGGCAGGGTGGTAAGTTGTTGTAGGAGATTCTGAGGAAAACGATCATCGTACATTTGGAAAGGTAAGGACAGATTAACGATCATCAGCATGGCTTTGTACATGGGAAATCACGCCTCAAACCTGAGTGTTGAGGTCGACAAGTGAGAGGTCAAAGCAGAGCAGTACACGATGTCCACATGAACTTTATCAAGGCCTTTGACAAGGTTCTGCATGGCAGACTGGTTAGTAAGTTTAGATCAGACATAACCAGGGAGCGTTCACTAACTGGATACAAAACAGGATTGAAGTAGGAGACAGAGCATGTTCATAGAGGGTTGCTGCTCAAACTGCAGGCCTGTGACCAACGGTGTGCCATGGGGTTCGGTGCTGGGTCACTGTTGTGCATCATTTATATAAACAGTTTGGTAGATAATACAGGAGCCATGGTTAGCAAGTTTGTGAGTGAGACTGAAATTGGTGATAATGTGGACAGTGAAGAGGGTTATCGAAGAGTACAATGGGATCAACAGTACTGCTGGACCAGTGAGGTTAGGAATAACAGATGGAGAAATGCAAGGTGTTGTATTGTGGTAAAGCAGACCAGGCTGGACTTGTACAATTAATGTTCGGGCCCTGTACTGTTGTCAATCAGTGACCCAGGGATGCAGGTACACAGTTTTTTGAAAGTAGAGTCACGGGTAGACAGGCTGGTGAAGCAGGCGTTTGGGATGGTTACCCTTCATTGGGCAGAGCATTGAGAGTAGGAGTTGGGATGTCATGGTGTATCTGTACAGGACATTAGTGAGGCCTCTGTATAAGCATTGTTGATTATCTGGGAAAAATCAACTTGTTCACGTATGTCCATTAGAGAGGGATATCTGGCATTCTTACCTGGTCTGGCTCACATGTGACTCCAGTCCCACAGCAATATGACTGACTCTGAGCTGCCTCTGGGCAATTAGCAGGAGGGCAATATATGCTGGTCCAACCGGTGACATCCTTAGGCCGTGAATGAATCAACGAAAAATGCAGATGTCTATCCCTCCCTTTGCAAACAGCTCTAGCTGCAGCAATCCGTGCTGGCTTTGTAATGTTGTTCAGGCCTTTGCCCCTCTCTGTAACACCCTCACCAACTCCAGCACCTTCAATTCTCCCTGTTCCACTACTCTGATTAAACACGACAATATTTCCTCTTCCTACTGCACTCCTCCACATTTCTAAATGTTGGTTACTTCAGAATTGATCGTTTTTTTTCATCTCTTAATCAAATCGGCCAAGACCGTCTGAAGTGGGGAAGGAGCATTGGGAAGGTGTTGAGCACCTCGAGACTTTCTGTGGGGAAAATGGGAATCCAGGAGAAAACAGCACAAGGAGCGCGCTGTCATATCAACGCCCCACCCACCCTCTTTCCGTGGCCACCTTCTGCCTCAAGTGTAACAGAGTCTGTGGAAGGCCACATCGGTCTGTACAGCCAACTCCAGACTCCCTCACCCCCACTGAGAGTGGGAGAGAGTCAGCCTCATCTGTGAGCCACTGCCAAAGAGATGATGAGATAGGAAGGTTGAATCCCCTCACAATTATCCCAGTGTCTTTTTTACAAATTCAAACAATTCCCTGTTGATGCAGTGTTTAATAATGTGATATCATTCAGTATCTCTCCATGTGGTATCCCTCGCTGTGTCGGTCTATTTACTGCCTCTGTCAGCATTTCTCCCTCTTACAGATGGTCTGTGATCCTGAGTCAACAGAATTGTCCACTCCAGAGCGATGCAGCAGCACAGGCAAGGGATGGAGACTGGGATTGTCGAGATCTCTGCTGGACTCAGTGCCACTCTGCATGTGTTATCCTCATTGCATCAGTCTAATTTCCCATTCTGTCTATTTCTGTCTCATGCAGGTAATCAGGATGTTCCTAACTCCTTTCTCATCCATCACCTCATGGAAACTGGTTGGTCAGCCAGAGAGGGATGGAGAGGGAGATCTGGAGCCTTCAGTAATTCCTGCAGCTGGTAAGATCACTCACAGTAAACAGTACAGGGTGAGGTAGACCAGGAAGACAGGACAGAGATACAGAGCTGGGCAAGGAACAGCAACATTCTAGACTTCATTCTCACCATCTTGTGAGGGTCCTGCTTTCACCTCTTCTGTACTGGTCCTCAATGCGACAGCACAGGGGATCGCAGGAATCAATCCTGGCCCATGCTGTGTTCGTGATCTCTGTAACATCCTCCAGTCCCGATAATCCTTCCTCTGTTTGGAATCTCCTCTAGTCCACATCATTCTCTCTGTCTCTGTCTCTGTCTCTGTCAGGTTCTCCAGTCCCTAACACCCTAATCCCTAACCTTCTCCAGTAGGTACTAAATTCCTTCATCCCTGTAAACCCTGACAGTCCTGTCTATCCCTGTAAGCTCCTCCCACCAATACCACCCTCCATCTCAATGTATTTGTCTTTAACCTCTCCATCCGTCCCTACCTATGTAATCTTCTCCAGCTCCGACAACCCTTCCTTCGCTGTGAAAAATTTGTAAACTCCTTATCCTTCTCCAATTGTTTGATCTTTATCTTGTAAAATTTCATCCTCATTCCCGACACCATACCCCTCCCGACCACAGGAACCTCTTTCAGTTTGTGCAACCCTCCCCATCTGTGTAACTGTCTCCATCCCAGCAACCTGGCATTCTCCATTGCCTTCCTATCTATGTAGCCTCCAGAGCCTAGAAGCCTTCTTATATCTGTAAATGTCTTCAATCACAACAACCTTCCATATCTCTGTTAGTATGCACAATAATCTCCTAGATGAAACAGCCCCCTGTCTATGCCTCTCAGTCTGCCTGCCTCTTCCTAACTCCATCCCTATCCCTATCTCCAGAATCTAATCCAGCTCCCTCGATCTCTGTAAATTCCTTTGTCCTACTGACATTCTTGACCAGATGTAACTCTGTTTTACTCTAACATCCTCGAGTCCCTGTAAGCCTCCCTATCTCTGTAACCTCTACCCATCTGTTCAACCCCCCACTACTGAGGAATGTCTCCCTGTATTCACAATAAGGCAGATGGAATGACAGGGAACAGATATGATGGAACTGTCGTTACGGAGATGTAGCTGCAGAATGATCATCGCTGGGAAGGGAATACGAATGGTTGTTGGGATCGAGTTATAGAGTCAGAGAGATGTGCAGCATGGAAACCGACCCTTCGGTCCAACCCATCCATGCTGAGCAGATATTCCAACCCAATCTCGTTCCAATAGGCAGACTAGGCAACAAACCAACAAGTTGTGAAGGAAGGATGAGGTTAATGCATTAATGAGACAGTCATGTAGATCTGAATATCAAAAGTGGAGCTGAGAATAAGCAAGCAGCAGCAACCATTAGCAGGAATTCTTTTGTAGGCACCAAACAGTGATGGGAATGTCAATATGGTTACAGTCAGGACACTGAATGTACTTATGGCAAGGGCAGTACAGTAACTGTGTGACAGTGGTCTCTATGCCAACGAGCGTGTTGGATTTAATTTGTTGGTGTGAATATAAATGGCAGAATTGTAAGGGTGTAGGAGGGGTGTAGTGGTATAGGGGATATGGTGTATTTGAATGATCAGAAGCCTTTATGCAAGTTTTAACAGGGAAAAGAACGGACAAAGGAAGCACATGGTGAGGGGAAGAAACTGACAGGACGGTGTACCACACAGTTACGGCCTTTGCTGTTTGAATTCATGTATCGCTGGATATCGGAGTGCATTTATCGGATTTAAAGTTTACTGCAGATTATATCTGCAATAAATGCTTCTGCTTGTGAATCCTATCAGATCGAATGGATTGGTTGGAGAGACAGTTTAAGACAATACAGAATTGGTAACAGCAACAGTATGTGATGGATGGCAGTTATAGGAAGGGGGACAGTCTCAGATAGAGTTACATAGATGGGTTAACTCCAAAAAAGGCAAGAGAGTTAAGTAGCTAGTGCAGGAGCCTTCTGTGGCTCTCCCCATTTTAAGCAAATATGCTATTTTGGAAAATGTAGCGGGTGATGGATTCACACGGGAACGTTGCACAAACAGGCAAGTTTGTGGTATGGAGACTGGCTCTAATGCAACAGGGGATACGCCGGATTCCACGAAGTCAATTGTCTTAGGGGACTCGCTAGTCTGAGGTACAGACAGACGGTTCTGTGGCCAGCAGAGAAATAAGCAGATTAGTGTGTTGCTTCCCTGGTGCCAGGATCAAGGATATCTCAGAAAGGATGCAGAATGTTCTCATGGGGAGAGGGGCCAGCAAGAGGTCATTGTCCAAATTGTAACCAACGACATAAGAAGGGAAAACGTTTGAGATTATGGACGGAGATTGCAGGGTGATAGGCAGAAATTTATAAAAGAGGATCTTGAGAGTAATAATATCTGTATTACTCCCGGCGCTATGAGCTAGTGAGGACGGGAATAGAGGGATAGAGCAGATGAATACATGGCTTTGGAGCTGGTGTATGGGAGAAGTATTCACGTTTTTGGATCACTGGAATCTCTTTTGGGGTAGAAGGAACCTGTACCAGAAGGACGGATTGCACCTAAATTGGAAGGGGGCGAATATACTGGCAGGAAGATTTGCCACAGCTGCTCGGGAGGTTTTAAACTAGTTTGGACGGGGAGGGGGGGGGGGGGGGAGCTGGGGGCAGGGAGATAGTGAGGAAATAGATCAATCTGAGATTGGTAAACTGAGATCAGAAACGAGTCAAACAGTCAGGACCGGCAGGGACAAGGTAGGACTAATAAAGTAAACTGCATTTATTTCAATGCAAAGGGGCCGAATCGGGAAGGCAGATGAACGCAGGGCATGGTTAGGAATATGGGACTGGGATATCATAGCAGTTACAGAAACATGGCTCAGGGATCGGCAGGACTGGCAGATAATGTTCCAGGTTACAAATTCTACAGGAAAGATAGAAAGGAAGGCAGGACAGGAGGGGGAATGGAGTTTTTGATTAGGGATAGCATTACAGGGGTACTGAGGGAGGATATTCCTGGAAATACATCGAGGGAAGTTATTTGGGTAGAACCGAGAAATAAGAACGGGATGATCGCCTTATTGGGATTGTATTATAGACTACCTAATAGTCAGAGGGAAATTGAGAAACAAACTTGTGAGAAGATCTCAACTATCTGTAAGAAAGTAGGGTGATTATGGTAGGAGATTTTAACTTTCCAAACATAGACTGGGACTGCCGGAGCGTTAAGAGTCTAGATGGAGAGGAAGTTATTCAGTGTGTACAAGAAAATTTTCTGATTCAGTATGTGGATTAACCTACTAGAGAAGGTGCAAAACTTGACCCACTCTGGGGAAATAAGGCAGGGCAGGTGACTGAGGTGTCAGTGGAGGTGCACTTTGGGGCCAGCTACCATAATACCATTAGATCTTAAATAATTATGGAAATGGATAGACCAGATCTTAAAGTTGACGTTATAAATTGGAGAAAGGCCAATTTTGACAGTATTTGGCAAGAACTTTCAAAACCTGATTGGGGGCAGATGTTCACAGGTAAATGGACGGCTGGAAAATGGGAAGCCTTCAGAAACGAGATAACAAGAATCCAAAGCAAGTATATTCCTGTTGGGATGAAAAGAAAGGCTGGTAGTATAGGGATTGCTGACTAACTAAACGGTTTGATTCATAAAAAGAAGGAAGCATGTGTCAGGTATAGACAGGATAGATCGAGTGAATCCTTCAAAGAGTATAAAGGCAGTAAAGGTATACTTAAGAGGGAAATCAGGAGGGCAAAAAGGGGACATGAGATAGCTTTAGCAAGTAGAATTATGGAGACTGCAAAGGGTTTTTACAAATACATTAAGGACAAAATCATAACTAGGGAGAGAATAGAACCCCTCAAAGATCAGCAAGGCAGCCCTTGTGTGGAGCTGCAGGAAATGGGGGAGATACTAAACGAGTATTTTGTATCAGTATTTACTGTGGAAACGGATATGGAAGGTATAGAATGTCAGGAAATAGATGGTTACACGTTGAAAAATGTCCATATTCCAGAGGAGGAAGTGCTGGATGTCTTGAAACGTGTAAAAGTGGATAAATCCCCAGGACCCGAACAGGTGTACCATAGATCTCTGTGGGAAGCCAGAGAAGTGATTGCTGGGCTTCTTGCTGAGACATTTGTACCGTTGATAGTCACAGGAGAGGTGCCAGAAGACTGGAGTTTGGCAAACGTGGTGCCACTGTTTAAGAAGGGTGGTACAGACAAACCATGGAACTATAGGCCAGTGATCCTGACGTCAGTGGTGAGCAAGTTGCTGAAGGGAATCCTGAAGGACAGGATGCACATGGAGTTGGAAAGACAAGGACTGATTAGGGATAGTCAACATAGCTTTAACCGTGGGAAATCATATCTCACGATCTTGATTGAGTTTTTTGAAGAAGTAACGAAGAGGGCAGAGCAGTAGATGTGTTCTGTATGGACTTCAGTAACGCGTTCGACAAGATTCTCCATGGAAGACTGGTTAGCAAGTTTAGATCTCACGGAACACAGGGACAACTAGCCACTTGGATACAGAACTGGCTCAAAGGTTGAAGACAGAGGGTGGAGGTGGAGGGTTGTTTTTTAGACTGGAGGCCTGTGACCAGTGGAGTACCACAAGGATCAGTGCTGGTTCCTCAATTTTTTATCATTTACGTAAATGATTTGGATGTGAGCGTAAGAGGTATTGTTAGTAAGTTTGCAGATGACTACAAAATTGGAGGTGTAGTGGACAGCGAAGAGGTTTACCTCAGAGTACAACAGGATCTTGATCAGATGGGCCAATGGGCTGAGAAGTGGCAGGTGGAGTTTAATTGAAATAAATGCGAGGTGCTGCATTTTGGGAAAGCAAATTTTAGCAGGACTTCAACATTTAATGGCAATGTCCTGGGTGTGTTGCTGAACAAAGAGACCTTGGCGTGCACGTTCATTGGTCCTTGAAAGTGGAGTCGCTGGTAGGTAGGATAGTTAAGGTGGTGTTTGGTTTGCTTTCCTTTAATGGTCAGAGTATTGAGTTTTGGAGTTGGGAGGTCATGTTGCGGTTGTACGGGACACTGGTTAGGCCACTGTTGGAATATTGCATGGAATTCAGGTCTCCTTCCTATCGGAAATATGTTGTGAAAATTGAAAGGGTTCAGGAAAGATTTACAAGGATGTTGACAGAGTGGGAGAATTTGAGGTATAAGGAGAGGTTGTACAGGCTGGGGCTGTTTTCCCTTGAGCGTTGGAGGCTGAGAGGTGACCTTCTCGAGATGTACAAAATTGTGAAGGGCATGGAGAGGATAAATAGAGAAAGTCTTTTCCCTGGTGTCGGGGAGTCCAGAACTAAAGGGCATAGGTTTAGGCTGAGAAGTGAAGGATGTTGGGTGGCACAGTGGTTAGCAATGCTACCTCCCAATGCCATGAGACTCAGGTTCAATTCCCGCCTCAGGCTGTGTGGACTTTGCACATTCTCCCTATGTCTGCATGGGTTTCCTCCCACAATCCAAACTTGTGCAGGCTAGGTGAATTGGCTATGCTAAATTGCCTGTACTGTTAGGTGCAGGGGGAAGGATCTGGGTGGTTTGCGCTTTGGTGGGTCGCTGTGGACTTGTTTCTACACTTTTAGAAATCAAAACGTGAAAGAGACCTAAGGGGCAACTTTTTCACACATACGGTGGTACGTGTATGGAACGAGCTGCCAGATAATGTGGTGGAGGCTGGTACAATTGCAGCATCCCCCTGTCTGCGTGGGTTTCCTCCGGGTGCTCCGGTTTCCTCCCACAGTCGAAAGATGTGCAGGACAGGTGAATTGGCCACGCTAAATTGCCCGTAGTGTTAGGTAAGGGGTAGATATAGATGTAGGGGTATGGGTGGGTTATGCTTCGGTGGGGCAGTGTGGACTTGTTGGGCCGAAGGGCCTGTTTCCACACTGTAAGTAATCTAATCTAATCTAATCTAATTTAAAAGACATTTGGATGGTTACATGAATTGGAAGGGTTTGGAGGGATATGGGTCGGATGCGGGCAGGTGGGAATAGATTGGGTTGGGATATCTGCTAGACATGGACGGGTTGGACTGAAAGGTCTGTTTCCATGCTGTACATCTCTATGCCTCGATAACTCACAGAGTGAGTTTGTAAATGCAATTAGTGTGAATGGTATTTGGAGCAATACATGTAATTGGAAAGTTAAAGTTAGGTTGGAGTTTGTTTAAAGGGATTGGAATATAGAGGTAAAGACATCATGAAGCAGTTGCATAGAGTGTTGGTGAGAGTGTACCTGAGGTATTGAGTGCAGTGTCGGTGACCTAATCTAAGAAAGATTACACTGATCACAGAGGACGTGCAATGGACATTCTCCAGATTAATTCCTGAGATGACAAGATTTTCTGATGGGGAGATTTGTCCTGCGACCTCTCCAGTTTCAAAGAATGAGAGGTGATCACAGTGAAATTTCAAAAATCTATGATTCATGTGATGAGGTGGAAATAAACAGGATGTTTCTCTAGCTGTCTACTCTATATTTAAGGCAAATGATGACAGGATAAGGGATATGCCATTTAAGACCATAATAAGGCGGAAATACTTCCCTTGGAGGGGACTGACTAACACAGGGGCATGGAAGCCTGTTGGCAGGGCAAGATTAAGGAGAATCCCCAGATATTCTTCACGTATATCAAGTGTAACAGAACAACCAGGGAACATGTCGGGCCTATTAGTGACTTGGCAAGTTGTATCCAAACTCAACTTCATGGTAGAAGGCTGTTTATGTGACTGGAGCCCAATTTCCCCGGTGTACCCGGTAGAGATCAGTGCTGTGTTCCGTATTATTTGTGGTATTCATAAGTGATGTGAATGTGAAGTGGGTAGGGGGAGTGTGATAAGTAAGTTTGTGTTTGACACAAAGATTGGCCGGGTGGTTGGCAGTGAGGAGGGAGATCTTATATTACAGGAAGATACAGATAGAATGGTCAGATGGACAGAACAATGGCAAATGGAATGTAACCCTGATAAATATGAGGTAATACACTTTGGAAGAAGGAACCAGACAGGGGAGGAAACAAAGAATGGCATCACACTAGGAAGCTCAGAGCGTGCTTCTCCACACATCCCTGAATGTGACTGGATATGATAATTGATGAGTTCAGCATGACTGTAGATAAAGCCTTTATTCATTGACCCAAAGATTATCCGAGTTCTACATAGCACTTTGGTAAGGCCAAATGAAATATTGTGTGCAGTTCTAGGAGCTGCGTTACAGGAAGGATGTGATTGTACTGGATGAGGTGCAGAAGAGATTCACCAGGATGTTCCCTGGGATGGACCATGTGAGCTGTGGAGAGAGGCTGGGTAAGCTTGAATTATTTATTTAGGAGCAGAGGAAGTTGAGTGGGTAACTAATTCAGGTTTAAGATTACAAGGGGCATGGACAGGGTGAATAGACAACAGCTGTTCTTTTTAGTCAAAGTTTCAGATTCCTTACAGAGTAAAACCAGGGAATGGAGAATGGAGAACAGAGAAACATGACACAGCTACTTCACTTCTGCCTTCACAGAAAAATACATAAACAAAGCCTTCCCAGCAATAGGAGAAAACCTGAGTCTGAGGAGGAAATGATGTGGAATGAAACTAGTAAATAAACTAATTTGGAGAAATTATTGGAACTGAAAATAATGGGCATAGAAAAAAAAACAACACAGCTTGATGAAATGGGAAGCATTTGAGAAACTCACTGGTAGATTAATTAAAGAAAATACAATAGAGGCATTGAACTTGGATTTTCAGCAAGAATTTTAATAGAGTCCCAAGCCTAGTGTGCAAAGTAAAAGCACATGGGATAGGGGGTAATATATGAACATGGCGTTAAAATGGGAGTGTTGACAGGAAACAATGAGGAGGAATAAATGGATGGTTTTCAGTTTGGAAGGCTCATGAGGCATCGCAATGATTGGTGCCGGGGCACCAGATATTCACAATACATCTCAAACATCTCGTTGAGGGAATCAAATGCAAAGTTTCCAAGTCTGCTGACGGAACTAGGATTTTGAAAGTGAGGAGAATGAGAATAAAACTTAAAGGAGATTGAAACAAACGGAGTGAATGATTAAATATGTGGCAGATGAAGAGCAGTGTGGATAGATGTGATGTTGTCTACTTTGTTGTGAAACACTAAAATTCCAGCCAACCATTGGAAAAGGGAGTGGTTGAGAAATGTCGATCTATGAAGGGAACTGTACTTTTCTTCTGTTATTGTTTAGACAGACATCTGAGTTCCATGCAGAGCAGTGAGTTCTGAAGACAGAAGCCAATACAGGGAATACATTGGCACACAAACCAGTTTACACAGACCCACCAAGTGGGGAGCTGTAACATTGAAAAGGATCTGGGATCTCCCTGTACACCAGTCACTGAAAGCAATATTGCAGGAGCAGAAAGCAGTCAGGAAGATAAATGGGTGTTGACCATCATTTCAGAGGGACTGGAGTCCAGGGGTAAGGGTGTCTCAGTGCAGCTGTACAGGCCCTTGGTGAGACCTCAACTCGAACATTGTGCAGTATTGTGTGCAGTTTTGGTCTCCGTACCTAATAAAGGACAAACCTGACATTGAGGGAGTGCAGCGAAGGATGACCAGACTGATCTCTGAGATGACAGACTTTTTGTGGAGCAGAGTTTGGGGCGACTGAGCCTGTATTCCATGGGGTTTAGGAAAATGAGTGGCGATCTCAGTGAGATATATAAAACACTGACAGGGTGAGGTCGATTGGAAGCAGTGATGATAATTCCCCTGGCTGGGAAGTCTAAAACAAGAGGCCACAGTATTAAATACAGATGGATCACATTGCACTTAGATACGAATAAATGTCTGCACTCAGAGACTGGTGAACCTGGGAATTCTCTCTCATATAAGGCTGTGGAAGACAAGGCACTAAAGACTAATAAGGATGTCTAGACACCAAAGGATGGGGGAGAGAGCAGGAGTATGGTGTAGAAATAAAGGGTCAGCCATCATTATATTGAATTGGATAGTAAACTCGACAGACCAAGGGGACGACCGCAGTTCCTATTTTATAGCTTCACAAGGTTAATCACATTAAGGGGTGTGTAAAGTGTGTGGGGAAAGTGCATTCAGGAGATGTTCAGACATTAACTAGAATGGGGCAGGCTCAATGGCCTATTACATTCCCGATGTTTCTGTGCGGTTTGTGGGAAAGCTCTGTAAATGTTGTCACAAGTTCGCAGATGTTTGGAACGACGTCTCTGCTGGCTCAACATGACTGTCTTTCCCGTTCCCTTTTCCATACCGAGGTTGGGGGCTGGATGTTCTGTCAGGTTTTATCCTTTTAGACTTTAGAGCAGTTTGATACAATAGAGTGTCTTGCTTGGCCTTTTCAGAGACCATTGAAGAGTGCATCACATGTCTGTGTGTCTGGAGTCACTTTTAGGCCAGAACAGGAAAGCACGGGAGATTCACTTCCTGAAAGTACATTGGGGAAGGAAATTGGTGTTTACAATCGACATTGACATCAAGGCCATTGTTACTGACACCAGATTTGAGATCTCGATATTTTATTAATTGTTTTTAATTTCCACCAGCTGCCAGAGCATTAGCCTGGTCTGGATTATTCATCCAGTGACTTTTCCAAAACACACCATCTCCACATGGGGACCGATCGGAAACCACACTGAGCAAGTTTATGTCTGTGCTGCTTGACAGCTCTATCAAAACGAACTCCCAATTTGACTATCATGATGAGACTGAGAGGGTTGTAATTGTCCAGATTGTAATTATTCCCAGACACTGAGTAATTTTCCACATTGCTAGGGAGATGTCAGAGTTGTAGCTGGAAGGAAACCGCTTCCCCAGGGGCACGGCTTGTTGTACAGCACAAGTCTTCAGTCCTATTGCAGGAATGGGGTCAGGACTCATTGCATTTGCCTCTCTACTGTGTTCAGCTTTTTCTTCATGGCACGTGCAGCGAATTGAATTGGTTGAAGACTGATCTGTGATCCTGTGGGCATCATGATGACGGTGAATTGAATCATTGACTCAACACCCCTGGCTGAGGATGGTACAGATACTATTTCCTTGTTTTTTACACTGATGTGCAGAGCTGATCCATTGATAGAATGGGAATAATTGTGGAGCCCTCTCTAACAGTTAGTTGTTTAATCGACTATCACGATTTTTGGCCGAATGTGGCAGGCTGCAGAGGTTTCATCGGGGTGTATTGACCTTGTGACAATTTCTCTCTCTCGATCATGTGATTTGGTTTTATTTGATTTGATAGGATCCATTGTCGCATGTATCTAAGTAGAGTGAAACTCTTTGTTTATACACAGTTCTGGCAGATCATAGTGAGAGTTGGAGCTGCCTTTTTTTAGAGACATGGAGTGGCCGAAAATTAAAAGTCTACTTCAGCTGTCTGTTTCTGAAGAGCCACAAAATAGACAGAAATTAAAATAGATTGCTTCAGCATCAGTGAAAAAAGGGCCTTTTAAAAGGGAATTATTCCAAAGCAAAAGAAAGGATAATCTGATTCGCAAGATTCTGAAACATGCCAATATAGTGGTAAAGAAGGTTCTTTTTTAAAAAAAAAATGATGATTTGTAACAGAACACAGATGAAAAAATGAAATTGTAGCACAAAAACTTTGAAGAATCACTACAAAAAGTAACTTATTCTGATCTCAGTAAGGATTATTTTCATCCACAAAAATAGCATCTCAAGTTATCTTTCAGAAGCTAGCTTTGCCTTTGAAACTGTTTACAATAGTAATAAGTTCTAGTTAAATATTTGGTAAATAATCATGGACACAGAATTCAACATAATAATAAAACCTTAAAGAGATGCCTGGCTTGTCTTGTCGAATTTGCGAAGAAAAAGGTTAACCGTGGAAATAATAATATTACGTATTTTGTATCAGAATCAGCTTTTTACTGGAAAATGTGATCACGGAATTTGATAAGAGATAGCCTGCCCATTGGAGAATAGAATTCATGCAATCCTTCAAGATAAACAATGAGGTATATGACTGAAAAGAGCAGAGCCCCGAACTTTGGAATGCATTAGAGAAAGATCCCAAGGCCTAGAGATAACAACAATCGTTAAACATCCGAAACAAATAAGAAACTTGGGCTGTCCCTGGGAGTGTCCAACAATGATAAGTTGTTTTACAAGATTGGTTCTGCAGAAGGGGAGTGGAGTGTACACTGACAAAGTTGTGTATGATCATTGCAACACAGAACGTATAAAAATACTGTCTTTTTACTGTAAACTCGAAGTGTGTCATTGATTTGCCGTCTGATCTGAGCTAAAGATTAAGGAAACGATTGTCTTCTCATGTCAAAGCCAGATTTGAGGAAGATCCTTTGTTATTCTCCCAGCATTAACCAGGTTTTGCTTGAATTAATGTCCATTCCGTGCCTGTGTCCTGTCTGCCTCCAGAGTCTTTGACCCTCGCTGGGGAATCTCGCTCCTATAATAAGCAAGGACATACAGATCATAGGGTAAAGGAAAAACTTAGACTGAGACATACAGGCTACACCAGAAAGGGTATGCTATAGGCAACATCAATGTGAGCAAGATCAGCATTATTTGAAGTTAGAGAATCCATTCCTCAGTTTAATAATGGGCTGGGAAGATGCTGTTCATGAGCCGCTGGTTTGTGTGTTCAAGATTCTGTATTGTCTCCATGATGGAAGAGATTGCAGGAGATCCAGGGTTCGATGGGTCTTTGATAATGTTGTCAGCCTTTCTACGGCAGTGAGCTGTGTCAATGGAGACAATGGATGGGACGTTGGTTTCCGTGATGGCATGGGCTGTGCACACAACCTTCTGTCATTTCACTTACTGTCCTGGGCAGGTCTGTGGCCACACCAGGTCATTATGCACCCAGATAGTTTGCTGTCAGTGGTGCATTTGTAGACATTGGTGAGGGTCCTTGTGGACATGTCAAATGTCCTGAGCAGCCAGAGAAAGAAGAGGCGTTGTTGTGCCATCTCGGCTATCACATCTACATGGGAGGTCGTTTATCTTCACTCCAAGCAACTTAATGCTTTCCACTCTTTCAACTTCAGTTCCATTGATGCAGATGGGGGCATGTTCTCCTCATTTCTTTCTGAAGTCATTGATCAGTTGGTTAGTTCTGCCGACGTTGAAAGAGAGGATGGTCTCAGTGCAGGGCTTCACCAAGTCCTCTATTTCCGTTCTGTATTTTGACTTGTTATCATTAAATACCTGTTCTACTATGATGGTGTCATCAGTGAACATGTAGATGGCATTCGTTCAAAATTTTGCAACACAGTCGTGGGTGTACAGGGGTATAGTAGGGGGCTGAGGACACATCCTTTGGGATTTCAGTGTTGAATGTTATCATGGAAGAGAAACACTTACCTATTTTCACTGATTGTGTACTGTGGGTCAGAAAGCTGAGGATCCAATTTCAGAGGGCTGAGCCAAGACTAAGGTCAGGGAGTTTGGTGATCAGTCTGAAGGAATAATGGTGTTGAAGGTGAACCTATAGTCAATGATCAGGAATCTGATGTGGGTGCCCTTGTTGTCCACATGTTCCAGGGATATGGCACCCGCTATGGACCCATTCCACTGGTAGGAAAATTGTAGGGGATCGAGGCAGGCTGGGAGACTGGAACTGATGTGGGCCATGACTAGACTCTCGACGCATTTCACTCCCCTCAGTCTCCTGCGCTCTAAAGAGGAATGTCCCAGCTTATCCAACCTCTCCCTATGACTCAGACCCTTGAGTCCTGGCAACATCCTTGTAAAGTTTAAGTTTAATACCATCCTTCCTACAGCAAGGTGACCAAAACTGAACACAATGCTGTACTTGGACATATGGACATATTTGGAACTGCAGGTTTTACTCTGCTGCCAATTATTATGCTGCTGTGATATTGCTTTTTATTGTTATTCTGAAATCTTATTATTCATTGAATCCTCTGACGGTAATCCCCTCCAGTTAACGTTCTCCTGACTGCGTGAATTTGAATCAATCTATTTTGTTTGGACTGATATTTTGAGGCCGCTGTATATCAGAGAACAGGAAGAGATGATGGATGACTGTGCAGTGTGTGTCCTTTACTGGACCAGCTTGTCTCTCCGGCACCTGAAGCTTTTATTGTGGACCAGAGTACCTCAGAATCGTTACATGACAGAAGGAAGCTATTTAGCTCATTGTAGGTCCATGCACATAGAACATTACAGCTCAGTACCCACAACATCCTTCAGCACTGCCGACAGATCCACCGACCTTACTGACAACCGTAAATTTACTAACTCATCCTTCTATACCCTCATTTAGGTCATTTTCAAAAGGACAAACAACAGTCACTCTAAAGCAGATCCTTGCAGTATACCACTAGTGACTGAAATCCAGGATGAACATTCCCCATCAACTACCACCTTCTGACTGCTTTCAGCTAGCCGATTTGTGATCCAAACGCTAAATCACCCACAATTCCACGTCTCCATATTTTCTGGGAGATAGTAAGGACTGCAGATGTTTGAGATCAGGGTCGAGAGTGTGGCGCTGGAAACGCACAGCAGGTCAGGCAACATCCGAGGAGCGAGGAGAAAATGAAGACTGCAGATGCTGCAGACCATAAAACTGATTCTCGATGAAGGGCTTACAAGAGAAACATCAACTTGCATGCATCTTGGACGCTGCCTCATCTGTTCTGCTTTTCCAACACCACACTCTCCATATTTTCTTCAATAGCCGACCATGGGGGACCTTATCAAACGCTTCACTGAAATTCACATACCTCACTTTACTCTTATCCACCTGTTTGGTCACCTTCTCAATGAACTCGGTAAGATTTGTGAGGCATGACATACCCTTCACAAAACCTTGTTGACTATTCCGAATCAAATGTTTCCTTTCCAGATGATAGTAAATCCTATCTCTTATAATCCTTTCCAACACTTTACCCACAACCAAAGTAAGACAGGTATATAATTACCAGGGTTGTCTCTTCTCCATTTCTTGAACAAAGGGACAACATTTGCTGTCCTCCAGTCTTCTGGCACTCTTCCTGTAGACAATGGCGATGTAAAAATCCGAACAGTTGGTTGCGTAAACTCCTCCCTAACTTCTCAGAGAATCCTAGGATAAATCCCATCTGGCCCAGGGGACATATCTATTTTCACACTCTCCAGAACTGCTAACATCTCGACGTTACGAACTTCAATCCCGTCTAGACTAATAGCCTGTTTCTCAGTATTGGCCTTGACAGCATTTTCTTTTTCCAATGTGAATCCTGATTCAAATATTAATTTACAGCCTGTCCTATCTCCTCAGACTCCACACACAACTTAACACTACTGTGTTTGATTGTCACTAATCTTCATTTGGTGATTCTTTTATTCGTGACATGCTGATAGAAAGCTTGAGGGTTTTCCACGATCCTACTTGCCAAAGACTTGTCATGCTCTATCCTGGCTATTCTTAGCTTTTTTAAAAAGTCCTTCCAGGCTAACTTGTAACTCTCAAGCATCTGAACTGAGCCTTCATGTTTCATCTTTACATAAGCCACCTTCTTCCTCTTGACAAGAGATTCAACTGCTTCAGTAAACCACAGCAGCCTCACTCAACCATTTTCTCCTTTCCTGGCAGGTATAAAATTATCAAGGTCACACAGTAGCTGTTGTTTGAAAAAGCTCCACACTTAAATTGTACCTATCCTCTGCAGTTTCCTTCCCCATCCTATGCATCCTAAAACCTTTCCTAATCGCATCATAATTACCTTTCCCCCAGCTATAACTCTTGTCCTGCAGTATACACCTGTCCCTTTCCATCGCTAAGGTAAACATAACTGAATTGTAGTCACTATCAGCAAAGTGTTCACCTACCTCCAAATCTAACACCTGGTCTGGTTCATTACTCAGTACCAAAGCCAATTTGGCCTCGGCCCTTGTTGGCCTATCAACATAATGTGTCAGGAAACCATTCTGCACACATTGGACAACCACTGACCCATATAAAGTATTTCTACTGTACCATTTCGAATCAATATTTGGAAAGTTAAATTCTTCCATAACAAATGCTCTGTTATTTTCGCTCCTATTCAGTATCATCTTTTTAATCCTTTCCTCTACATCTCTGGAACATTTCAGACGGCAATAGAGAACTTTCAGCAGAGTGACCTCTCCGTTTTTGTTTCTAACCTCTTACCATACGACCTCACTAGACGAGTCCTTATCAAGCATCCTTTATACCAACGTAATGCTGTCTTTGAATATCAATGCCACGCTAACCTCCCCCACCCCAACCACCACCCCCTCCCCACTGTTAGTACTTTCCTTTTTTTCAATGTAGCATCTAAACCTCGGACCCTACAACGATCAGTCCTGTCCCTGCTCTATCCATTTCTCAAAAATGGCCAAAACATCAAGCTGTACAACAGCACAATTTGGAAACAGGGATGTTAAACGAGGGTGAGTTGGATAGATCAGAAGACAGCATGAGGGGAGATAGACAGGAACGAACAGAAAATGGAAGTTTTATTTAGAAATTCTCACGGACTGCAAGGCCTTTATCTATTGTCATACCGTTTGAGCACTGTGCGGATACTGGCTGTGGTCCCAGAGCATTTATCGCCAATAATATCACAGAGCTGAGTTGCTGACAGTTAAACAGAGTCCAAAAGGCCAAGTGATTTTTTTTATTTTTCTACAGTGAGAAGGTGGTTTAATTTAAATAGACTGGGTGAACAGCAGCAGGAACTGAGAACCCCCTCAATACTGAGATAATGCGCCAGAGAATCTGAATGAGGTGGATCACTGACAGAGGGGTAATCAGCATCTCAGCTGTGGGCCAAATAATGATTGAGAAAGATTGCACACCACTTCCGTGGTTTTCTAATGCACATTTCAATTTATGTAGCTCAATATCACGAGTGTATCTTATTTCTTCGTACTTCCCAAAGTTTAGTACGGACGGAAAATCATTTTGTCCCCGTATTTTGTGTTCAATAAACAGAACTAATACGGTGATAAAGTCCATGTTTTTTTAAACTTGGTTTACATGATTGGACCCATCAGTGGGTCAGCAGGTTGGAGGAATTATTGAAGGCCTTCCAGCACTCAGGTAGCTGAACGGCCTCTTCCCAGTGTGGACCCGCCAGTGCTTCAGCAGGGAGGAATTGCTGAAGGCCTTCCCACACTTGGGGGAGAGGCCTTTCAGCTGTCCCAAGTGCAGGATGGCCTTCAGCATTTCCTCCACCCTGAAGCACTGGTGGGTCCACACTGTGGAAGACTTAACAGACTCTGAGAACGTTCCTCTCACTCCACGCTACTCCCCATTTCGATTGAGAGAGAGAGAACCAGTCTTTAACTAAACTCTTCCAACATTTACACAGTGCATTTGGTGTGTGATCATACTTCACGTTATCCACCATCGCGACAGGAGCCACAATACCTTCATTCTAAAACAGATAACCATTCCCACCAGCTTCTGATCCCCACAGAGAACATGGGTCTGTCTTCCTGGAGATGGAAGATGCCTCATTGAGGCTTGGCACAAAACATTTGGCTTCCTTCCTCACTGCCGGCAAAAAACGTTAAAGAATCATTTGTTCCACAGGCAATGGAGCCACGAGGAACATTGTGAGCAGTCTATGAGTGCAGTCTCTGCTCCATTCGTTTTCCAGGTTGGAGCATCAATGACACCCTCCTATTCCTGTGTAAGTGTCTCGAGGGGTGAATGGTCTCCTCCTGGTTCCATAGAACAGATTTAGGGGTCTTACTGGACTCTGCCTGTTCCTGTTTAACAGTTCAATGTGCTGACCAGATGCCTCCTCTTCCTGTGGAACAGGCAGGAGGATTGAATGGGCTGTCCCTCTTCTTGATCAGTCATTTCGATGGGCTGAATAGTTTCCACATATCCGGATGTAACCAGCTTGAGGTGCTGAATGAGCTCCTCTTTTAATTGTGGAAATGTGCAGTGCCTGGCCTTTCTGTTACATGAAAGTTACTGGCACTTTAACAGCATGAACGTGAATGTTGTTTGGGTCTTGCTGAATATGGACACAGACCGGTTCAGGAGCTGAGTGGGGACAAAATGTTCTGAATATTATGTGATCTTCAGTGATCACTCCGCTTCTGATCTTGGGATAGATGGGGGGCGCCGGGAATGGGGGCACATAGACGATGACGAAGGAGCTGAAGATGTTTGTGCTGAGAAAGTTAATCTGAGGATCTCCTGAAGAGATGTCCCGGGACTGAGAGGATTGTCGGCCACCGACCACAAACATCTTCCTTTGTGCTCTGAAAGACCCCAACCAGTGAGGAGGTTAGACCTGATTCTCATTAAGCTCAAAAAACTAGGTGGTCCCGATGACATCCTCAGTCAACTACTGCCTTGATATCAAGGCCATTCACTCTTTCTTGAGCCCCTGTGTTCACCTCTTGTTCAAATCAATAGGTGACGGTGTATGTGCAGAGTGTTTTCCTCTCACAGAGGGTACTCAATGTCAGGAATTATCTGGACTAGAGAGTTAGGGGAGCTACATCGCTGAAAGTATTTATAGAGGTAGTACATGAATCGTTGACCTGTCAGAGAGCTGAGGACTGTGAAGAACTGGGCATTAAGGAGGAGTTAATGCTAACAGTAGATCAGCCATGATCGTATACAATGACTTGATCGTCCGAATTACCTATTCCTGTTCCTTATGTTTTCATTTTCTGTAATTTCAAAGTAAACGTCTGTAATTTTCCTGGATGTACTGTTATTGTATGTTGTAATCAGAGCTAGCAAAGCATTATTGTGAGTGAGGTATGGAGCTTTATTCATAACGAATCCTGGTCTAGACCAAGACCAATAAATGAAGCCCAAGTTGCAGTGAGGGAGCACTCTGTAAACAGACCAGTGGCGTCTTTCAAAACCAACCTGGATTTCCAAATAACATTTTCCAATCTGTGCGTGACAGTTGTGAGGGATTATTTGAGATCCTGTGTTACTGTGGACCAGGTATTTGGAGCAAGTGGCCCCCATCTGCACCTTGCAGGAGCTGTGAGAGGCTGAATGCACCATAGTAACCCGGGACTGTGGAGCAAGAGTGGGTCATCAGACACTTTGTCATGGCTCTACCATGCACTATGATCTGATTAAGGTCTCAGTAGCACTTTTCTATCAGTGTACCATTTCCCTACATTCATTTGTCTTTCAAATGTCTTACATAGATAATTCTGAACAAATGGAAATATCCAGGCATCACAATCTTCTGTGGAAGGGAATTCACACCTTAACAACCCTTTGTGAATCTCTTGTTCGTGTTCTGACGAATGTTGGAGGGTCACTCATGTCTTTTCCCACTCCTCTATTGGTGAAAGCAAATTTTAAATGTAACCAGTTGAGTGTTGTATCCAATGATATAGGTATCGGACTGGGTAATTTTCTGGAAAAATCAGAGACACAGAAAGTTGAACTGTGAACAAATGGTAAAATGATAGAGTGTCCCAAACATGTTTCTGACTTCGAACTTATTCTGCTCACACAAATGTCTGGGAAAGCGGATTTCTTCCCAGAACAGTTGGATTTGACTGAATTCCCTTTGTTTTGAGCTGTACAGAGATTCCTATGAATCCTCATCAGGAATCCTCCGCGAGTGGTAAAGATGACTCAGGATTTTTGTGCTCTTACACCTTGTTTTCAGGCAGAACAAAGTAAGAGAGAGAGAGAGAGAGAGACCAATTGGGTGCGGCTTCTGAAGCAAGTAATATTTTTCTCCGTCTCTGTGCGGAAAAATTCAAGAATATCAACTGAACACCAAACTGGACCATGTGCACTCTCCATGTACATTCTCTGGAATGGATGATATTAGACTGTATGCTGTATGCAGCATCATTGCTGTTGTTGTGAACAGTGCCTTTCATTAGCAAAAGAAAATAATGTGCCCGTTTTATGATTTGATGAGATGCTTATATGCATCTGAGTAATTTTTTAAAATGGGTCGGTATCTTCATAATATTTGTGTTAATACCAATGCATCTCATTCAAAAGGGTATTATCTAGCTTTCGTCTTCTTAACAAGAGAAAATATGTAGCCAGCTGAAAGACTTCTCTGAAAATCATGGTTCAGTAAGATTTTTCATCTAAGATCTAAACAGATAATCCCCGATAACAAAAGACCTTCATTTCAGGAATGAGTAAAGGAAAGCATCTTTAAACATCTTTGAAAGGAATTGTATCCGTTTTTTTTAGTTTAGAGGATCAGAACTGCACCCAATGTATCTGATGTGGTCTCAGCAATGCCCTGTACAGATACAGTGAAATATTCCTAATTAAACCCAATACCCGTTGCCACAAACAGCATCATTCTACTTACCTTCTGAATCACTTGCTGCATCTGCAGACAGACTTCATATGATTCATGTACCAAGATTATGAAAAACATCTGCATCACAGAGTTCTGCAATCTCTCTCCATTTAAATTGTTCCCGACTGCAATAGACAACTCACAATATATTATTTCTGCTGAGGGTACGCTCACTAACCTTCCCTGTCTACATCAAAATGCAGATTCACTCCCTCCATTTGAAGATCTATTGAATGATCATTTTGGTGTACGAGGTAGTTCAGCTTTGATCCATTCAGTCCCTTCATCGAGATATTTTACATAGATTATTGATCATTGATGACCCTACAGTGATCGCTGAGTCAAAACTAGTTACAGTTTTGTTTAAAAAGATCATATATCACTACTATCTACTTCCTGTTAGTGACAGCATCTCTGTTCCTGTGCAGCAGTTCAGGCGGGTTGAATGGCCTCGTCCTGGGCTGTGAAATGTACTCAACGAGCTGAATTACTTCATCCTATATTCCTGTGTAATTCTTTGGAGGGGCAGAATGGTCTCCTCCCGTCTAATTGTAACGATCCAGTCAGGCTGAATGGAATAGTCTGTAATCGCACTCAGTGGTGGATTGAGGGAACAACACATGGGGTAGGGACAGCAGTATATGTCTGTAACTGCATCGAGTGGTGGATTGAGGGAACAACACATGGGGTAGGGACAGCAGTATATCTCTGTAACGGCCGGGAGCGTGGATTGAGGGAACAACACATTGGAAAGGTGCAGCAGTTGGCCGTTTAGCGGCACCATTCAGAATGGTCATGGCTGATCCGAGTGTGTCTGACCATCCGTCTCCTGTCTGTTCCCAATAAACTTTGACTCTCCTGTCCAGCAAAGATCAGTCAAGCTCAAACTAAAATACCTGAATTTACCGAGTCTTCACTGCTCCCTGAGGATGAGGACACCACAGATCGCACAACAGTAAACGGAAAGGGACATCCTTCTTTCATTGTGGGATACATTTTTTTTAAAACTGTGTCAACCTGATATCAAATCACTGCCCCTTTTCAGATATAGTGGTACAATAGCTAGGAATAGACATTTACCATTCTGCCATCCAATCTTTTCCCACATTACCACTGACTGGTTCCAATCAAATATGCTGCTGCTGCTGTCTCAGGAAGAGAATACCAAATAGCATAACACCACACGAGCATTAAAAAAGGAGCAGAATTAGACCATTTGGCCTATCGAGTCTGATATACCTTAAAGTCATTTCTATAATGTTCCTCAACATCATTCTCTTACCTTCTCCCAGAATCCTTGATCTCCTTATAAATCAGAAACTAATTTATTTGTGTCTTAATGGCACTCATGTCTGTGTCTTAATGTGTACTTAAGTGTATGTTTGTCCATGGACTTGTTACTTTTCTATTTGTGTGACTAAGTCTGTCTGTCTTTATATCAGCCTGTGTGTTTCTGTCTGTGTTTGTGTCCATTTGTGTGTGACTGTTTATGTCTTTGTGTGCTTCTCCGTGTGTGCATGCTTATCTCCTTGTATGCATTGTGCATGTTAGTATATTGGGGTATTTACCAATACGTCTGTGTATTTCAATACCTGCATCTCTGTGCAATGGGGCATCTGTTCATCTGCGAGTGAGAGAGATGAGGTTGGAACTGACAGTAGGTTTGAATTGAGAATTGCTCTTTACTAAACACTGCTCCTTATTCGGTTGGTGGGACGTGGATGTTTCCGAATCTCCACCCAAGGCCTACTGGTCCTCTCCAGCTCTCTCCAGGTTCCTCCCACATATCAGGGTAGGGGTATGAGGGAACGGATATCGGGCACTCCCCCACCCGGCTTGGCCCGTTCTGTCCTATTCCAGGCTGGTTCTCCTGGAATGGGAGAAAGGGAGGGAATGAGTGAGGGTGGGAGTGGATGGCCCTTCTGTTAGTGCTGGACTAGGTGAGGTGTGACATGGAGCCGGAGGGAGTCTGTCCATAGTGTTGTATCCATGTAGTGCTATTAGTGTGTGGGGCTATTGCATCAGGGACAGGAAATGTGGGGGAGGGAAGGTGCTGAATTCAACAGTGAGAGTGGTCGTGCTTGAGCATTTTTGGAGTGTGAGTCTTGGTCGAGGGTAGGTGTTATAAGAGACATACAGTGAGTGTGAGGGAGCAGTGAGAATATACGGAGACACTTATCCTGACAGAGCGGAATGGATATTGATGCTTGTCCTATATTGCTGGACCTGTCTTCAGATCATCTCAGCATCGAGGTGAGCCTCCCCAAATGTCTTATCCAAGTCTATCACTAATAACGACACAGGCTCTGTCCCTCAGATTCCACAGAATGAGTTTGGGTGGGTCTTACAAATAGCAAGGAGAAACAAACTTGTTGTGTTATATATCTGAACCAAAACTGTCACGCAAATATTTTGCATCATATGCTCTGGAAATTATATATGCAACTATACTCAAAGGGAAGCTATCAATACTGATATTATCGCTGGGCTCTTAACCCAGAGATCCAGGTAATGTTCTGGGGACATGGTTTCAAATCCTGCCATGGCAGATTGTGGAATTTGAATTCAATATGTATCTGGGATCAAGGGTTTATGATGATCAGGAATCCATTCCTGATTGTTGGAAAAACTCATCTGGTTCACTAATGTCCTTTAGGGAAGGAAACGGCTGTTCTTATCTGGTCTGGCCTGTATGTCACTCCAGATCCAAGCCAACGCTGTTGACTCTTAACTGCCGTCTGGTATGGCCAGTAAATGCTGGTTATCGAGCTAAGCCCTCATCCTGTGAACGAGTAACAAATACTCGTGGATCCTGCAGTAATAATGGGTGGTATCAAGTTGCATCGAAACTGAGTTAACTAAGTGACTGCTAATGTTGTGAAAAATAAATTCCTTGAGTGTATATCAGGTAGGTTGGAGAGTATGTTGTGAACCAAACTAGAGAGCAGATTATTTCGGATTTGGTGTTGTGTGATACTGATTAAGGATGATCAGCCATGATCATATTGAATGGTGGTGCAGGCTCGAAGGGCAGAATGGCCTACTCCAGCACCTATTGTTTATTATCTATTGTGTGATCGGAAAGACTAATTACTAACCTTGCTCTGAAGCAGCTTTGGAGGAATAGTGACATTAATATGTTATATTTTACACGGCGTCTGCATTCAATGTGGAATGTGTGAACATTCTGGTCAAACATCATGGAAGCCCAGAGGTTAGAGGGTCAAGTTCACTCCAGTGAATTGGGAAAGAACAACATAACATTCAGTAGGAGAACAATGGTTGTTAGACCCATATAGTCTTACCGCACGGAGACAGGCCATTCAGCCCAAACTGGTCCATTCCGCACAAAATGTCCATTCACACTAACCCCATTTCCCTGTATCCTTCTAATCCTTTCCTACCTCTGTATTTGTCCAAATGTATTTTAAATTTTGTGAATGTACCCGCCTCAACTACTTCTGCTGTCAGCTCATCCCATATGCATACCACCCTGTGTGTAAAAGAAATTGCCCCTCAAGTTCCCTTTTACTCTTTCCCCTCTGACCTTAAATTTATGCCCTCTAGTCCGTGACTGTCCAATCCTGGGGAAAAAAGACTCTATCCATGCCTCCCGTGACCTTATACACTACTATCAGATCCCCCTCAGCCTCATACATTCTAAAGTAAAAACTCCTAGCTTATTCAACCTCTCACTATAACTCAGACCATTGAGTCTTGGCAACATTCTTCGTAAATTTCTTCTGCACTCTTTCCAGTTTAATAACATCCTTTCACGAGCAAAGTGAACAAACTTGAACATGACGCTACAAGTATGGACTCGCCAACATCTTGTATAACTGCAACATAACTCCCTAATTTCGATACTCAGTGCTCTAACTGATGAAGGGCAGTGAGTCAAAAGCCTTTTTCAGTGCCTTGTCTACCTGGGACTCCACTTACAGAAAATCGTGCACCTGAATTCCCAAGGTCACTCTGTTCCACTGCACTCCTTAAAGCCCTGTCATTCGCCATGAAACTCCAGCTTTCTAAAATGCAAGAACTTACACTTATCTGAATTAAACTCAAATTGCCATTTCTCTGCCCAATTCTCCACCTGATCAAGGTACTGCTGCAATTTCTGAGATTTCTGATAACCTTCCTCACTGTCCACGACACCATGTATTTTTTGGTCACCTTGAAACTTACAAATTATACCTGTACATTCTCATCTAAATCATAGACATGTGTAATATATGAATGTATGGTCCCAGCACCGACCCTGAGGCATTCCACTCGTCACAGGCCTCTAGTCTGACAAGCATCCTTCCACGATTACCCTCTTCTTCCTATCATCAAGCTAATTTTGGACCTAATTTGCCAACTCCCCCTCAATTCCATGTGAACTAACCTTCCAGAGCAGCGTACCATGTGGAACCTTATTGAAGGCCTTACTGAAATCTATATATACAGCCATGTCCTTGCCAAAGTTACTGCTCACTTCATCAATGCAGTCTAACAAACTTGTGAGCCATAATCCTCCATTCACAAGGCCCTGTCTTTCCAAATGCATGGATATCTTCTCCCTCAGAATCTTGTCAAATAACTTACCTGCTCCAGATTTTAGGTTTACTGGTCTATAGTTCCCCGGTTTTTATTTGTAGCCCTTCTTGAATAACAGCACAGCATTCACTCCCCTCCAGTCCTCCAGGACCTCACCGATTGATGACCGATGATGCAAAAGTACCAACCAGGGCCCCCGCTATTTCTTTCCTGTCCTCCTGCAGTGTTCCTGAATATATATGTTCAGGACCAGGTGATTGATAGAAATACTACAAAGTCTGAAAAATATGTCTATTTATTTCAGGTAAAACACCCAAGAGTGAGAAAGTGAGTTAACAATGATTATCATAATAAATTAAAGATTACACGAATCACAGGAAGTAACTTCAGAAGAATTCCAGACATTGTGGAATCCTGAGAATTCTCAGAAAATTAAGATCCAGAAAAGGAGGGCCATGAAACGGGTAAAGAAATCAAAAAGCGAACATGCATGCAGACAAACACGAACACAAAGACTGCATAAATCTATGATATATATTTCAAAGGAAAGCGAAAAGCAAAGTCAAATGTGGAAATCTGCAATCAGGAGAGACGAGCTTATTATGGATAACAGGGAAATGGCCAAGCAAATAACCAGTTACTTTCTATCTGTCTTCATGGAGGAAGATCCAGAAAATCACCCAGAAATACAACGTCATTATATAGGACTTGTGGATCGAAAGACATAAAGTCAATTTATATCAGTAACAAGGCTCTACTTGAACATGCAGCTGGATTGAGCATTGCTAACCTTGACAAACTAGATGTACTTCATATCAAAATCTTCAGAAATAAACCACTAATTGAAGTATTAATTGCACTGTCGATGACTGTGTTCTATTACTCAGTGCATTCTGCATAGTCTGGAACCAAGCACTATGGATGTACGGTAGTGATCCCAGCATCTACAAAGGGAAGAAGAGATAGTGTGGAGAACTACAGACCAATTAACTTGACATTGTGGGGAAACTGTTGGAGTCTATTATATAGGATGTGATATTCGTTATTTAGAAATTAACAGCAACATTGGAAAGAATCAGTATGTATTTCTGAAAGGGAAATTATACTTGACAATCTTTGGAATTGTTTGAAGTTGATTCTTACAGCATAGATAATGGGGAACCAGTACAATTGGCACATTTTAGATTATCAGAAGGCTTTCTATAAGAACTCACACAATGAGTTCATAACTGCAATGAATGTGAAGGGTATTTGGAGGAATATATGCAAGTGGTAAGTTAAAGTTTGGATTGCATTGCTTTAAGGGAGGCAGAATATAGATGGAAAGACATGTTGAAGCAGTTTAACAGCATGTTGGTGAGACTGTACCTGGAATATTGTGGACAGTTTTGGTCACCAAATCTGAGAAAGAATATACTGACCACAGAGGAAGTTCAATGGACATTCTCCAGATTAATCCCTCAATTGGCGAGATTGCGTGATGAGGAAACTCGACCTGTGTTCTCTAGAGTTTCAAAGAATGAGAGATAGGTCACTGTGAAATGTATAAAATTCACAAAACATGTGACAAGTTGAAAATTAACAGGATGTTTCTCCGGCTGCCTAATACACAATCACGGGAAATAATGGCATGAAGGTCAGACCATTTAAGGCTGCAATAAGATGGATATTCTGCACGCGTAGGGGACTAACTAACACAGGGGCATGGAAACCCGCTGGCAGGGCAAGATTAGGGAGAATTCCCAATTATTCTACGAGTGTGTCCAGCGGAACAGAATAACCAGGGAACAGGTAGGTCTCATTAGTGACTTGCCAAATTGCATCCAAATGAAGTTTAGTGGTAGGAGACACAAGATGGTGGTTGATTCCTTGTGTGACTCGAGGCCAGTGTCCAATGGTATACCACAGGGATCAGTGCTGTATCTCTTATCATTTGTGATTCGGAGGTGCTGGTGTTGGACTGGGTGGACAATGCTGTAAATCTCATAACACCAGGTTAGAGTCCAACAGGTTAATTCTGCGGCACTACCTTTCGAAGTGCTGCTTCTTCATCAAAGCGCACAATCACCTGATGAAGAAGTAGCGCTTGGAAAGCTAGTGCCTCCGAATAAACCTGTTGGACTCTAACCTGATGTTGTGTGATTTTCCACTTTAATATTTGTGGTACTCATAAATGATGTAGCTGTGAATATGGACGAGGTGTGGGGAGTGTGAGAAGTAAGTTTGTGTTTGATACACAGATTGGCCGTTGGCTGGCAGTGAGGAGGCAGGCATTAAGTTATGGGAAGATACAGATGAAATGGTCAGATGGACAGATCAATGGCAAATGGAATGTAACCCTGATAAATATGAGGTGATACACTTTGGAAGAAGGAGAGGACTCAATGAATGGGAGCACACTAGGAAGTTCAGAGGGTGCTTCTCCACGCATCCCTGAATGTGAGTGGACAGGTTCATACACAATTTGGGAAAGCATATTGGACTGTAAACATAAACTTGATTCATTGAGGCTCAGATTATAAGAGCTATGCGGAACTTTGATGAGGCCAAGATGGAATACTGTGTGTAGTTTTGGGAACCATATTACAGGAAGGATGTGACTGCACGGGAGGGTTTGAAGAGGAGATTCACCAGGATGTTCCCTGGGATTGAGCATATCAGCTATAGAGAGAAGCTGGATAAACTTGAGTTGTTTAGTTTGGAGAAGAGGAGGCTGAGGGGGACGTATTCAAAAGCATAGGATTACGACGAGCATGGACAGGGTGGATGGACAGCAGCTGTTCCTTTTAGTCAAAGGGGCACACTATTAAAGTGAAGACTTTGCGGTTTAGAGAGGATTTGAGGATTGCTTTTCAGCCAGTGTGTATTGGGGTCTGAAGTACTCTTCTTGAAAGAGGAGATGTCATGGCAAACTCAAAATCATTCGAAAATACACGGTTGTGCACTTGAAGTGCCTTAAGATTCACGGCTAGGTGTATTGTGTCGGAAAGTGGGCCTTGTGTAGATCATGCTGTATTTCTGATAGAGTCTTTGCTTCTGTGATTGTATGGCTGTAGAAGGCCAATCAGTGAGTACCTTAAAATTGGAATTGATCGGTTTCTGAAGAATGTCTTAACAAAGTTTATAAGACAGAACTTGTGGTATTTTCTGAAAATATGTTAATGGCAAAATTAAGAGAAAGAAATGTGCAGCTTTCTTACAGTTTGATGTCAGATAATTGAGGACCAGGAAATGATAGAATTATGGAACAAAAGTTTCAGTCATGCCTTCACAGAGGAAAACAAAATAAAAAAGAAAACTTCCTAGCAATACTAGGGATCTTTAGTCTGGTGAGAAAAAGGGAATGGTATGAAATTAGCAACTAAACAGTTTAGATAAAGTATCGGAATGAAATTAATGGACGTAGACAAAGTCAACAGAGATTTATGAAATGGGAATCATATTTGAGAAAGTGGCTTTTAGCAACATTATGGAGAAGGTATCAATGTAATACGAGTGGAATCTCAGAAAGATTTTTGATAAAGCCCCAAGCCTATTGTGCAAATTCGAATCCTATGGGACTGGGTCTAACGTATGGTCATGGTTTTAGAATGGGAGAGCTGGCAGGAAACACAGCGCAGGAATAAAACAACATTTTTTTTTAAATGGAAGGCTAGGAGGATATAGCAAGTTTCGTGTCTTGGGCCCCAGCTATTCCCAATACACATCATATATTTGGTTGACGGGCTCAAATGCAATATTCCCAAGTCTGCTGACAACACTAAACAATGTCAGCCTGTGAGTTGGCGAGAAAGATGTAAAAATGCTCCAAAGTGACTGAGACAAGTGAAATTACTTGGATAATATGTGGCAGATGGAGAGCAATTGGGAGAGATGTGATGTTGTGTAATTTGATGGAAACAATAGAATGGCAGCCTCTCATTTGAAAAGGGAGTGGTTGAAAAATGTTGTTCTACAAGGGAACTTAAGCTGCATTTTCCTTTATTTCTGCACAGCCCTCTGAGTACATGTGACAGTAAGTCTGAAGCCAGAAGTCAATACTGGGAATGGCATTGACACGCTGACCAGTGTATATAGACCCAGCAAGTGGGGAGCTGTAACATTGAAGGATGACCTTGTACCAGTCACTAAAGCAATATTGCAGGAGCAGAAAGCAGGTAGACAGATAAATGATGTATTTCACCTTCATTTCAGGGGAATTGAGTGCAGGAGTAAGAGTATCTTACTGCAGTTGTACAGGGCCTTGGTGAGACCCCATCCCGAACATTGTACAGTATTGTGTGCAGTTTTGGTCTCTTTACCCAATAAAGGACAAACCTGACATTGAGGGAGAGCAGCGAAGGATGACCACACTGATCTCTGGGATGACAGGCTTGTTGTGGGAGCAGAGTTTTGGGCGACTGGACCTGTATTCCATGGGATTTAGGAAAATGAGTGGTGATCACAGTGAAATATATAAAACTCTGACAGGGCGAGACAGATTGGAAGTTGGCTTGGACGCCTGAAACAAGGGGCCACAGCATTAAGTACAGAGAGGCCACTTTGCATTGAGATGAGAATAAATGTCTTCACTCAGAGACTGGCGAACCAGGAGTACTCTCTCCCAGCTCAGGCTGTGGAAACTTAGGCACTGAATATAAATAAGGATTTCTGGAAATTAAAAGGATAGCGGAGTATCGTGTGAAGATAGAAGATCAGCTATCAATCCAGGTTATTCACCAATAATTCAGTCGCTGTGTTCCTGTGCAACACCGTGTTGTGCAAATTCGTGCAATATTAATAATGGGGTCTATGGGAAAAAGAGGGTAAGGGGCGAACCCCCAAAATTATTAGTAAAGCCAAAAATTTAATTTAGTCTAACACACATACTAACAAAGTCAAAATAAAACTTTAAGTCCCATATTGTAAAAAAAACAGTGTTGTAAATGTAACACTTTCAAAATACAGGTCACTGACTACAGCAGTGTACCTTTCACCACACTCTTCACCAGAAAGCGCGTGAGGCTGACTGAGCACGTGATGCCGATGGAGAGATTCCAGTTCTCCTCAAGATTCTCCCCACAGTTTGAAATAAAGTTCTTACTAAATGGATACTACAACTCCCCATCTCAGGCTCAGTTTCAAGGTTTCCAGAGCGGATTCCATTCCTGTTTTAGCTGAACACATTGATTGTACATTTTGCAGACAGAGGATCCTGAGGCTGGGTTTTGCTGTTCAGTTGGTTCCCGGCAAGGAATTGCGTCACAGTGAACGGGAGTTCACTTTATGGAAAAAGGTTCATGAATCACATTGCAGCCAAATTGTATTTAATCAGCACGCTTTATCTGAGAACTGCCTGTATATTGAATGGAGGAGCAAAATTGATGGGCTGAAGGGACTACAGCAGTTCTCACTTTATATTTCACAATGTTTAAACATATTAAGGGATATGAATATTGTATGGGTAAAACTGCATTAAGGAGATGTTCGACCATTAACTTGCACAGAGAAAGCTCGATGTGTTGTGTGACGTATTCATTTCCCGAAGTTCCTGTACAGTTTGTGGGAAAGCTCAGTAAATGTTGTCACATTCCGTCAGATGTTAGGATGGAGGTCTCTGCAGGGTCAACAGGACTATGTTTCCCGTTCCCTTTTCCGACACCAAAGTTGGAGCCAGGTGTTCTCTCCGGGTATATCCTTTAAGAGTTCGGAGCAGTTGATACAATTGAGTGTCTTGCTTGGCCGTTTCAGGGACTATTGAGTTTATCACATGTCTGTGCGTCTGGAGTCACTTTTAGGCCAGACCAGGAAAATACGGGAGATTCACTTCCTGAAAGTACATTGGGGAAGGAAATCGATGTTTACAATCAACATTGGACACAAGATCACTATTACTGACACCAGATTTTCGATCTTGATATGTTAATAATTGTTTTTATCTTCCACCAGCTGCCCAAGCATGAGCCTGGTCTGTATTAGTAATCCAATGACAATTCCACAACAGCACCATCTCCACATGGAGACCTATCTGAAACCACGCTGAGCAGGTTCTTTCTGTGCTACTTGACAGCTCTGTCATATAGAAGTCCCACCAATTAGACTGTCGTGATGGGACTGATGGGGTGGTAATTGGTCAGATTGTATTTATTCCCCTCTTAGGAAACTGGACATAGCTGAGTAATTTTCCACATTGCCAGGGAGATGTCAGAGTTGGAGCTGGAATGAAACAGCTTTCCCAATGACACGGCTTATTGTGCAGCACACGTCTTCAGTCCCATTGCAGGAATGGGGTCAGGGCCCATTGCCTTTGTTGTATCTACTGTGTTCAGCGGTTTCTTCACGTGCAGCGGGTCGAATTGGTTGAAGACTGGCATCTGTGATTCTGTGGTCATCATGATAGGGTAAGTTGGATCATCCACTCAACACATCTGGCTGAGGATAGTGCAGACACCACATACTTGACTTTTACAGTGTTGTGCAGGACTGTTCCATTATTTAGGATGGGGATATTTGTGGAGTCCTCTCCTCCAGTACGTTGTTTAATGGTCCATCGACATTTATGCTTGGATTTGGCAGGATGACAGTGCTTCGATCTGATTTGTTACTCGTGGTATAATTTCTGCCTCTGTACAAGATGTTAGTTCTGCTGTTTCCAGACTAACCAGCCAATTGCGGTAGCTTTAATGGGTTGTCATCAGGTAAAGGTACACATGGTCCTGACCCTGGCATGTTCACCCACACTCGTCACTGAACTATAGATCGGCTTGAGGGTAATGGTGGACTGAGACATTATCCTGGGGGAAAGGTTACAGATTGTCATTGAATACAATTCTGCTTCTGCTGTTGCTGCTGTGACCTACAGCATCAGATGATAACCCAGTTTTAGCTGCAATATCTACAATTCAATCCTACTGACTGTCCCCCAGTTCACACCGAGACCCATTCACCCATTAACCCTGTATTCAGTGACATACTCTGGTTTCTGATGCGGTAACACTTCCATTTTCATATCCTCATTCTGCTGAAATTCTTTCCATGGTGTCACGCCTCCAAGTTATTACTTTAATTCAATCAATTTAAGGTACGGATCTAAATCTTTTCCTTTCAGTAAAGCCATCTTCTGTATTTGAAGTGAATGTGTTTCCTTCTGTTTTTCTCCCTGACCATAATTCAGAGCTCTGCTGTGTCAGTGATGCCAGCCTTATGCAGTTCCAGAGTCAAGGAACTTGTCAACATGCATTATCGTTCAGTTCCCAGTGTACGGCACTCCATGTTGGACAGGATGTTTGGGCATCTTTGACATTCATCGTTGGAAATTGTTCAAAAACAGAAATTACTGATGATGTTGCAGCATATTCTGGAGTGAATGCAGATATAAACTTGCAGGTCTATTGAAACTTCTACAAAGCTCTCTGTTTCTCCAGCGATTTTGGGTATTTTTATTTCCAGTATCGATCGCTATTTTTTAATTGAAAATTTGTCCTGTGCCCCGATTCATTTCTGGAGAAACTCAGCAGGTCTGTCAGCATCTGCAGAGACAGGGAAACAGAATTAGTGTTTCAAGTCTAGTGTGACACTTCTTCAGAACTCAAAATGATTGGAAAATGTGCTTTAAATCCCTAGCTAGGGTTGGGGAATGGGTGACAGGGGAAAGAGGGTGCGGCAAAAGATTAAAGAAGATTCTGTGAAACGGGTTTAAATTAAGATGCGATGGGGAAAGGTGTTCTCTCTATTGAGTGCAAGATAAGGAAGATACAAGCACAGAAGATCATTGGGAGGCCAGGTGGGGGAATGTTGACTATATGGTATTATATAGATCTGGCCATAGTTACGTTTTCATTGTCGAGATCATCACCCCCACTAGACAAATAAATTCAGGTGCGTGACTTGTTATTGGCAATAAATAAGCGTTTCATGCTCCCTCAGTATTGTAATATGGAGAAAAACAAATAATAGTATGAAGTTTTGGCTGTGTATTGTTTTACTGTCATGTTTAATATAGTTTCAAATTTGCAGCACTTGTCTTTAAATGCTTGTTCTTGAAGTTAGTATCAGATGGAGTGTAGAAGGTTGTGGACTGACATTATAGAAGTTTATGAAATCAAGAGAGGTACGCATCGGGTGAATAGCCAAGGGCTTTTCCACAGGAGGGGAGAGTTCAACCATAGGAGGCATAGGTTTAAGGTGAAAGGGGGAAGATGTAAAAGGGACGCAGTGGCAGTGTTTTTATACAGAGTGGTACGGGTATGGAATGAGCTTTCAGAGGAAGAGTGGTAGATGCCAATATAGCTATAACATTTAAAACTCATTTGGACAAACATACGAATGGGAAACATTTCGAGGCCTATGGGCCAAATGAAAGCAGATGGGGCTAGTTTAGATTGGAAAACCTGGCCAGCATGGACATTAAGAAAAGCTTCACGCAGTGTCAGTGAGGGTTTGTGAAAGGGAAATTATATTTTGCCCTGTCAGATCATGCAAAGATTTATGGAGATGCCTGGAAATAAAACAAGCGGACTTGATAAAGGGGATCTGGTAGACAAGAGGCTTTTCAGAGATTTTCCGCAGGGTATTACAAAATAAAAGATCTTACTCAAGCCGGAAGCTCGTAGGATGACGGATAATGTATTAACATGCGATGATGACTGGTTAACACATAGAAATCAATCAGTCAGGATTAATGGATCTTTATGATAAAGGTGTATCTGCTGGATCACCACACATATCAGTCCGATGGCATCAGTTATTGCAATCTATACTGACAGCCTGAAGGAGGGAGCTTAGTGCAATATACACCCGAGTTTGTGGAAGACACTGAGAACCGAAAGGCTGGCTGTTATTTAATGGAGACGACTTCCAAAAAAGGAGGAGTACAAAGTGATTGGAGTCTTCCTGAGTATGAAGCATAACGTCAGCATGCTGATGCAGCAAGTAATGCGGTTGGATCATTAACCGGCTTCCAGAGATGAAAGGGTTGAGTTATTCAGAATCTCTGTAATGGTGAGGTGATTATTCATTGGGGTTTAAATGAATGAAGAGGGATAGTGCTGAAATATATAAGATACAGGGCGGGCTTGAGGAGGTAGATGTTGAGAAGTTGCTCCCATTCCTGGGCAGAGTGCCGAACTCGAGGATATAGATACCGAATAAGGAACATCGATTTCAATCTGAGATGCAAAGTGATGCCTTCTCTCAGAAGGTAGTGAATATCTGGAATTCCCTAACCCAGAGAAGTGTGGAGGGATACAGGAGTCGGCAAGAAAGTGGAGTTGAGCCATGGAGTAGATCAGCCATGTTCTTATTTTATGACAGGGCAAGCTTGAGGGGGCGAATGACCTACTTCCGTTCCTATTTATTAATTTCACATGTTACGCTGTTGGAAACTAACAGGTTATTTTCCTGGAAGTCGTGTTGCACAATGTTGCATTCAGGGACAGCAGATGATTTGTTTAGGTTAACCGTAGGTGGGGTATGGGGGCTGTATACCCAGTGTATCTAAGTCTGTAACATGACCCACATCTGGAGCAGATGTTACAGAGAGGGGAAACCTGGAAAGAGAGCTTGGGGGTGGGGGTCAGTTCCTGACTCAGCCTGGATTTTCCAAGTAGTTTTCCAAAACTACACCTCACCATCGGAGTGGCCTTGATGTGCCTCTGTGTTGCAGGTCTGAAGGGTTGAACGTAACATCAGAACATGGGACTGAGGCACGTGAGTGGGCCATTCTGCCCATTGACACTACTCCACCAGTAAATAAGGTTGTGGTTCATCTCATTGTGTTTCCAGCTGCACTTTGCTCCCGATGCACTATTTTCCCTGATTCACCTGTTTCTGGAAAATCATTTTATATTATATCGAAGCCAGCCTCGATATAATATAAAGATTCAGCCATCCCAAACTTCCGGGAAAGAGAATTCCCACTGGAATAAATTCCCACTTGGTGAATTTCTCCAAATTCCTGCTCTGACTGAGGTTGGAGGGTGTCACTGTTTCATTTTTATCCCACTCTTCCACTGCTCCCAACAAATTTAAAATGTAGCTTAAAAATGTATTGTTGGAAAAGCGCAGTAGGTCAGGCAGCATCAAAGGAGCAGGAGGATCGACGTTTCGGGCATATGCCCTTCTTCAGCAATGAGGAGGGTGTGCCAAGCAGGCTAAGATAAAAGGTAGGGAGTAGGGACTTGGGGGAGGGGCGTTGGGAATACGATAGGTGGAAGGAGGTTAAACTGAAGGTGATAGGCTGGAGAGGGATGGGGCGGAGAGGTCGGGAAGAAGATTGCAGCTCAAGAAGGCGGTGCTGAGTCTGAAGTTGGGGAGAGGGGAAATGAAGAAGCTGGAGAAATCTGCATTCATCCCTTGTGGTTGGAAAGTTCCGAGGTGGAAAATGAGGCGCTCTTCCTCCAGGCATCGTGTTGCTACGGTCTTGCGATGGAGGACGCCAAGGACCTGCATGTCTTTGGCGGAGTGCGAGGGGGAGTTAAAGTGTTCAGCAACGGGGCGGTTGGGTTGGTTGGTGCGGGTGTCAAAGCGGTGTTCTCTGAAACGTTCTGCAAGTAGGCGGCCTGTCTCCCCAATGTACAGGAGGCCACATCGGATGCGGCGGATGCAGTAAATGATGAGTGTGGAGTTGCAGGTGAATTTCTGACGGATATGGAAGGATCCCTTGGGGCCTTTGAGGGAAGTGAGGGGAGAGGTGTGGGCGCATGTTTTGCATTTCTTGCGGTTGCAGGGGAAGGTGCCAGGACCAGAGGTTGGGTTGGTAGGGGGTGTGGATCTGACGAGGGAGTTGCGGAGGGACTGGTCGTTCCAGAACGATGATAGGGGTTGAGAAGGAAATATATCCTTGGTGGTGGGGTCCGTTTGGAGGTGGCGGAAATGATGAAGGATGATATGATGTATCTGGATGCTGGTGGGGTGGTAGGTGAGGACCAGTGGGGTTCTGTCCTTCTGGCGATTGGAGGGGTGGGGTTCACGAGCGGAGGAGTGGGAAGTGGAGGAGATGCGGTGGAGAGCATCGTCAACCACGTCTGAGGGGAAATAGCGGTCTTTGAAGAAGGAGGCCATCTGGGTTGTTCGGTCTTGGAATTGGTCTCCCTGGGAGCAAATGCGGTGGAGACGAAGGAATTAGAACATGCGATGGCGTTTTTACAGGGGGCAGGGTGGGAAGAGGTGTAATCTGGGTAGCTGTGGGAGTCAGTCGGTTTATAGTAAATGTCCGTGTTGATTCGGTCGTCTGAGATAGAAATGGAGAGGTCTAGGAAGGGGAGGGAGGAGTCTGAGACGGTCCAGGTAAATTTGAGATCGGGGTGGAAGATGTTAGTAAAGTGGATGAACTATTCTCCTAGTAAACTTTAAATGTAACGAGGTTGGTGATATGGCCGATCATAAAGTTCTCAGACTGCGTCAGGTTCAGTGACAGGAACAAGTCAGGCAGATTTCTTTAGTCAGCCACAAATAACTAATAGAACTGTCGGATGTGCATGGTGGATATCTGGTTAGCACTGCTACTTCCCATCATTAAGGAGCTGCTTTCAATATAACCTCAGGCGACGCTATGTGTGGAGTTTGAGCATTCTCTCTGCAGTTTTCTGTGTGGGTTTCGTCCCAATGCTCCAATTTCCTCCAACAGTCCAAAGATCCGCAGCTTAGAGTAGATTGGCCATGCTAAATTGCCATCATGCCCAGAGATGTGTAGGTTAGGTAGGTTACTCATGGGAAATGCAGGGTTACTTGGATAGGGTAGGGGGGCAGGTCAGGTGGATGCTGTTTGGCGGGTCAGTGTGGAGTTGATGGATGGGATGTCCTGCTTACACACTGTAGAGATTCTGTGAAAATGACAAGAAATTTAGACTATACCCAGTGGGTATCTATCTGATCCACTCTCATCTGGGTCTTGTATGTTTCAATAAGGTCATCTCTCTTTGCAAGGGTGACCTGTTAAATCCTGCATAATATAAGGTACTCATTCCTGGAATGTGTGAAGTGAAACATCTCCGAACTGCTTCTAACATAATTATATTCTTTCTCAGATAAGGAGACAAAGAAAAAATAATCTCACACTCAGATCTTGAGTTTTATTTTTTTTTCTCAGTGTTGTGGTTCTTTGTAACTCTCTTCCCCACAGAGCATTGGAGGCAGAGATATTGAATAATTTTGTGGAACAGACAGAAGGTTCATAAATAACAACGGTATCGAGGATTATCAGGGATTGACAGTAATATGCAGTATGGGGGTAAATGTAGACAGTGGTACCAAATGACGCTGCTCCAGAACATCCAGGAATATAATTCAAAACGAAATGGTAATATCGATAAAATGTTAAGGGGGAAGCCCAGATGGTGGCGATTTGGAAGGTCTGTTTAACTGGGGTCTGCATCACAGCACAGGCAAAGTGGCTCTCTAACCCACCCCATACCAGCCAGTTACTTAACATTCAACACTAAAAAGAGCGATAGAATCTTTACTAATCCCGTTTCGTCAAGTGGAAATGACAAAACATGGGAAAGGTTCGAGCAAGTCACAACATGCAGTGCACCCGTCAGAAGCATCGAGCAGGCCTGAGGCTGTAGCTGTAACCCACTCTGCTCGTTCCATGGACCCAGTTACTCACCAGGCCTTGGTCACTGAGTTCACCAACTTAAGTGAAATGATTGAAGGCATGACTGAACAGAAGTCCAGCTGTGGCTAGAACCGCTCTCAGACGTGCTCCAAAAACATGAGAAGCATCTAGACAGCCTTGGAAACAGAACATACAATGTCAAGTGCCGAACTGCATTGACAGAGACTGCGATCAATTCCTCTCGGGAGAGGATCCTCCTCCTTGAAATACAGGTCCATACCTTAACTGAACAAGATGACCACCTCGAGAACAGGGACAGGACGAAGAATGTTCGCATCGTCGATCTGCTGGGCCAGACGCCAGGTGGTCAGCTTTGATCTGGCTGCTGTGATTCCTTCACTTCGAAGCTGAAGTTCATTGGGTTACGGCACGGTGGTTATACTCAGACCAACACCTTTGCCCTGTCCTTGTGCGGTTACATAGTTACAGGGATAAACAAAGACTGATGGAAGCTCAGTGTGGTTTCCGATGGCTTTAATCCACGAGAGCTCCAGGATTATGTTCTTTTATGACTTTTCAGCATCGGTGATTCAGGAAAGAAAATCTTTTGATGATATCAAGAGAAGAGTAAGGGAACTCGGGATTCAGTATCCCTTAAGGTTCCCAGCGATGCTCTGTATTGCTTTGAATGGTTCAATTAACTCGTCTGATTCTCCAGAGAAAGCGAAAACTTTGTGGATAATTTAAAGAAAGCTGGATGTTTAGATAATCATGTTTCTCCCTTAAAGAAATGTTGTTGGATTTTTCTGGTATTAACCAGTGTTAAATTATAGTCAGGGATGGGTAGAGTTCACACTTTTAACTTCTTCATTAGTATTACTACTTGTTTTCTCTTTCTTTGCTTGTGTCGGAGGTGTGGCTCAAGTTGCAGGGAGTTACAAAGGTAGTTGTGATGACAACTGCCGACCTAAGGACAGTTGAAGCCTGGTTTTTGTTATTAATTGCCCTGAATGCCATATTGGTAGCGGGGAGAAGATAAAGTTTTGGGATATGTAAGCACCTCCAATGGGCGGGGTAAATTTCCATATAAAATGTCATTGGCAGTTCGGATTTTGTTTCGTTCATTTTTTTTATGTGATTAGCTTTGGAAAGTTTTGCGAGCTTGTTAGTTGTAGTAGTAATAGTTTGTATCGTTTTTAGGGTCGCTGAGTGTTTTATCATTAATGCTCAGCGATGTGTAATTCGATGTGAAACTCTCTCGAATTCAAATGTTGCTGCAATGTGTTATGGATTATTATGTGGTTAAATGGTGTACCTGAAACATTAAGGGCAGTGATCTGCCAGTCAAGAGGAAAAATGTAATTTCTCGTCTTAAAATCAAAGAGGGTGGATGTTGCCTATTGCAGGAGATGCACCGTGATGACAAGGAACATATGATGTTACAGCAGGGCGGCTTTGATCGGGTTTATTTTGCGTCTTTTAATACTGTGAGTAGGGGAAAAGTCAGAATGGATAGTAAGAATCTTCCATTTAAATCACTAGATTGTATTAAACACTCATGGAAGGATCATAATCCTCAAAGCCTTGAACTATGGGAATTAATACAGTGTTTTGAATTGCCACCCAGTGCACCCGCTTAAAATCCTGGTAGATGCAATTCCCAAATTAAGTTATCTTGCATCGTGGCACATTATTGTAGAGGATATTTCAACGGTGGACAGAATGTCCAAAGGTCCCCAATACCCTCGTTATAATGTACGTAATTAGTGGATTTGTGTGCAGAATCAGAGCTGGTGGATGTCTGGAGGCAGTTCTACTTCACAAGTAGAGATTTCATTTTCCTCTTGAACCCGCATAAATAGCACAAGAGGGTTGATCTCTTCCCCATCCCTGAACCAATCTTAGGTTCGCTGGCATCCTGCACAATTGGGAATATTACCCCAACATACTTGCCTCAGAGGTGGGATAGAAGTCACATAAGATTATGTTGTTTGTAGATGAAGGTCTTATATTTTTGTCAAATCCCGCAATTTCGGCAGCTCACGTGATGCAATGCATTAAATCGCTCGTCGCCTTTTTGGGCTTTAAGATTAATTTTGCAAAGTTGGAGGCCATGCCTATGGGAGGTCTTAGGGAAATACCAGATTTTGAGGGTAAATCCTGTTTTCCTTTTAAATGGATGGGGGTGGGTGGGGGGAGGGAGGTTTCTCTATTTCAGAATATTCATTACATCCGTTTTTGATCATTTATTTAACATGAACTATGTCCATTTGTTTGAAAAATTAAACAAGACCTTCAAAGAAGGGAGGCACCTCCAATATCCTGGCTAGGTCGGATAGCTGTTCTTAAAATGAATGTTCTTCCTCATTTATTGTAACCCGTGTGAAAGCTTCCTTTGATGTTTCCCAGACAGACATTTAGGAAATTTTATGGCTGGTTAACTTTTTCATTTGGCACCATAAGCGACTCTCTATCAAGTTAACCAAATTTTAACTACCCCACATTGTGGGGAGTAGATCTCCCAGATTAAAAGCTATGAATTCAGGTCTTTTTTATCCTATGTTAGTGCCTGGGCCGCTGAGGACTCGGCGTCAATAGGATTAGATATTGAACCCTCTCGGACAAAGTGGACCCTTATTGGTCTGCTGGTCTTAGACAAAATGAGAATATTTATGGAGTATTGTCATAACCTAATAATTATCAATACTGTTAAAGCATGAATGACAATGCGTCACATTGAGGGCAATACAGTCAAAACCATGTTTCTTACCCCTATAATTGGTATACCGGGTTGTCATCCTGGGATAATGGTTTCCAGGTTTAAACTGTGGGCAGCAAAGGGTGTGTCTTACTTGAGTGATTTAGAATTAGTCGAATCCTTACAGTGTGGATAAAAGCCCTTGGGCCCATCAAGGGTAAAAACATTCTCTGCTCGAAATTGTATTTTATAACAAGACGTGTTTAGAAGTTGTTTTTGGTTTAATATCATTATGGTGAGTCAACTGAAATAACCAGAATTACATAGTGTGATTGGATATCTATAACCATAAAATAAGAGTATATTTTTGTTTGGTTTGTGTAAAGCATGCTGACTGTCGCATGAAAGTATACAGTTGATGGAATATACTGTTAGGAGAGTGCGTTCAATTGGAAATGCCCTCAAACAGGCGCTTGAAGAAAATTGGTGTAAAAGTGCCTGAGTGCCGTCTGGACAGTGACAGGAACGCAGAGGGTTGAATGACTGAAAGCTCCTGTATCTGAGAAAAGCATCAGATCAGCTGGGAACTTATTAAATGCTAGAGCACATTTGAAGGGCTGAATGGCCTCAACATGGTTTGAAATATATGTGATTTCGAAAACGTGCATCTCTACTCCTTCCTCTTTTGTAGTTACACACTGGGGCACTGCCATTTTCCTGAAACTGGGCATTATTTGGAACACTATCTGGAACATTCCATATTCCATATTCCATATTCAGACCATGCTCGGTGGTTCTGCTGGTATGGCCCCCTCTGGGAAGGCAATGGCCCCGCTCTGCACTAGCCCATCCACTATGCACAACATACACCGTCAACAAACTATCTGCCATGATCGGGGTAAACGGTATAGGGCAGATCCAAACTGAGAAAGCTCAGCCGTGTGCCCCTTGGCCTTTTAAAGATGGCACCAGTGACAGGGAACACGGAATATCTAGGGAAATCCTGGCGACTGTGAGTACCTCCAATCATGATGGGTGGGAGAATCGGGCTGGCATTCAATGAGAGCTGGGTGGGGTGGGGTGGTATTTAATGAGGTGAGTTTGATAGGATAGCATCAGGAAACTAGCTCAGCTTCGTAAAGACAATCTTTCTGTCACACTCAATGAAAATGACACTGAGACAAATTACTGTTTTATACAGTTCAATGAGCCGAAGACTCTGCTGTCCTCACTCCCAGTTACAAAGTTGCAGAACAAATGCTCATTCAAAACTTCCCATCGCCTGAACTCACAGCATTATTCCATTCACTCATAATTCTTCATAATACTGACCCGTGTTGCATGATACTATCGAAATGTCTTCCTATCAACATTCTAAAACCTGTGAACATATCTTTCCATAACATTTTTTCTCAGTCTGTCCCTCTCTGTCTCTATCCTGAAACACACGTATTTACTGCATGGAAACAGGCCCTTCGGCCCAACTGGTAGATGCCGACCAAAATGTGCATCCACACTCACCCCAATTCCCTGCCCTTGCTCCTTTCCTATCCATGTATTTATCCAAATACCTTTTTAATGTTGTTATTGTACCCACCTCAACCACTTCCACTGGCAGCTCAGTCCAAAGGCAAAACACAGTCTGTGTAAAAACGTTGACCCTCAGGTTCCTTTTTATTTTTGTCCTCTCCAAATATTAACAGATGTCCTCTAGTCCTTGGTTTCCCAACCTTGCAAAAAAATTGAAATATTCACCCTATGCATGTTTCTCATGATTTGATAAGAGGTACACTTCTATATAATCCCCCTCAGTTTTCTACGCTGTGAAGAAATATGTTCTAACCTGTCCAACTTCTCCCTATAATGCAGACCCTTTAGCCCAGGAAACATCTTTATAAATTTCTTGTACATTCTTTCTCGTTCAATAATATCCTTTCTAGGGCAAGGTGAACAAAACTGAGCACAATACTCCAACTGCAGCCTTACCAACAGCCTGTACAACGGCAACAGAACGTCCCAACTTCTATACTCAATGTCCTGATGTAGGCCAGTGTGCCAACAGCCTTCTTCACTGTCCTGTATATCTGCGAATCAAATTCAGACAACCATGCACCTGATTTCCAACATCCTTTTGTTCCACTACACTCCTTAAGGCCCTCTCATTCACCATTAAACTCCCACCTGAATTTGACTTTCCAAAATGAAAGATGTTGCATTTATCTATATTAAACTCCATTTGCTGTTTCTCAGTCCACTTCCCCAGCTGATCAAGGTAGTGCTGCAATTTCTGATAATGTTCCTCACTGTAAACAATACCTCCTATTTTAGTGCCATCTGCAAACTTACTAACCTGCATTGTGCACTCTCGACTATATCAGTGATCTAGATAACAGACAGCAATGGAGACAGTACAGACCCCTGAGGCACTCCACTAGTCACAGGCCTCCAGTCCGACAAGCATACCTCCACCATAGCCATTTGCTTTATAATGTCAAAGCAATTGCATCGCCAAATTGCCAGCTTACCTTAGAGTCTGTGCGATGTAACCTTCTAAAGCGGCCTTTGATGTGGAATCTTAGTAAAGGCCTTACTGAAATCCATATAGATTATGTTGACCGCCCTGTCCTCGACAACTTTCCTGGTCACTTCCTTAAAAAACCCTAATAAAATTTGGAAGGCATGATCTGCCATGCACAAAGCTATGCTGACTGCTTCAAGTCAAACACTGTCTTTCCAAATGCATGCATATCTTGTATCTCAGAACCTTCTCAAGTAGTTTACCGCAAACAGATGTGAAGCTTACTGGTCTGTATTTCCCAGGCATTTATTTGCAGCCCTTCTTGAAGAAGGGCACTATATATTTGTTACTGCCCAGTCTTCCAGGACCTTGGCGTCTGTCTTCTCTCACCTCTTGCAGTGCTCTTGGATATATCTGGTCAGGACAAAGAGATTTATCTGACTTTGTGCATTCTAATATGTCCAGCAGCACCTCTACTGTGATTTAGACAGTACCAAGATATGACAATTAACCTCCCAAAGGTCACAAGTCTTCATGTCTTTCTTCATGGTAAACACAGAGGGGAAATTGAGGACCTCAACCATCTCTTGTAGTTTTACACATGCGTGCCTATTTTGGTTTTTAAGGCATCCTATTCTCTCTCTAGTTGTTCTTTTTCTTTACTATAGTGAACTTGGTTTCACCCTAATCTTCTCAGCCAAGGCTATCTCATGCTCCCTTTTTGCCTTCCTGATTTCCGCTTCAGTAAACTCCTGTATCCCCTGTGTACCTCTAGAGATTCCCTTGATCCCAGCTGCCTGTACCTGAACCACGCCTCCTTTTTGTTGGTCAGAGCATCAATATCTCTTGTCATCCAGGGTTTTCTCTTCCACCCTCACTTTCCCTTCACCCTCACAGGAATATATAAACCTTGAACTCGAGCTATCTCACTTTTACAACCCTCCCTCGTGCCCAATATCCTTTTCCCTGAAAACAAACTACTCCAATTAACCCCTGCAATCCTCTGTCTAATTCCAACAAAATACGCCTTGCCCCAATTTAGAACTTGAATCTGTGGATCAATTTTGTCCCTCCCATAACTATTTTAAAATTAATACAACGCCAGTCACTTTTCCCAAAAATCTCCCCCACTTTACCACCATCACCTATTCATCCCTATTTCCCAACAGTAGGTCGAGTGTGTCCATTCCCGTGTAGGACCCTTTATATACTGCTTGGGGAAACTTTCTTGAACAAACTTAAGAAACTGCGTTCCATCGAAGTTCTTAACCATCTGCATGTCCCCGTCTATGTTAGAAAAATTTAAATCACCTATTATAACAATCCTAATGCTCCTGCTACTCTCACCAGCTTCCCTGCATATTTGTTCCTCTAATTCCCATTGATGATTTGGAGGCTTATAGTGCAACCACTATAACATCACTAACCCCCTCTTCCTTCCTTGTACCATTCACAGAACCTCATCGGATAATATCTCAGTTATTTCATCTTTAAATACTTGTGGGATACTCACCTTAATCAGAACTATTGGTGTTTCAACTGTTTCCATTTACATCTCTCCCTTGCAATGATTTTCACATCTGCATCAAAACTTGTCAAGGTACAGTGGAGATATGGTGCTGTAACTGGATGGGAGCTGCACATCCTGTCACTTCCAGCAAGTTTCCCCACACTGATCTAACACAGTGTTTCCGAAAACTGGAACAACCTGTGTTTATATATGAATAAACCAGTGAGGTCTGCACATCTCCCCCCGCTGGACATTTATCTACCTGTCTACCTGTGATGGCACTTTCAAGGAACAGAGAACCTGCACCACAAGGTGACACAGTAGCTCAGTGACTAGCGCAACGATCTGGGTTTAACTCCATCCTTGAATGACTGCCTGTGTGGAGTTTGCACATTCTCCCCGTGTCTGTATGAGTTTCCTACAGATGTTATGTTTTCCTCCGACAGTATAAAGATATATAGATAAGGGTAGATCGGCCATGCTAAATTGCGTAAAGTACCCAGGGATGTGCAGGCGAGGTGGATTAGCTATGGAAAATGCAGGCTCAGAGGGATAGGGTAGGGGTTTGTCTAGTGGGATACTGTTTAGAGGGTCGGTGTGGCCTCGATGGGCCGAAACGTTTGTTTCCTCACTGTAGGGATTCGATAACTTCTATGGAATTCTCCTTGATTGGCAGCTTTCCACAGGACCCTACCTACATGTCTTGCCTTGATATGTCTTGCCAAAATGCTACACCTCACATTTAACTAAAATAAACTCTATCTGCCACTCCTCGGTTCACCTAAACAAAGTCCCATTATAGTCTGAGAGATCATTCATCACTGTCGACGACACCACCAAATCTGGTATTATCTACAAACTTACTGACCATACTTCATATACTCAAATGTAAATGATTTGTATCAGTGACAAAAGGCAGTGGACCCACTATTGATCTTTGCGGCACGCCACTGGTCTCAGGTCTCCAAGTTAAATGAACAAATGTCACTGTCACGCCCTGTCTCCAATATTCAAGAAAAGTTTGGACCTAAATGGCGAGTTCTCCCTGGATCCCAGGCAGTCTGACCTTGTTAACCAGTCTACCATGTAGAACATTTTGGTTTTCTTACTGAATTCCATAAAGACAACATCCACTCTCCTGCCTTCATCAATCATCTTCATCACTTCCTCAAAAAATTTCACCGAGTCAGTGAGACGTAATTTCAATTGTACAAAGCCCTCTTCAGTCCTTGTCTTTCCAGGTACATATCGATCTTTTTCCTCGAAATCTCCTCCAACAATTTAGTCACCATTGACGTCATGCTCACCAATCTAGAGTTACCTGTTTTTTCTTTACTTTCTTAAATAATTGCGCTATTTTAGCAGCCCTCCAGTCTTTTGACACCTCACCTGTGAAAATCAATGTTACAAATATATCAGCAAAATGCATAAGCAATCTATTTCCTAGCTTCCCGCAAACATCTGGGATACAACTGATCAGGTCCCAGGGATTAGTTCACCTTTATGTGTTTTAAAATGTCCAACACCTCCTTGTAATATAGACACTTTTCAAGGTATCATTGCATATTTCTTCATTCTCTCGTTCTTGTAACCTCCTCCACATTAAATACTGAGGAGAAATACTTGTTTCGTATCCCTCAAATTTGTTGTGGTTCCATAAATAGGTAGCCTTCCTGATCCTTAAGGGGCCCGATTGTCTCCCGAGTTAATCTTTTGCCATTAAAGGATTTGTAGAATATCTTCAATGCCTCATTAACCCAATTTCCAAAGCAATCTCTTGTCCACATTTTTCTGGCCCGATTTCCCGATTGATGATACACTTGCTGCCCTTATGCACCTCTCTGGATTCACTTGATCTCAGCTCTGTTTACCGGACATATGCCTCCTTCCTTACCTTGACCATAACATCAATATATCTAGCCATCCAGCACTCCCTGCACCCACCAGCCTTGCCCCTCTCACTAATAGGAACACTTTTGCTCTGGACTCTCTGAAACCAAATTTTGATGGCCTCGCATTTTCCAACCATCCCTTTACCTGTGAATAGGGTATTCCAATCAGCCTTTCACAGGGCTCACCTAACACTTTCAAAATTGGCCTTGTTCAAAGTTAGAACTTTAATGTTGACATCAAGTATTTCCGATTCCATAATTAATTTAAAACTAATATTTATGCATAACAAACTTGAAAGTTAAATAAACACTTCCTGTGCCTCTATAACGGGCTCGAGAGACTGAATAGGCTCCTCCTGTCCCTCTGTATTACACTGGAAATGCTGTCCCTCTGTAATAGACCCAAGAGGCTTAATGGCCTCCTCCAGTTCTTCTAAACACACTCGAGAGGCTGCATGGCCTCCTCCTGTCCCTGTGTAACAGATCCGAGACACAGCAACCTATGGATTACGAGCAACCGGTCAACTGTATCTGATGGAGGTCCATTCCTTTTCAGTTACAGAAACACAAACAACACAATGTACTCCAGGTGCCCTCTCAGTGACACCTGATACAGCTGCAGTGACAAATCTCTTTGTTTTGAATGGTTCTGTTGGCAAAATGTGCCAATATTCCAACTTTCCACCTTTTCAAGTAGCAACAGGTTAATATGGGCTGAATGGCCTTCTCCTATCCCTCTGTAAGGGGCCCATAGGGACAGAATTGCTTTGGCCTGTTACTGAGCAGCAGTCGCAATGCTCTGTCTCAAGGTTATGAAAGGATTTGAAAACAGGGCATTAAAACCAGGAGTAGCCTCACACTGGTCAATAAGTACCATACTTTGTTTCAGGTATCTAGAAACGTGCCCACCAGACGTTTTTTTTTACGCAGCAGATCTGTCATTTTATAACTGCCTATTTTCATAAACAGAGTGGAACATATATAGACCGCTGCAGTGTTCTGTTAATACTCTCATATACAAGGGGAAAAAAGATTAAAAATATTGAAAGATTTATGGTCCATCCCTCAGCAACCTTATCCATTCCATCCAAAACCAGTAAATGAAAAGTGATGAATTGGTTAACGGAGCCTGTTTGTTCAGTGACTGTGATTAATGCCAATCTCCATGGATTCGAATTATCTCAGTGGAAGCTTTCCATCTTTTAATGATAAATGGGCTCCGTTCAATGTGTCAACCCATAACATGAGCGGGAGCATCACTGACAACACTGATAGGGATTAGCAGATCCAGAGAGAAGGGGAGGAGAGATCAGAATCTGAGAACATTAGACTGGAATGTTCCAACAATGGATCAGAATCAGAGAACATTAGACTGAAATATTCCAACAATGGATCAGAATCTGAGAACATTAGACTGAAATATTCCAACAATGGATCAGAATCAGAGAACATTAGACTGAAATATTCCAACAATGGATCAGAATCTGAGAACATTAGACAGGAATATTCCAACAATATACAGGAGCTTATCCGATTATGTTTGGTATCTTTCTGAATTTGATTGGATGTCATTATCATCGCGGATATATTTCTCTCTTCACATTATTCAATACTTTTATTATCCCTTCCTGGCTATCGTTGGTGTTCCTGGTGAGTGTCACAATCTAGATTTTGTTTTCTATAAACCGGTCATGAGTGTATTATTGTTATTTCATATAGTCTACACTTCCTGCCACTAGTATTGTTACAATCCAATCTCTCAATCCAGATATTCACTCTACAGACCACTACTAACTACATTAATGAAGGTGTTCAATTTCTGTCTCCCTCTCTGCTCTGGCAGTGTTACTCACGGGTCTCTATGTTGAACTATTCAGTTTCAGGGGAGAACCACAATGCATTGTCTCATTGCCTTTACTGTTAAGAGCATGGAGGTCACTTTCTACTCTTCTGGTTACAAACTCCACTTCCTTCCACTGTTTCCATCCCTTTCCTGGCCAATATCTGCAGCTGAAGCAGTCAGGTCACAACTGTGGGAGATCCCTTTGACTATGAGCTGATTCTTGACACCATACCCTGAACATTTCTAACTTGAAATACTCACCACTCCAGAATATATCTCACTGGTTTATTCGATCTGTTGTTTGAACCTTGAGCTATGAAATACAGTCTTAATGAAGCCAATAATCTGCTGCTGACACTCCGGGCTTCAAACCTGCTGAAGCAAATCTGATTCAACCTCACACCAAACTCCCATCCATCTGTCATTCATGTGCACGCCGATGGATATTGCTATTGTGTCTGGCAATGCCTTTATTTTAACATTCTCAAACACTTTAGCTCATTTGTCCATGAAACCTCTCTCGTTCTCTCTACTGATTAACAAAAAGCTTGCCTGTTGTTCGTATTTAAAATAATTTCCTCCATGTGCGTTCCTTCTCAAACAATGAGTTTTGCACTCAACCACGCCAATCGCGTGCACACACACACACACACACTCTCTCTCTCAGTCTCTGATGAACACACACACACGCAGAGAGAGCAAACCTTCCCACTGTAAGCAGTAAATCTGTTGCGAGTATAGTTAGCATATGATAGTCAAGTTTGCAATACTCTCTATGCTGTGCAGATAGTGCAGTTTACTGAGGAACACACTAGCATGCTCTGCACAGCTCTCCATGCTGGGCTGTCACCTTGGCCCAGTTTATGTTGTTTGTGGTGTTCTCTGAAGCAGATTGAGAACTTGATGTAACAAACCATTTCAGCTGATCTGACAATGCCTTTATTCATTGTTCTCATTCTTGTAATTTTACTCTCGAAGATCTCACTTCGCCAGTTAGTCCCACTGCCCTGACGTTTTCCACATATTTCCACAACATCTTTTCAGTTAATTAACTGTCTGTTTCTGTCTTTAATGTGAATCTCTTGTCCCTTTCTTTCTTTCCCTGGCCTTGGGTTTTGTCTCCCTGGTGTATCGAGTGCTGGCATTGTGTAGCTCAGAAATAATGAAATGGGGTGTGTCAAGCTGTTGTTCACTTCCCGGTATGTCCCATGTGATGGTCCATGGACAGGTGTGTTTCAGATGTTATGAGAAACATCCTTGTAACTTGGTCTGTACCTGTGGCTGTCACTCTCAGGTGACCATGCGATTAGTAACAAAAGGAAGCCCACTGAGTAAAGGACCACGCATATAAATTGCCTGACAATGCTGTCACTTTTTAAATAAGAGGTTATTTTCTCCCTTTTTTTAGTAAGAGACCTTAAAGGCAAAACTTCCTATTGAAAACGGCTCAAGTAAATAACTTATGGAGCCTTTAAGGTTTTTAAATAAATAGCAGTAACAATGGCCAGCTGGCACAGACCAGGATTTCTAGTTTTTTTTACATTGTAGCTATAACAATCACCAGGTGCTTGGGGTCGCAGAAGGGTTGTAAGTTTCAGTAAATTATCCACAGCTGCTATTCTCTCTGGAACCTCACTTGATGGTGTTTCCTCCTGGATTGGAGAACTGTATGAAAGAATGCATGTCTGAATGGTCCTTTTTGCGAAGGGGTGTGTTTATGGGATGTTGATATATTAGAACAGTTCATTAGTAGAAGGTACTGTATCCATTATTCGGTTACGATTGCCAATAGAAAAATTATTCTAAATTCATCTTCATTTCTAATTGGATTTTCATTAGAGTGTTTAAATATATTGTGTTTGAATAGTTTGACATCTGGAACACCCAACTCACATCTACCTTTAAAATAAGGAAAGGTTGGCATCCAACCTACCTTCTTAAAATAGTTTGAGGCAGTCTGGTTCGTCTATAGCAAACTGTGGACTCTTGTCTTGTTCTATATCGATAATACCAAATTGGGTTTAGAATTACAATCCCTACTGTGTGCAAGCAGGCCATTCTCCCCAACAAGTCCACACCGACCTTCCGAGGAGTAACCTACCCAGATGCATTCCTCTACCCTATTATTACACATTTACCCCGACAAAGGCAACTAACCCACACATCCCTGAAAACTATGAACAATTTATCATGGCCAATACACCTGACATGCACATCTTTGGATTGTGGGAGGAAACCAAATCATCCAGAATAAGCTCATGCAGACACTGGAGAGTATGCACCAGGAGGCTATTGGGTTCAAAGGTCGTGTATGGTAGTTGATAGTGTCTTTTTTCTGGATGTTGAATTTGGTTGGTTTAAACAGTATTGTGTGTAAAACGATTCAGTCCTTAACAGTTCTCTGGGTGTGGAGAAGTGAAGTTGGCGGTTTTACAAAAGGTAATGATGGTAAAGCTTTAGGAATTGACAGACAACCTGGAGTTAGGGTTGCGATTGTCTGTGAGAAAATGAGAGATAATTACAGCTATAGATCGGCAATTACGTTTAGTGGAACCGCCATCAGACTCTTTGGAAATGGCTGGAATTCAATTTCAAATGATGGTCTTTGAACCTGAGAAGGAATTGAAAGAGTTTGAATTATGATGAAAAGTAGAAATAAAAGAAAGGGAAACGAAGAAGAAAGAGAGAAAAGGATAGAAGAAAAGCAGAGAGTTTCAACTTAAAACGTTAGCAATTAGAGACGAAAGTTGATATAGAAGGCGGAGATGAAGGTAGAATGTCGGTGGGATGAGGAGGGTAGTGCGGTTGAGCAACCCTATTGTAACCAATGGCCTAACGAGGTTCTGTTTAAATGCATCCAGGCATTCTCTAAATTTGATGAGAAGGATGGGGAAGCCTTTTGAATTTCATTTGAGAAAGTGGCTAAACAAATGCAGACACCAGTGACCATGTGAATTTATTTGATCCAAAGCTGATAGGTATTTGCATCCCTATCGGAGGAGGTATCTGGGGAGTATGAGGTGTGTAGAAAGCCATCTGAAGTGCATATGAGCTTGGGCCAGACACTGACAGACAGCGTTACAGGAATCTAAAAGAGAGTCTCTGGTTAAACGCACATTGAGTTTGAAAGGATCAAACAAAGTAATTTTGAAAGGTGGTAAGGGTATTAAAAACAGAGCAAACCTAAGACACTCTTAGAAAGATTCTTATTTTGGAGAAGTTCAACCATTCACTTCGTACAGTCGTGAAAGCTCGTGTGGAAGAGCAGAGTTAAAGCGGCAAGATTAGAAGCTGAAATGGCTGATGATGGTGATTGAGTTCAGAAATCAAAGTTTGGTTTCTGTGAGAGATGGAGAAGAATGTGCGTGGTCTTGTTAAGGTTTACTGGCATAGGCCAGGAGTAGCAGGTAAAGAGGTTAGAGCATTAAGAGGTACAGAAGCATGTAATTCTTTTATGCTGAGACATGAGGAGCTATGTCATTCAAAAGGACTATTGGAGAGATGAGAAGTGCTCCATTATGTAATGTGTGGTTGGAGTGTCCAGTGGAAACATCAAAAGATTTATTCCACAATGGGGAAGGAGGCCTTGGTGTTGGCATTGCAACATTTCAGATTTACATTGCCAATAACATACCTGAGACAAATCTTTATCACTGATCATAACCCCTTAAAGTTTTTGGAGAAGCTTAGGGAGAAAAACACCAGTCTGTTTCGATTGAGCTCATTATTGCTGCCATTCAGTTTGAAACTATACAGGCGACAGGGTGATAAAACCTAAGTGTGGAGACTTGGATGAAGAAAGACAAAGGCATTCTGTGGCAGGAGTAAAATGACTGAAATCGAAATAGATGTGAATATTTGTATGCTCAGAGTCAATGTAATATATATGCATTTCAGTCTACTAATAGAGGAAGATTAGGAGGTCTAAAATGAATCCACCTTTGTGTATTGATAGATTATTTTATTAAAGATGGAGTTGTGAGGACACTATCACTGTAAAAAGGTTATTTTCTCTTGGGTTTTTCTTTTGAAGAGAGGTGTTAAAGGCAGAGGTGCAGAACTGCTGTCTGAAAACAGTTTAAATAAATAACTGAGATTTTAGGTTTCATTAAAACGGTGGTAACAATGGAAGGGCAGTAGCCAGCTCTCCCAGACCAGATTTCCTCATTTTACTTTTAGCTGCAGCATTCAGAAGCTGCTGGGGATCCCAGAAGGGTTGGAAGTTTCAATACATGATCCCCAGCTGCTTTTCTCTCTGAGATCTCTGTTGATGTTGTTTCCCCCTGCATTGGAAAACTGCTGTAAGGATTGAATTTGAATATATCTTTGTGCCAAGCGGTGTAAACCAAACAGGTACGGTATCTATTGTTTGTGTTAGTGTTCCAACATATAAGCTATCCCAAAATGTTCTTTTCTTTGATTGTATTTTAACTAAAGCATTTCAATAGATTATATTTTGCTCAATGTCGAGTGGTTTGACTAGTCACAACATAACTGGAACGCACACTTCACATCTATATTTAAAATAAGGAAAGGTTTGGGTCTAAACGGCCTTCTGGAAATATTTTGAGGGAATCTGGTCTGGTCGAAAACACTTGTAGTGAGGGGCTTCTGACTGGCTTCTGCAATTGAAAATTTAGTGGAGGGTCAGGGGAGGTTTTGCTGGAGGTTGTGCTGTAAGTTGCCTCAGACATTCAGGGAGATCTGAGGATTTGGTGACCCAACTCTGGATGGAACCTGGGGACTGTAGTTACAGCATCTGTGTCTGGAACATGAACAACAAATGGAGCAGAGGCTGCAGAGAGGGGAAGCTCTGAAATCACACAGTGAGTGTGTGTGGGGAAAGGGATCTGCTGTATCTACCCCGGATTTTCCAGGAACAATTTCCAAAACTCCACTTAACCCAGGATCAAAGTATGAGGGGACCCTGACTGAACAAGGAGCTGGTCACAGAGCGGTGTCACCTCCTTCAACACGACCTGCAGCCTCACACCAGGGGGAGGATGGTGCTGCCAGGGGCTGTGAGGGTCATTGTTTCATTCAGCTTCTATGATCCAGAACTTTCCAAACAGGACTAGGTGACATATCCATCATCTCCCAGTATCTCAACATCAATGTTACCATTCGGTGATGGAGGATATATATGGTGGATGAGGTAAATAGATTGTTTCTCTCTCAGCAGGGAGCTGCCGGTTGTATCTATACTGGATAGTGGGATTCCCGATGCATCTGCAAAGTATCCATATTAATGCGGAGATGTAGAGGAACTAAAGGAGCTCTCTCTCACTCCATTAATGTCACAGTGTGCCCATCACAGTACATCATGTCGGTGAATACCCACTGTCCTGGCAGCAGCCATCGTCTCTTCATTCAGAAGCAGTCAGCAAGTCCCATCGTCATCGGGTCTCCACGTAGAAAGGAATGAATATATTTTGGATAAAGGCCGTCCCCTTGATGCACGTTTCAAAACACCATCCCCATCACCAATCAACCACATCGAAGTATTCCATGTGTACGGAGAGCAATGGGGTCACTTGGGGTGTCTGGGAATAGACGATCAGGGATGGAGCAAAACCTCCCATGTCTGAACGGGGCTGAGTGAACCCCCCAGTACAGAGTATCATTAATCCCTGTAACCCTCTCCATTTCAGTAGCATACTGCCTTCCATTATTCCTGTAAATGAAATGACAGATTATATCATGTTAAATTCCACCTGCCAAACTATTATCTATTGCCTTTACCTCTCTGAATCTATTTGCAGACTCTCCACCCTCTCTTGATAATTTATTCTCTTGCTTACCACAGCGACATCACCAAACTCAGCATCTGTATATCTGTTCCATCCTCCTGATCATTAATATAGACTGTAAATAGTTGAGAACCCAGCGCTGGTCACTGTGTGACCCTACTGGTTACGTTCTGTCTAACTGATTGAGACGGATTTATCCTGAGTACCTGCTCCTGTATGATACCCAGTCCTCCCCCATTCCAGTGAAACACTGTCGAAGGGTTGAATAAGAACAAGGAGTATCTGTGAGGAATCCAACCCCTCGATTACATTGATGTCAACACGGCCTCTGTTCCACTTTCCTGCCATCTCTCCAACCTAAAACTCTAGTCTCTTATTGTAGATTGCGCCACATGAAAAAAAAATCCACTCCATATCTACACATTCAATTACTTTTAGAATGTTACAGACCTCAATGAGATCTCCTTTCATTCTTATAAACTCGAGAGTATATGCCTAAACTGCTCAATTGCTCTTCATAAGGCAAACACTTCAAATATGGAATCAATCTAATGAAGCTCTTCTGAATTGCCTCCAATGGAAATACCTCATTCTGCAGGACACCCAAACTGTACTCCAGTTGCAGCCTCACTAATGCCTTCCATAGCTACAGCAACACTCCCTACCTTTCTACTCTATCCTTTTATAAATAAACACTGAAATTATGCTTGCATTTCTCATTACTTGCAGTACCTGCAGGCAGGTTTTCTGTGATATGCAAGCAGACACCTAGATCCCTCTGCACCTAAGCACTTTGAACTTTCTCTCCATTTAGATAATAATTTGTCTTTCTATTACCCTGGCCAACTTGAATAGCCCCATATTTATTCCCTTTAATTTTCCTTGCTAAATATTGGCCTATTCACGCAACCTATCCATATAGTTTTAAAATCTCTTGCATCATCATTCTAAAGTAATTTCCCACCGATGTGAGAGTCATCTGAAAATGTGGCATTGTATTTTCTCTCCCGTCAACCGAGTACAGTAATCCAATCAATGTAAATGGTTGAGGCATGAGTACTGAAATCAATGGTACCCCACAAATTCCATTTTCAAAATAAAATGACACATTTATTCCATCTGACTCAATTTTGTTAGTTAACCAATCCTCCATCCAAGCTAATAAATTACTCCTAAACCCATGTTGTCTGATCTTACCACTTACTCTTTGGAGAAGCGACATATCTGATGCCTTCAGGAAGACCAGATATGTTCCATCTCCCACGATCCACCTTTTTTGTGACATCTTCAAATAACTCAAGCAAACAATTCAAACTTGATTGTCCTTTGTAAAACCATGTTGACTCTGACGGATTGTGGTTTAACTTTGCAAATGTCCTGAACAATGGACTCTAACAATTTGCCTTAAATTACAATGGTTTATTGTTACACTTTAGTCCCTAATGTATACCATTATTATAAGGTCTTCCCTTTCGAAAGCCTTCACGTTTTCTTTGAATTCCTATTTAATGGGCACACGTTTTTAAGAGATCTGCTCCAGTTGCTGTGTAAGAGCCATGTGTGGCTGAATGGACTCACCATCCTCCTGGTATACAAACTCGATGGGCTGACGTCTTTCTGGTGTTCCCATGTTGTCAGCTCCAAGGCCAGAATGACCTCCTCCTGTTGATCCTTTAGAGGATTGGGAGATATGGAATCTTCCTGTTGCTCTCGAACATTTTGATGGGCTGATGGGTCTTCTCATACTTCTCCAAGGAAATATTGAACGGTCTCCTCATGTATCCGGGAGATGGTTCCGAGGGATTGATTGGTCTTATCTTGTTCCCATACAACAGACACGTGTCGAAATTCCTTCTTCCTTTCTCATTAAAGAAGTCTCAGATAGTTTTTATCCTTATCCAATTCCCTTGCAATGGTCTCGGTGGGTCTGAATGGCCTCCTGTTATCCCAGTGTAACAATCTGCAGTCACTGTGTGACCTCCTCCAGTTCCTATGTTACAGACTTGAGGAGGCTGAATGGACTGATCCTGTTGCTGTTTCACAGGATACTGGTGCAGCATGTCCTACTGTTATAGGCTTGAGTGGCTAATTGGCCTCCTTCTGTAAATGTATATTAGGCGCTAGGGGCTGAATAGCCTCATCCTGTTTTGGTGTAACAGGGTCGAAGGCTTGAATATCCTCCTGTTGTTCCTGTGTAACACACTGGAGAACGGAATAGTTCCTCCACTATCTGTGTAATTCGCTTCACTCGTTGACTACATCTGTCACCTATGTTGAAATAAGGTCACCTTATTTTTTGTAAACTCCAATGGCTACTGGATCAACCTGATCATCCTTTCGTTATAAGCTAGCACCTTCATTGCAGGAATCAGTTGAGGGAACCATCTCTGAGCTGTTTCCAATATAACAACATCATTTCTTCACTGAAGAGATTAAATCTGTACACACTACTCCAGATGTGATCTCACTAAGACCCTGTACAGCAGCAGCAACACTTTACCAGCTTGTTGTAAGGTTCCCACCCAGGTTAGAGCTGTCTCAGCTCTCTGGGGGAATATAGTGCATTGTTGGAAAATCATTGCCCTTCTCTACTCCATCAGCATAACGGGAGATCTGGAGAAATTAAAGTTTGAGAAGATTATAAAGGATGTGGTGAGATGATCTCTACCATTAATCTCCCCAGAGCCCAAGTCGCTCAGATTCCACAGAACCTAGTAAGGTGGAGCAAACATTGATGGGAGTTATATATCAAAGTGAAAGCTGCAATACAATTGCTGGACATGTTATAAAACAGGAAATGAGATAAACACATCTGTGGGTACTGCAGTAATAATATACTGCTTACATTATATCTAAACTGTGTTAACCCAATTGAATGCTAATGCTGGGAAAATGGATTTCATGACCGCGTGTGAGATGGTTTACATGAACATTATGTTGAGCACTGAGCTCGATATCAGGTTATTGAGGAATTGGTGTTGAGTGATCAGAAGAGCTAATTGAAAATTTTGCCGGAAAGGACATTTTGGGAACAGTGACCACAATGTATTGGTTTTCTTTTATGCTGTTTGAGGACACGACAGTTTTTGTTGCATTTGAAGTAACCATTTGAAATCTGAGTCATGCAGACCATGAAGGTGTGAGGAGAAAGTGGGGACTACAGATGCTGAAGATCAGAGTCGAAGGGTGTAGTGCTGGAAAAGCACAGTCTGGCAGCATACTAAGAGCAGATAAATCGATGTTTTGGGCATAAGCCCTTCATCAGGAATAAAGCTTATTGGCCTAGGGGGCTGAGAGATAAATGAGAAGAGGATGCCGCAGGGGGGAGGTAGCTGGGATTACGATAGGTAGATGAAGGTGGGGTTGAAAGTGATAGGTGATGAAGGGAGACAGAACGCCCCATCTACTGCATCCATTAAAGACAATGTGGTCTTCTCTACATTGGCGAGGCAGGAGGTCAACTTGTGGATCATTTCAGGGAACATCTCTGGGACAATCACATTGAACGACACCATCGCCTAGTGGCTGAGCACTTTAACTCCCCTTCCCATTCTGCCAAGGACATGAGAGTCCTGGGCCTGCTCCATCGCCAAACGCAAGCCACCAGAAGCCTGGAGGAAGAAAGCCTCATCTTCTGCCTTGTGACCCTCCAACCACAGGGGATCATAGTGGATTTCCCCATTTCTCCATTTCCCCTAATCCCACTTTATCCTACTCCAACCTTCCAAATCAGCACCGCCCTTTTGAACATTCCTATGTGTCCACCTTCTTCCCTATCAGTCTGTTCCACCCTCCTTCCTCTCTGACTATCACTTTCAACCCCACCTTCATCTACCTATTAGATGAAAGGAGGCAGCTTAGAAAAATGCCAAGTGTTGCAGTAAGCCAGTGGATTCAGAGAAATGTAGGACCCAGCAAAGGATGACCAAGAAACTGAGAAGAAAATCAGAAAGAGAAAAAGCGTGCAAAAGAAAGAAAAGCATAAAGACTGCTAAAAAGCGTCTATCAATGTATCAAAAAAATAAAAATAAGGCCAAATGTGGAACAGTTGGTGTGCGTTCAGGATAATTTATTGCAGAGAACAGAGAAATCTCAGGGAAAAGAAACAGTTTCTTTGTGTCTATCTTCATGGAAGAATGTCCAGAAATTCTTCCAGAAATACCAAATGACCATGGGACTTGTGCAAGTAACGTCTAAGATCATTCTTATCAGTGTTGAGGTCATCTTTGAAAAGAAAGCTGGATTGAGTATTTATAAATCTGACAGACTAGATGTACTTCATACAAAAATTTCAGAGGAAGCAGCAACAGACATGTTGATTGCATCGCGGATTTTCACTTTATTTTCCGACACATTCCCGAAATGCATTGAGCCAATCTGGATAAGGCAAAGGTTATAAATATTATCCAACAGTTTAAGGAGAGATGAATTTGGAGAATGGTAAACTACAGACCAGATAACCTGTCATCCGCAGTCAGGTATCTCTTGGACTCGATTACAAAGAACATGCTGCTAGATATTTAGAAGGTAAAAACATAACTGGGGAGTGTGAGAATGTACCGGTGAAAGGAAAACCAGAAGTGACAAACTTTTTTTGGAATGGTTTGAAGATGATTCTTGTGGACATAGGCAATGAAGAACCAAAGGATCACGTATAGTTGGATATTCATGAGCTTTTTAAAACAACTCACATACTGAGCTCATAAGAAAAGTTAAACCGAGAGGTATGAGGAAGAACATATGCAAATGGGAAAGTAAAAATTAGGTTTACATTCATGTGAATGTAATTGGAAGATAGAGGATGTCGTGCACCAGTTGCATCGAGCATTGGTGAGACTAAACCTAGACTATTATGTATCGCTCGGAGTCCCAATCTAAGAAAGAATATACTGACTACAGAGGAACTGCAAAAGGTATTCTCCAAATTAACCCCTAAGTTGTCAAGGTTGTCTGACGGGGTAACTCAGCCTGTAATCTCGAGTTTCGAAACATGAGAGGTGATTGTAGTGAATCTTAGAAACATCGAAAGGACTGAATAACAGAGGGACCTGAGGAAGTACAAGTAGGTGAGATCTGGGAGAATCCCATGATATTCTACACGGACAAGTAGAACAGAATAATCAGCAAACAGTCAGTGTACATTGGAAACCAAAGGGGCAATCTGTGTGTCAAGCTGGAGAACATCGATGGATTGTAACATGAGACCTTCACATCTATTTGACTTGGGAGAAGGAGGATGCAGGTACAGAATTCAAGAAGATGGACTGGACAACTCTTGAACAGATTGATGTAAAATACGAGCAGGGATTTGAGGTTTTGTTCTGTACAAATTTGGACCAATCTCCATGTCTGAATGAGTTGTATAACAGGCGGCTGTCGGCGTCAAGGGAGGAATGACCCTGTCTGAATATTTTAATTAGAATCTGACCATAGGGGAGGTGCCAGAGAACTGGAGGACTGCGAATACGATTACACTTCACAGTAAAGGTGGGAGAGATAGTCTAGGCGACTATAGATGAACGAGTATTAGATCACTGTTAAGAAAACTTCTGGAGAAGATAGGGAAGGAGAAAATCGAACTCCAATCAGAGTCACAAGGTTTGATCAGGGATAATTATCATGACTTTATCAGAAGGGAGTCCCATCTAATGGATTTGATTGAATTAGTTTGAGGAGGTCAATTGTTTAGTTTTGTAGGAAGGCCTTTGACAAATTTCCAGCTGGGATACAGAGAAATAATGTAAAATCTCACAATATGAAGGAGACCTTGACAGGTTACAAGGAGATTTTTCTTAATGGCAGCAGACTGGGAGAAGGCTCTTTGAGCGACTGGAGACCAGTGTCCCCCGGTGTAGCACAGGAATCAGTGCTGTGTCCCTTATTGTTTGTGTTATTCATAAAAAAAGATGTGAATGTGGAGGGGGCTAGGTGGAGAGTGGAGGAGGTGTGAGAAGTAACTGTATGTTTGACATAAAGATTGACCGGTTGGTTCACAGTGAGGAGGAAGGCCTTAAGTTACAGGAAGATGCAGATGATTGGTCAGATGGGCAAATCAATGGCAGATGGAATGTAACCCTGATAGATATGAGGTGATGCACTTTGGGAGAAGGGTCCAGACAGGGGAGTACTCAATGAATGGCAGCACACTGGGAAACTCAGGGTGTGCTTCTCCACACATCCCTGAATGTGACTGGACAGGTTAATGGGCTAGGTAAGAATAGGACCTTGTGTGTTGTGTTTCCTAATCAGGGTGTAGATTATAAGAGCAATAAAGGGCTTTGGTTCGGCCAAAATGGAGTACTGTATGTGGTTCTGGGAGCCACATTCCAGGAAGGATGTGATTGTACTGGAGAGGGTGCAGAGGTGATTCACCAGGATGTTCACTGGGATGGAGCATATCAGCCACGGAGAGAGGCTGGATAAGCTCAGGTTGTTTACTTTGGAGCAGAGAAAGCTGAGTGGTCCGTGATTCAGGAGGATAAGATTATGAGGGACATGGACAGGGTGGATAGACAGCAGCTGTTCATTTTAGTCAGAGGGTCAAGAACAAATGAGCCCAATTTAAAGTGAAAAGTTTGAGGTTCAGAGAGGATTTAAATATTTTTTCACCTCGAGGATGTGGAGTTCTGGGATTATTTCCCGAGAAGGGGAATTATCACGGGTAACCTCACAATCATTAAAAAGTACTTAGACGAGCACGTGGAAGTGTCATAACATTCCAGGCTATGGGCCTGGTGTAGGAAAGTGGGACTAATATAGATTGTGCTGTATTTCTGTTGGCACAGAGTCTATGCTCCTGTGAGTGTATGGTGTGGAAGGTCAATTATTGAGCAGTCTAAGGCAGGAATTGATGGCTTTCTGAAGAGTATATTCACAAGGGTTAAAAGAGTGAACTGTAATAGCTGGTTGAATTATGTCAATGTGAGAAATATGAGAAAACAAGTGCAGTTTCCTTACAGTTTGGAACCAGAGAATAGAGAATGGGAAACAGGGAAATGGCAGAACTATGAAGCCACTACTTCAGTTCTGTCTTCACAGAACTTTCAAACAATACAAGGAAAACCAAGTCTGGTGTAGGAAAATGATAGAGTACATTGAACATAGAACATAGTAAGTAAATGGTTTAGGAGAAATTATTGTGGCTGAAAGTATTGGTCATAGGCAACACTAACGTAGATTTATGAAATGGGAATTATGTTTGAGAAACAGAATGGGAGACAAATGAAAGAGAAGCAATGGATGTAAAACATGTGGATTTTTAGAAAGATTTTGGTAAAGGTCCAAGCCCAATTTGCGAAATCAAATCTGAGTGGATTGGGGGCGAATATATGGCTATGTTTCCAGAATGGGACAGCTGGAAGGAAACGGTGAATAGAAATTAACAGACTCGTCAAGCAACAGCCTGACATTGTCTGTAAGGTATGATTCTGTGAGTATAACTATATCGCAGACACCCCATTACCTTCCCCAGATATCTCCTGTCTCATCAGGATGGACACAGCAGAAGTGGCGGCACAGTGGGATACAGTTGGAAGGGAATTGCTCTTGGAGTCCTCAACAGTGACTCCGTATCCCATGAAGTCTCGTGGCATTACTTTGCACATGGGGAAGGAAACCTCCTGCTGATTACCGTGTACCAGCCTCTCTGAACTGATGAATCAGTACTCCTCCATGCTGACCAACACTTGGAGGAAGCACTGAGGGTAGCACGGATGCAAGATCTACTCTGGGTGGGGGATTTCAATGTTCACCACCAAGAGTATCTCAGCGACAGCAATACTGATCGAGCTGGCCAGGCCCCAAAGGATATAACTGCTCGACTGGTTCTGCAGCAGGTGGGGAAAGAACCAACAAGAGGAAAATATATACTTGAACACAGCCTTACTAATCTGCCAGTTACAGAAGTATCTGTCCGTGACATGATCGGTAAGAGAGACCACCGCATAGTCATTGTGGAGACAAAATCACACCTGCACATTGAGAATAACCTCCACCATTTTGGGTGGTGCTATCACGTTGCTAAACAGGACAGACTTCGAACAGATCTAGCAGCTCAAATCTGGATGTCCATAAGGTGTCGTGAGTCATCAATAGCAGCCAAGTTGTACTCCCGCATAACCTCATGGCCTCCCGCATATCCCCCTCGCAACAATTGCCATCAATCCAGAGGATCAACATTGGTTCAGTGGAGTGTGCAGGATGGCAGGAACTGCACCAGCCATACCTGATAATGGGGTGTCAGCCTGGTGAAGCCACCAATCAGGACTACTTGTGCGCCAAACAGCATAAGCAGTAAGTGATAGACACAGCTAAGTGATCCCACAAGCAAAGGAACAGATCTAAGCTCTGCAGTACTTCCACATCTAGCCGAGAAACGTTGGGGACAATTAAACAATTCACTGGAGGAAGAGATTCCACAAATAACCCCTTCCTCCATGATGGAAGAGCCCAGCACTTCAGTGTATAAGATAAGGCTGATGCATTCGCAACAATCTTCAGTCAGAAGTGCTGAGTGGATGATCCATTTCAGCCTCCTCCAGTGGTTCTCAGCAATTCAGTTACCAGTCATCAACCAATTTGATTCTGTCCACTCGATATCCAGAAACGATTACAGATACTGGATACTCCAAAAGGTGCATAATCTGACACCATTATGTCAATAGAACTGAAAACCTGTGCTCCATAACTTGCCACTCCCCTAGCCAAACTATTTCAATACAGTTACAACAATGGCTTTTCCTGATTACTTGGAAAATTACCCCAAGTAATCATTGCTCCTGTATGTAAAAAGCAGAACAAATCCAATCCAGCCAATACCACCGTATCAGTCTCCTCTCGATCATCAGTAAAGTGGTGGAAGGTCTCAGTGTTTTTAAGCAGCACCTGCTCAGCAATAACCTGGTCAATGACGCCCAGTTTGGGCTCCTCCAGGGCCACTCAGCTCCTGAGCTCATTACCTTGATTCAAATATGGACAACAGAGCTGAATTCCAGAGGTGGGGTGAGAGTGATAGCCCTTTAAATCAAGGCTGCATTCGGCTATGTGTGGTATCAAGGGGCTTTTCCAACACTGGAATCAATGGGTATCAGGGGTAAACTCCCCGCTGGTTAGGATCATACCTGACACGTAGGAAGGTGGTCATGGTTGATAAAGGTCAGTCAACTCAGCTCCAGGACAAGTCTGTAGGAGTCCCTCGGGCAGTGACCGAAAACTTCTTCAAGGTTGCTTCATTAATGACCTTCCCTCCATTTTAAGTTCAGCAGTGGGGATGTTCGCCAATGATTATACAATGTTCTGCAACATTTGTGGCTCCTCAGATACTGAAGCAGTCTATGTCCAAATGCGACAAGATCTGGACAGTATCCAGGCTGACAAGTGGCAAGTAATATTCAGGCCATGCAAACGCCAGACCATGACCATCACCAATAAAATACAATCTAACCTGCCCCTTGGCATTCAATGGTGTTGCTATCACTGAATCCCCCAGTATCAAAGTCCTGGTGGGTAATCATTGCTCAAAAACTCACTGGTCTGGCCACATAAATACAGTAACTATAACAGCAGATTAGAAGCTAAGAATACTGCAGTGAGTAACTCACATCGTGACTTCCAAACGTCTGTCCATCATCTACAATGCATAAGTCAGAAGTGTGATGGAAGACTCCCAATTTGCCTGGATGAGTGCAACCCCAACAACACTCAAGAAGCTTTACACCATCCAGGACAAAGCAGCCAGTTTGACTGTCCCTTCATCCACAATGCTCCACCATCAACGCTCAGCAGCAGCAGCAGCAGTGTTTTACTATCTACATGCTGCAATGAAATGATTCACCAAGGATCCTCAGAGACCAACTTGCCAGCTCCTATGTCTATCTAGAAGGACAAGGGCTACAGATGTATGGAAATACCATCATCTTCAGGTTCCCTCCAAGCCATTCACCATCCTGACTTGGAAATATATCACTGCTCCTTCACAGCCACTGGGTCAGAATCCTGGGATTCCCTCCCTAATGGCATTGGATGTCAACCACAGCAGGTGGACTGCAGCGTTCAACAAGGCAGCTCACCACCACCTTCTCAAGGGTAACTAGGGACGGGCAATAAATGCTGGCCCAGCCAGTGACACCCAGATTCACGAAATAAATAAATAGAAATTAACAGAGGACGGTTGTTGAGGTGTCGCAGGGACCGGTGCTTGGGGCCCAGCTGTTCACAATGCCCTTTCAACATTTGGTTACTGGAATCAGATACAATATATCCCAGCCTGCTGACAGCACTAACGGATGTGGGATTGTGAATGGGTGAGGAGGATGTAAAAAAGCACCAAGAAGACGAAGACAAGTGGAGTGAATGGGTAAATACGTGACAGATGGAGAACAATGTGAATAGAGGTGACGGTGTGTCCTTTGGTGGAAACGATAAATTGTCAGCCTACCATTTGAAAGGGATTGGTTGAAACATGTTGATCTACAAAGGGACGTATGCTCCTGTTTGTTTTTTCCTTCTGCATAAACCTCTGAGGCCCATGCAGTGCAGTGAGTTCTGCAAGCAAATGACAATACTGGGCATGGAGATTGGCACGCTGCCCAGTGTACACAGACCCACCAAGTGGGGAGCTGTAACATTAAAAAGGATCCGCATCTCCCTGTACACCAGTCGCTGAAAACAATATTGCAGAAACAGAAAGCAGTGAGGAAGATAAATGGTGTGTTGACCTTCATTTCAGGGGGATGTGAGTCCAGAAGTAAGGGTGTCTTACTACAGCTGTACAGGGCCTGGTGAGATATCATCCCGAACATTGTGCAGTATTGTGTGTAGTTTTGGTCTCCTTACCTAATAAAGGGCAAACCTGAGATTGATGGAGAGCAGTGAAGGATGACCAGACTGATCTCTGGGATGACGGGCTTGTTGTGGGAGCACAGACTGGGGAGACTGGATAAGTATTCCACGGTGTTTAGGAAAATGAGTGGAGATCTCAGTGAAATATACAAAACTCTGACAGGGAGAGCAGATTGGAAGCAGGTCACTTTGCATTGAGATGAGAATAAATGTCTGCACTCACTGACTGGTGAACCTGGGGAATTCGCTCGCACCTGGAAACCCAGACATTGATTATAGATAAGGATTTAGAGACAGTAAAGGGATGGTGGGAGAGCGGGAGTACGGTGTGGAAATGAAGGGCCAACCATCATTACAATGAATTGGATAGCAAACTCGATGGGCCAAACGTACTACTGCAACACTTATTTTTAGCTTCCCAAGGTCACTCACATTAACAGATATATATATCGTGTGGGGTAAGTGCATTGAGGAGGCTTTTTCCATGAACTAGAATGGGGGAGGCTCAATGTGTTGAATGACCTACTCCTTTCCCGCTGTTTCTATGGAGTCTGTAGGAAAGCTCTGTAAATATTGTCACAAGGTCTCAGATGTTAGGAAGGAGGTTTCTGCAGGGTCGACAGGAGTGTGTTCCCATTCCCTTTTCCGACACTGATGCTGAGGCCGGGTGTTCTGTCCGGTTTCATCCTTTCAGACCTTGTAGTAGTTTGATACAAATGAGTGCCTTGATTGACCGTTTCAGAGACCATTGAAATGTTTATCACATGACAGGGTCTTTGGAGTCAGTTTTAGTCCAGCCCAGCAAATCATGGGAGATTCACTTCCTAAAAGTACATTGGAGGAGGAAATTCTGTTTACAATCGATATTGGCTTCAAGGTCACTGTTACTGACCCCAGATTTTAGATCTCGATATTTTATTAATTGTTTTTAACTTCCACCAGCTGGCAGAGCATTAGCCTGGTCTGGATTAGTAATTCAGTGACATTTCCACAATAGCACCATCTCCACATGGGGACCTATCGGAAACCACACTGAGCAGGTTATTTCTCTGCTGTTTGTCAGCTCTGTCAAAAAGAACTCCAACCAATTTGACTGTCGTGATGGGTCTGAGGGGGTGGTAATTGGTCAGATTGTAATTATTCCCCTCTTAGGGAGCGGGACATAGGGGAGTAATTTTCCACACTGCCAGGTAGATGTCGGAGTTGGAGCTGGAATGAAACAGTTTCCCCAGGGACACAGCTTGCTGTGCAGCACAAGTCTTCAGTCCTATTGCAGAAGTGGTGTCAGGGCCCATTGCCTGTGTCATATCTACTCTGTTCAGCTGTTTCTTCATGTCACGTGCAGCAATTGAATTTGGTTGAAGACTGACATCTGTGATTCTGTGGGCATCATGGTGAGGGTGAGGTGTATCATCGACTCAATACTTCTGGCAGAAGATGGTGCAGATAAAACATCCTTCTCTTTTACACTGATTAGATTAGATTAGATTAGATTAGATTAGATTAGATTACTTACAGTGTGGAAACAGGCCCTTCGGCCCAACAAGTCCACACCGCCCCGCCGAAGCGCAACCCACCCGTACCCCTACATTTACCCCTTACCTAACACTACAGGCAATTTAGCATGGCCAATTCACCTGACCTGCACATCTTTGGACTGTGGGAGGAAACCGGAGCACCCGGAGGAAACCCACGCAGACACGGGGATGTGCAGGTCTGTTCCATTATTTAGGATGGGAATGTTTGTGGACCCCTCTCCTCCAGTCATTTGTTTAATCGTCCATCACCATTTTATAACTGAACGTGACAGGACGGCAGGGCTTCGTTCAGATCTGTTGGTCAAGTCTGGTAGCTTTAAAGAGTTAGCATCAGGTTAAGGTTCATGTGATTCTGACTCTGACATGTTCACCCACACTCGTCACTGAGCCATAGATGGTGTTGATGGTAATGACAGACTGAAGTGTTACCCTGGCAAAAAGTTACAGGTTGTGGTTGAATGCAGGTCTGCTTCTCCTGCTGCTGTGGTCTACAGCACTACATGAATACACAGTTTCGAGCTGCAATATCTGCAATGCAATTCTGCTGTCTGTTCCCCAAGTCTCACTGAGACCCATTCACCCATCAGCCCTGCACTCAGTGACCTAAACTGATTTCTGATGTGGAAATACTTTCATTTTCAACTCTTATTCTGCTGAGGGTCTGTCTCCCCGGGTCTTGCTTCCAATCTGACACATTCCGCAAAAGCATTTAACTGATCTTAATGCAAATGTTTAATTCACCTGAATCTTTTTCCTTGAGAAATACCATCTTCTGTGTTTAAAGTGAATGTGTTTCCTCTGTTTCTCTCCCTGACCATGATTAAGAGCTCTGTAGTGTCAGTGATGCCAGCGTTATGTAGTTTCAGAGGCAACGAATTCTCTGGATTCCCAATCATCTTCACCACATTGTATGTTTTCTCTTTTGGTTTGATGCCTTATCACTCATGGCTGCCTTGTTCTGCCTTGGGTATGTTTCATCTTCTTGGGGTTGCATTTCTGGTATTATCTTCCGAATTATCCCCAGAACCTCCTCCCATTGCTGCTCCATGGTCTTTCCTGCTCTGCTCCACTTCCAATTAACTCTGGCCAGCTCCTCCCGCATGTCTTTGTAGTTACATTGCTCAATTATAACCACATTACATCTTGAAGAGAGCATTAGATATAAACTGAAAGAAGGAGTTTTGGGAGATGGGACACGAAGAATAATTGGTGGATTTCTTAACTAGATGCAACGGGAGAACGAGAGAGAGGATATAGATCTGGAGATGTGGAAAATGAGAAAACTACATGATCGAAAGAAGTAGATGAACATTCCCCAATGGTTTGGCAATGCCTGTGTGCTGTGGTCCTTGGTACAGTGCGTGTACAACAGAGTAATATGTTCAAATGCTGAGTCTGATGCCAGAATATTTATCTCCCATTATATGACAGACACTCGCTTTGGAAAGAACCCAACAGGCCAATATATTGAAGGGGATTAACTGAAATAATTTGGGACTCTAGACTCAAGAATTTGGAGCACTCATCCTGGTAATAAGGAGAGAGTAGAGTAGGGAATTCCAGAAAAGGAGGGAACGTTGAGAGGATCAAATCATGTTTTAATGTTTTATCAATTTTATACATCATGTGCATCATTTTTCGTTAACTGTGTCTCTGTTGTTCATTTACAATGTGTTGTGTACGTGTGAAAAATGCTACTTAACTCCACACAAACATTGATTAAACAGTGTGTATAAAATCACTTTTCGAACATTGAAACTGTCCTGTTGTCGTGTTATGAGGATACATGAACACCAACTGGCCACCAAAAGACATGACGCACGATCACTATGTTCCATACATACAGACAAAGAAAGGTACCACTTTGACTGGGACAAAGCACACACACATACTAAGACATGCAAGGACCTTCTTAGAGGAATGGCGTTCTAACCAGAAGTCCATCAATAGACACATCAATTTAGATCCTGTCTACATTCTCTTGTTAAAATAACCGGAAATGACATCACCCACTTTAAGAAACCAAGACCTATAAATAGAGAGGTGGGACATACCACCAGAGCTTCAGCAGATACTCTCACTGATGATGTCACCTAGTCATGGTGACAAAACTTCTGAAAACATACCTTCAAGCTCAGCGAGCTAACTTGCACAGATATGAATTGTTATTTGTTGTTTATTAGTGGAATTTAGGAGTTCTCTGTCGCTCACGTTTTAACAGATTATGATGGGAGGTGAGCTTTTCAGTGTGTGTGATTTTAATTAACAGAGGGGTTCGACATTGATGTCATGACAGTTTGGGGCCTTGCCGTGTGGCACTTGGACCGACTTGAACAGATTTGAGATACAACAGGTCCCAGCAAATTCCAACTCATTGTCAATTAGTGACTTTGATCTTCAAATAAAACCAGTGGGAAAATTCGTTTAATTTTGTTACTTGTGGTTGAGTAAATCAAAAGTGAGGGAAATGGCTTTTAACATTACTAAAGAGGTTCCCAAATTTTCCAAGGAAGTTTAGAAAGACAGAAGGAGGACATTTTTTAGAATTAGCAAATAGGTTGGAATTGGGTTTAACCAGGGACAAAAGGGAAGCTGAAATTGTAATGGAGTTGGTTAAGCACTTTGATGTATCAGAGAAATAGGAAACTGCAGTGGAGTTAGAAAAAACTTAAATTGCAAATGTGGCAACTGGAGATAGAAGATAACTAAAGGGAAGGAAATAGAGAGAAGAAAGAGAAAGAGAAGAAAAAGAAAGAGAGAGAGGATTTGAAATGCAGAAGTTGGGAATTAGACAAGCAAGTTAAGTTAACAGGATGGAGATGAAGGGAGAACATAGGGATGTATACAACTATGTTAATAACTTGCCACATTTCGGTGACAAAAATGTCAAAACCTTTTTCATTTCATTTGAAAAAATGGCTAGGCAGATGACGTGTCCAGTGAACTTGTGGGTAATGCTAGTTCAGACTAAGCTGATGGGCACAGCTGGTGAGGTATGTGCAGTGCTGTCAGATGAGGGGTCAAGAGATTATCAAGATGTCAAATTGGTTATTTTGATTGGTTATGAATTGGTACTAGAAGCATATAGACAGAAGTTCAGAAAAATAGAGACGGAACCAGGTCAGACTTATATTGAGTTTGAAAGAAGTAACCACAGTCATTTTGACAGGTGGGTGCTGGCCTTAAAAATGGATAAGACCTGTGAGGCTTGAAGGGAGATTAATTTGCTGGAGAAGTTAAAAGACTCACTTCCAGAGATAGTAAGAATTCATGTGAATGTACCGAAAGTTCAAGAAGTGAGAAGCACGGCAGAAAGGGCAGGTAAATATGCACTGGGGCATGAGATAATATTTAGCTTCTGGCAGGAGTTGCATCCTGTGAGGGATAGAAATTGGGAGAAGGGAAGATCACACATTACAAAGCAAACAGTAGCGCACAATAGTTTACCACAGGTGAAGAAAGAAGCCCAAGGGGGTTGAAAGGTGGTGAAAGGCCTCAGGTGTTCTCACTATAAGTGAGTGGAAAACATAAAATGACAGTGCTGATGATTTAAGAAGGGCACTGGGAAAAGGTGGTTTCACTGGAGTAAGCTGGGACACACCGTGCTGGGCGTTGAATGAAGACACTTTGGGGAAAGATGTGGTAGAAGAGGCTAAGCCCAGTGGCATTAGTGAAACTGGTAAAGGAGACCCCAAGTGGAGACGAGGAGCTGCAGGAGAGTGCACAGCCGAGGCAGGGTCTGAGTAAGGAGGCAGTGCCTGATCTCTGAAAGAATTCATCTCTGAAGATAAAGTTTACTCAAAAAGAACAGGGGAAGAAGGACAAGAAGTTATAATTTTGTGAGATAAGGGATCTGCTCAGTCTGTAATAGTTGAGAAGTGAGGCGCCAGAAAATCACAACAGATCAGGCAGCATCCAAACAGCAGGACAATCGAATATCAGGCAGAAACCCATCGTCAGGAACATGGTGGGGGGACAATGGGGCTGAAAGATAAATACGAGGGGAGCAGCTGGGCTGGTGGGAGGGTCATTGGGAAGGCAATAAGAAGATGTAGGTGGGAGTGATAGTGATATGTTGGAGGGGAGGGTGGAGTCGTTAGGTGGGAAGGAAGATGGCCAGTTTGGGCAGTTCAAGAGGGCAGTGCTAGGTTGAACGTTTGGATCTGGGAGAGGTTGGTGGAGGGGAGATTTGGAATTTGGTGAAGTCAACTTTAATGCTGTACAGTTTGAGGGTTCCAGCTGTCCTCCCACCGATAGGAGTCCTATCACCCTCCTGTCCGACCTATCACCATCACACCCCACCTGCATCTACCTATTGCCTTCCAAGCTCCCTTCCACCCAGCTCCATCCCACCCTTCTATTTATTTCTCAACCTCCTTCCCCCTCCCTTACCCCCCACTTTCCTGATGAAGAATTTATACCTGAAACGTTAACTCTCCTGCCCCTCGGATGCTGCCGACGTGTTGTGCTTTTCCAGCCCCACACTTTACAACTCTCATCTCCAGCATCTGCAGCCCTCAATTTCTCTCACCCTCTAATAGTAAGAGATGAAAGATTTTTTCACTCTTTCTGGCATGTTAATCAAGAGTGTGTTAATTTATGGAATGGGGACAGAAATTAATCATTCCCTTGTGTTACATCAGGATGGAATGCCAAATCAAGATTAGGGAAGTAACAGTGACAGTGAGTAACAGAGTGTCAGTTCCAGGAATACAGTTTGTTCTTGGGAACGATTTAGCAGGAGGCGAGGAGGGAGACGCACCCCTTGTGGTGGAGAAGCCAACAGAAGTCTAAGGAATTGGGGTGTTAAAAGAAAAATACCGAGGAATCTTTCCAGAGTGTGTAGTAACAAGATCCCACTGTCATAAGTTACAGCAGGAAGGAAAACCGAAAGAAAAAGACAAATGAATTGATGCTCAGTGAACTGACCCCCTGTTTGATGTAACGGTGCAGGAAAAACCTGAACAGGCAGAGGATCAGGCAGAGGGGTTTATTCCAGAAAGGCTCATGGACTTACAACAGATATATTCACACACACACATACACATGCACACACAGAGAAAAGGAATCAGAATATATTGTTGAGTGTTATTAACTTAAACATAGAATCCTAAAATTAAAATGGAGACCCCGATAGGTTACTGCAGAAGGGAAATGGGCCGAAGTGCACCAGATTGTGTTAGCAGTCACGTACAGTATTATGGCTAGCACATAAACTAATTGCAGGCTGTCACTTAGGTGTACAGAAGACTCAGGCCAAGGTACAGAAGCATTTACACTGGCCTGGAATGCACAAGGACGTGGGTTTTTTTGTACGTGACATACATCCCAAATGGTAGGTAAGTAACAGACAGTAATAAAACCAGCACCTTTCGTGCCAATTACTGCATTCGAAGAACATTTCACGTGGGTTATGATTAATTGTGTAGCTCCACTTCCTAACATAGAAGTGGAAAAATATATTTGCTGACCATAATGAATAAGTCCACCATATTTCCAGAGGAAATTCCATTACGGAATGTTAAGATAAAAAGGGAGGTGGAGGGGTTGGTAGCTTTCTTTACTCGCTGTGGGCTAGGCAGTAAGATTGAGTCAGACGAAAGATCTCATTTTACCGCTCAGCTGTTTAAGGAAGTCATGGATAGCTTAGGCATACAGCAGTTTAAATCAAGTGCGTCCCATCCTGAATCCCAGGGAGCCTTGGAAAGTTAGCATCAGACGCTGAAGACCATGTTAACAGCGTACTGTTTTGATTACCAGAATGATTGGAATAAAGGTGTCCCATTATTAGTTTGCCATTAGAGATGCCCCAAATAAATCTACTCACTTTACTTCCTTTAAGTTAATATTCGTACATGAAGTGAGAGGTCCGTTGAAATTAATTAAATATAAATTGACAGGACCGAAGTCGGAAATCTCACACTTGGATTCTGTGTGTGAGGTGAAGGAGAGAGGAGATGGAGTAGGTGAGTTTGCTAAATACTATATCTGAATAGTATCTGAAGAGCACGACATAGAATGAAGCAGGTGGCAGATAAAAACACTGAAACTTTGAGGATATCCCGTGGGGATGACGTATTAGTATTGCCACCAGGGGTAGGTAATCCCTTCAAAGCCAGGTTTAGTGGCCCCTTTCAAATTAAAAAAAATGTGGAGTCAGTTCAGCTATCTAGTAAAGATACTGGAGATGACAAAAAATTTATCGAGTATTTTATATGGATGAATAATGCTCCAGACACATTTAAGACTCAGGAACAGAGCTGTGGCCAGATGAACAAATTGTGTAGTTAATCTGTATGATGTGGTGATCTTTAGCAAGTGATTAAAAGCTCACATGTTACAGTTGACAGATCATGTTGAACAAGAAGCAAACTTGGTAATAAACTTAAAGAAAACAGAATTCGCGAAGGCAGAGGTGACGTTCTTGGGACATTACAATGGACATGGGAGGTTGACCCCATGGAACACAAAGTCGAAGGGTTTTGAGGGATTTCCACAACCATCCTCGAAGAAAGAGATGCTTCGATTTTTGGAACTGAGTGGATTCTATCAGAAGTTTGTTCCAAACTTCAGCACCACTGATGGATTTACTAAAGAAGAACACAGAATTGTGGTGGACAGAACAATGCCAGGAGGCATTTGAGAATTTTAAAGCAGGATTAATCACCGCACCCGTTTTAGCTACACCAAATATTCTGAAACCCTTTGATAATTGTGTTTGACGCTCGGGATATCGGGGTCGGAGATGTATTGATACAGAAAGATGATGATGGAACTGAATGGCTATTTGGCTACTTGTCGAAAAAACTCAATATCCACCAGAACAAAGATACAAAATCTCCATTATTGAACAAGAATGATTATGTTTCGCACTGGCCTGACAATATTTTAATGTGTATATGACAAACAAATTGTCGGAGATGGTTTTGGACAATGACAAATCTCTCGCATTTTTTGGAATAGTTAAAGACCAGAATCTGAGACTATTTCATTGGAGTTTTACCTTCCTGACTTTAAACTTACAAAAGGTACATGCTGCGGCTCCTACAATGTGATAGCAGATGGGTTATCACGGATTTAAAGGAAAAAGTGTAGATAAGATTTAGTGTTATTCCAGTGTTATAATGGTGTGCAGAATTAATATGAATGATATAACTGAGATAAATACTTTTGTATTTCATAAAATTGGGATTTAAAATTAGAGGAGAAGAAATGTAGTCACCTTTTCATTCTGCTGGTTCACTTTATTTTCTGAAGCGGGGAGATGTTGTGAAGCCAAAAACATGTAGAGTACTTTAAAACAGAACGGGTTTTGCCGAATAGAAATTAAAGCCACAAATGCCAGCTAAAGGTCAAACTGTTCCACATGTCCACATTAGCTGAGAAATGGATACCTGAGTTTTGGTTGCTATTCTGACAGCCATTCAAATGCAACCAAAGAGTTTAAATAACGCTCAGTAAACCAGAAGCCAATGGAATTTGAATATTATTGTTTGGACACCTGGTAAGCAACCAAATTATGAGAATTACTATATCATGGGGAGTATACATACCCAGCATTTTGAACACTACAGGGAGAGCTACTGCCATCCAACAGCAGAGCAACTGCTGTAGAGCAGCAGTGCTAACTGGCCATCCCAAACACTCTCTATCAAAGATACATGTTCATCTAAACCTACATGCAATAATAAAATGACCCGGGGAGATCAGCAGCTGAATGAGTGAGCACAGTTGGGAAGACAGAGACTGTGTGCTCTCGAGGTTGTAATGTTTTATATGTGGGCTGTTGGAACAGCATATATTTACAGAGTTGGAGTCAGATATAAAGTAGCTAAGAAAACAGGGGCTTGTATTTGTCAATAGTTGTTGTTTAGTGTTCACTATTAATGTTAAGAAACAAACTTGTTAATTTTTGTTTAAATAGTGGAATATAGGAGATCGGTGTCACTCATGTTTTAACAGATTACGAGGTGTGACGAGCTTTTCTGGGTGTTTGGTTTTAATTAACAGAGGGGTTCATCTTCACCTTGCAAATGTCCATCCACGTTAGCCCCATTTCCCTGCAGTTTGCACATATCCTTCCAGTCCTTTCCTATCGACATATTTATCCAAGTGCATTGAAATGTTGTTAATGTTGCTAATGTACACCCCACCTCCCACCCGCATCACCACCAACCATATCTGCTGGCAGCTCATCCATGTACCAGCCCTCTGTGTAAAGAAGTGGCCACTCAGGTTCCCTTTTATTCCTTCCCCTCTAACCTTAAACTGATCCCCTCTACTCCTCGATTCTGTACACCTTGGAAAAAGACTGAGAGCATTAACTCTATCCATACCCCTCATGACTTTATACAGCTCTATAAGGACTCCCTCAGTCTCTTACACAAAAAATAAAAGGTCCTAGCTTGTCCAACCTCTCCCCATAACTTAGACCATTGGGTCCTGGCAATGTCTTTGTAAATTTCTTCTGCACTCTTTCTAATTTCATAACATCCTCCCTATAACAAGGTTATAAAAACTGAATACAATACTCCAAGTGCGGCCTTACCAATGTCCTGTGTAACTGCAACATAAATTCCCAACTTCTATCCTCAGTGTCCTGACTGATGAAGGCCAATGTGCCAAAAGCCTTCTTCACTGCCCTGTCAACCTGTGACTCTACTCTTAGAGAACCGTGCCCGTGAAAACCAAGGTCTCTCTGCCCACTGCACCCCTTAAGACCCTCCCATTCACCGTGAAACTCCTACCTTGATTTGAGTTTCCAGAATGCAAGACCTCACACTTCTATATTAAATTTCATTTACCATTTCTCGGCCCACTTCCCCACCTGATTAAGGTCCTGCTGCAATTTCTGATAAACTTCCTCACTGATCACGCTACCACTTATTTTAGTGTCATCCGCAAACTTACTAATCATGCCTTGTACATTCTCAACCAAATCATAGATAACAAACAGCAATGGACACAGCATTCAGTCTGACCATCATCCTTCCACTAAACCCTCTGCTTCCCATCAACCCAACTGTGTATCCGATTGGACAGTTCTCCCAGCATTCCACGTGATGGAACCTTCCAGAGCAGCCTGCCATTTGGAACCTTATCGAAGGCCTTACTGAAATCCATAGAGACTAAATTTACTGCTCTGTCCTCGTAAACCTTCTTGGTCACTTCATCAAAGAACTCTAACAAATTTGGGAAGCATGATCTCCCACTCACAAGTCTATGCTGACCGCTCCGAATCAAACCCTGTGTAAGTAATGGGTGCAGTCAATGGTATGCTGTCCTTCATTGTAAGATGATTCGAGTACATGAGTAAAGCCATCTTCCTGCTGTTGTAGAGCCTTGCTGAGAGAGCATTTGGGGCGCTCTCTACAGATTTGATCTCCTTTGTAAGGAATGATCTCCTTACCACAGATACAGATGGCAGTATCATGAGGGTAGCGTGAAGAACCTGAGAGTTTAATCTGCAGAGCTGTAAAATCTGAAATGGTGACGCTGAAACACGAGGTGTAGCAGGTATATTTCCAAAAGACACATTGATAGGGTGAGAAATTCCACACTTTACTCAGGATTGATTGATCTGATTTATTGCCACGTGTACCTCAGTACAGGGAAACACTTTATTTATGAGCAGTGGAGGCAGATCATAGTAAGCATGGCCAGACAGATCATCGGGTGGAAATAGACTTGGACAGAGTAAGGCACACAGGTTACACTGAACAGGACGTGCACTCGACAAGATCAACATGAGGAAGATCAGCATTATTTGAACACAGAGAGTCCATAAGACCATAAGACCATAAGACATAGGAGTGGAAGTAAGGCCATTCGGCCCATCGAGTCCACTCCGCCATTCAATCATGGCTGATGCGCATTTCAGCTCCACTTGCCAGCATTCTCCCCGTAGCCCTTAATTCCTCTAGACAACAAGAACCTATCAATCTCGATTCATCAGTCTAACGTGACTTTCCTAATAGTTTATATGCCTAAATTAACTCTCCCCATGTTATTGTGCTGTTGGCGTGTGAACCCGTACTGAACGCCATGATGTTCACAATCCCCAACATCAGCCATCTGAAACAGGTAACCATTCCCACCAGCTTCCACCCTGCATAGAGAAAGGCTGGCTTCTCAGAGATGGAAGGTGCCTTCTTGAGACTTCACACAAGACATATGGCTTCCCTCCTCACCACTAGAAAACCATGTTAAAGTCCCACGTGTTCATCATGAGCAACGGAGCCAGGAGGAACAACGTGGAGCAGTCTGTCTGTGCAGCCTCTGCCCCACTTGTTCATCATATTGGAGCATCAATCTGGAGACAGTGAGGACTGCCGATGCTGGAGATTGTAGTAGACAGTAGATTGCTGGAAAAGCACAGATGGTCAGTCAGTTCCGAGGAGCAGGAGAATCCACGTTTTGGGCATAAGCCATTCATCAGGAATCAGCATCAATTACCTCATTCTGTCCCTTTGCAAGTGCGTTGAGGGGGGAATGGCCTCCTTCTCTTCCTGTGTAAGAGACTGAAGGAGCTGAATGACCTCATCCTGTTGCTGTGGAAGTGGCTTTAGGGGCTGAATGGCCTCCTCCTGTTCCTGTGTAAGAGACTCAAGGGTCTGAATGGCTTCTTCCTCTTCCGATTGGACAGGACCAAGGGCCTGATTGGTTTACCCCTGGTTCCTGTTTGACAGCTCGATGTACTGACAAGTGTGATGATGCTACAGGCTTTGAGAGGTTATTTTGTCCTGGTTTCTTTTAAGAGAGAGATTGAATGATCGTTGCCAAACTGGTTAGTTAAGACCACTGAGTAAACAGCTAGGGAGGTCTTGGGTTTATTTTAATGCAGCCTGAATGGGTGTGGCCAGCTCTCACAGGTTAGGATCTCTGGGTTTTGGTTTCTCAGTAACATCAGAAACTATTGGGGTCTGCACAGAGTTGGAATCTTCAGTGACTATCACCTGGGTGCTACTCTCTCTGAATTTTCTCTTGGTGCTGTTTTTAATTCCCGGATTAGAAAAATGTTTGTGACGATCTGTGTCTGAATTTTCCTTTCTGCCAGGCGCTGTGTTTTTGGGATTTTCCTATATTGGTACAGTTCATTAGTAACAGTTCCTTGATTTGTTATTCTGCTAACTTGTCTAATGGAATTATGATTTTCTAAATTCCTCTTTCTTTGCATTCATTTTATCTTTCCCGTTTCAATAAATAGTGTTTGGCTTCACACCGAGATGTTTGACCTGTCACATTGCATCTGGAACAGTCACTTTATATTCCCTTTAAAGTAAAAAAATAGAGTCTAGGTGACCGCCTTCAAATATTTTCGAGGGGCTCTCGTGTGGTCCATCACACTAGACTCCTTCTCTTCCTGAGTAATAGGCTGGAGGCACTGAATGGGCTGTCCCTGTTCTTCTCCAATAGTGTCAATGGGCTGAATGGCTTCCTCATATTCCTGTGAAACTAGCGTGAGGTGCCGAATGAACTCTTGTTTTACTGGGGCAATGTGCAGTGACAGGCAGCGCTGGTAGATGAATGTTACGGACCATTTAACAGCACAAGTCTCAATGGAGTCAGGGTCTTGCTGCACACGGACACAGAGTAGTTCAGGAGCTGAGGGGGGATCAAAATATTCTGAACATTGTGGAATCTTCAGTGACCATCCCCACTTCTGATCTTATGGTGGGGAGGGTGGGGTGGGGAGACATTGATGAAGCAGCTGAAGATGTTTGTGAAGAGGAAGCTACCCTGAGGATCTCCCACAGAGGTGACCCAGGACAGAGATGATGAACATCTTCCTTTGTGTCATGTTTGACCCCAAACACTGGAGAGTTTACTCTGATTCCCATTAAGTCCCGTTTTGTTAAGCTCCTTGATGTCAACAGAAGCCAACCACTGTCTTGATATCGGGGCCAGTCATTTTTACCTGAACCCTTGTCTCAACCTCTTTTGTTCACATCAATAGGCCATGATATAGGAGCAGCAAGTGTTTTCTTCAAACAGGTGGGATTGAATGTCAGGGTTTCTGTTCTCAAGAGTGTTCGGGAAGCTAGATGACTGAAAGTATTTGAAGAGGAGGGAGATGGATATTGACCTGACAGAGCGGTGAGGGCTATGAAGAATTGGGTTTGAAAGAGAATTTGAGACCAAGAGCAGATCAGTCATGATCTTAGTGAAGGGCAAGGCAGGCTTGGGGGGTGAACGATCTGTTCCTGTTCCTGATGTTCTCACATTCTGTTATTGGAGAGTTAGTGGGTGTTATTTTCATGAAGGTGCAATTACTGAATATTGCAGTAAGGGAGACCAGAGGATTTTGGGAGCCAACTCTGGTTGAGGTATGGGGGCTGTATTCACAGTGAATCTGGGTCTACAACATGACCAACAAATGAAGCACAAGTTGCAGAGAGGAGAAGCTCTGTGAAGAGAGATGAGGAGCCTCTTTCATACCTGTGCCTGGATTTTCCAATTACACTTCCCAAATCACTTCAAAGCATGTGTGACAGTATTGAGAGGCTGAATGGTCTCCTCTGTTTCTGTGCACCAGATTATAGGAGTAAGTAGCCTCCAACTGTTCCTGTCTAGCAGGTATTAGGGGCTGAATGGAACACAGGAACATGGGACTGAGGAGCAGGAGTGGGTCATTAGATACTTTGAGCCTTCTCCACCAGGCACTAAGATTGTGGCTGATCAGGTTGTGGTCTCAGCCCCACTTTCCTGTCTATATCCCATTATCCGTGACTCACTTCTCTGTCAAATATTTAACTGATGCAGCTTTCAATCAATGTGAACATAGAGGCACAATTAACTTCCACTGAAGAGAATTCCCACTTGAAAGGTCCTTTAAGAATTATTCAACATCCTTCTTATAGGACCAGAGAGTCATGCAGAATGGAAACAGACCCGTTTGTCCAATCTGTTCATTCCGATCAGATATCAAATCTGATCCAGTCCCATTTGCCAGCATTTGGTAAATATCCCTCCTCTTTCAGATACTTTTTAAATGTGAGATTGTAACCGCCTTCAGCACTTCCTCTGACAGCACTTTCTGTACACACACCACTCTCTCTGTGAAACATTTATCTTCAGGTCCCTTCTAAATCATTCGCCCTCTCCCCTTCAACCAATGCCCTCTTGTTCTGGACTCCCCTAACCTGGAGAGCAGAACGTGGCTGTTCAGAATGCCCATGCCCCTGATGGTTTTATAAACCTCTATAATGTCACCCTTCAGCCTCTGACACTCCAGGAGAAAGCACCTCAACCTAATCAGCCTCTCCCTCAAGCTCAAACCTCCAGTCCTGGAACATCTGGGTAAGTTATTTCTGCAGAAAACCGAGTTGTACGCAGTATTCTTAAAGTGGCCTCACAACGTCCCGTACAGATACAACATCCCACCACAATTCCTATACTCAATACTCTGACTGATTAAGGCAAATGTGCCAAATGTGTTCTGCACCACTCTGTCTACCTGCGATTCCACATTCAAGGAACAATATACCTGCAGTCCTATGTCCCTTTGTTCTACAACACGCCCCAGGACATTCTCATTAAGTGTATAATTCCTGGCCTGGTGTGCGTTCACAAAATACAAAACCTCGTATTTATCTAAATTAAACTTCATCTGTCACTCCTTGCCCCTTTGTCCCATCTAATTGTGGTCTTGTTGTACTCTGAGATAATCTACTACACCACCTTTCTGATGTCATCTGTAAATTTACTAACTATGGCCCCAATATTCACATCTAAATCCTTTACATAAATGATGAAATGCAGTGAACTCAGTACTGATTCTTGCAGCACATTGCTGCTCACAAGCCTCCAGGCTGAAAAATATCCCTCTTCCTTCAAGCCAATTGTGACGAGCTTCCTCTGTATCTTACGTGACTGAAACTTACTAATCTGTCTACCAATCGGAATGAAATATCAGCTGTGAAGAGAGGCTGAGTAGGTTAGGTTTATTTTCAATAGATAAAAGGAGATTGGGGGGGACTTGATTAAGGTTTGCAAAATCATGAAGGGTATAGACAGGGTGGATAGAGATGGGCTTTTTCCCAGGGTGAAGGATTCAATAACGAGAGGTCATGCTTTCAAAGTGGGAGGTGGAATGTTTAAGGGGGATACATATGGTAAGTACTTCACACAGAGAGTGGTGGGCATTTGGAACGTGTTGCCAGCATTGGTGGTAGAGGCAGGCACGGTAGATTCATTTAAGATGCATCTGGACAGATGTATGAGTAGGTGGGGAGCAGAGTAATGCAGATGCTTAGGAATTGGGCGACAGATTTAGACAGTACATTTGGATCGGCTCAGGCTTGGAGGGTGAAGGGCCTATTCCTGGGCTGTAGATATTCTTTGTTCTTTGTTGTTTAAATGAACACCTTGTTGAAGTCCATATAGACAACGTCTACCAAACTGGCTTCATCAATCTTCTTTGTCACCTCTTCAAAAAACTCAACCAAATTAATGAGACATGATTTCCCATGCAGAAAGACACGTTGTCTACCCCGATCAGCCCTTGCCTTCCCAAATGTATGTAAATGCTATCCCTCAGAAACCCCTCCAATAACTTACCCACCACTGACATCAGGCTCACTGGATTATAGTTCCCCGGCTTTTGGGGTCACTGTTTCATTTTCTAGTCCCACACCTCCACTGCTCACAACAAATATTAACTGTAACCAGGTTAGTGATATCGTTCTCAGACTGGGTCAGGGTCAGTTTTAGGAACAAGTCAGGCTAGTTTCTTTAATCTGCTAAAACAACACGTTTATGATCCAGAGCAATGTTACTCAAACTATGGTGGAAAGATGAATGGCAAACTGTTTGGGTATTGCAATTATTAATCAATGGCTTGGAAAGGGTGGACGCTAAGAAATTGTTTCCGTTACACCTTAGAATGAGAAGGGGTAAATTCAGAACAGAAATGCGGAAACATTTCTTCAGCCAGAGAGTGGTAGGCCTGTGGAATTCATTGCCACAGAGTGCAGTGGAGGCTGGGACGATAAATGTCTTCAAGGCAGAGATTGATAAATTCTTGATGTCACAAGGAATTAAGGGCTACGGGGAGAATGCGGGTAAGTGGAGTTGAAATGCCCATCAGCCATGATTAAATGGCTGAGTGGACTCGATGGACCGAATGGCCTTACTTCCACTCCTATGACTTATGGTCTAATATTTCCCTTTCTAAACACAAACACACAAACACACAAACAAACGCACACACAAACACACATATGCAAACACAAACACACACCGATTAACAAAATTTCTGCAATTTAATTTGAAAGAACTTTGTCCAGATATTATTGGAACTCATGACAAAAGTAAAAATTGAGATTGTCCAAAACGTTATTCTGCTTCTGAAGATATTGTACACACACAGCTGCTAGCAATGGGATTTCATCCTGGGAGAGTTGGATTTGGCTGAATTCCCTTTGCTTTAGGCAGTGAGTAGACTCCAGTAAATTCTGGTCAGGGAGCACCCAAAGGGCAGCACGGTGGGCAGCATTGCTGCTTCACAGCAGCAGGGGCTTGGGTTCGATTCCAGCCTTCGGTGACTGTCTGTGTGGAGTTTGCACATTCTCCCCTTATCTGTAAGAGCTTCTAATTGGTGATCTACTTTCCTCCCACAAACTGTGTAGGTTCGGTGGATTGTCATGTTAAATTGTCTGTAGTGTGCAGGGATTTCTAGGTTAGGTGCATTAGTCAGGGGCAAATATAGGGAAATCGGTTGGGAAGGTTGGTATTGACTTGTTAGGCCGAAGGGCCTGTTTCAACACTGCAGTGATTCTATAAAAGTAACGATGACTGAAAGAATTTTTTTTTATAGCTTGCACACATTGCTGTGATGAGGAACAACGAAGAAGAGAGTGTGTGATAGGCAATTCCTTCTCAGGCAGGTTACATTTTCTCCCTCTCTGAGCTGAATCACACAGTAATGTCATCCTCTCCCAAACTGGACCATGTGAGGTCTCCTTGTACATTGTCCAAACTATGTCTCTATCACATTCCCTGTTCCATGTAGGTGCATCATTGCTGCTGTCATAGACAGAGCAATACCCTTAGCAGAAAATGGTCTCGACTGATTTGAAATATGTTTACATGGCCCTGCGTCATTAAAAAATAAAATATTTAATATATTCAGAATACCTGTTTTAAAATGACTGCATTTTTTAACAAATGCAGAAATTTCGGGAAAAGCTCGGCAGGTCTGTCAGTACCCAGATGCCTTTTACATGCTGTAGTTGTACCAGCCTCCACCACTTCCTCTGGCAGCTCATTCTATATGCACACCACCCTCTGTGTGAAATTGTTTCCTTTAGGCCTCATCAAAATCTTTCCCCTCTCACTTTCAAACAATGCCCTCTAGTTTTGGACGCCCCTAACCTGGGGACAAACCCTGACTGCTCACCCTATCCATGGCCATTTTGATTTTATAAACCACTACTGCTGCGAAATGTGACTCCAATGATCACGAATAGCTGTACTTTCAGTCATCCCGGGCCTAAATTCTGAAATTCAATACTGACACCGCTCCCTTATCCATCAAGTCACAATTCTAAATCCATTTTAATCAGTTTGTTAAGATATATTATGAGAAACTTCTGTGGGATTTACACCGAGACCTTTGTGCCCAGAGGGAGGGACTAGCATCACTCAGCAATACCCATGAAGCTGTAACATTATTCTCCTGTGTGTTTGTTCATCAGACTGTCCTGACATGATGTGACATACCTCTGCAACAGGCAGGAATTAAATCCAGGCCTTATAGTCCAGAGCTAGGAACACTACCACACAAGTTCAGGAATTGGAATCAAATCCAGAGTTCTGGCTCAGAGACAGGGACACTACCCACCACACTACCATACCCAGATTTTGGGTCATATTTTAGTGCCCACTTTCAGTTCGGTGTGGATTTATTATAATCAGGTTCCCATTACTGAACTACACAAAACCCTTTGTATTGTTAAACAAATGCAAGATATTTGTCTCAACTGTAGGATATTGAGTGACGTGCTATGCAATTGATTAATTGCTAGTATCTGTAGTCTGCAATATTTCGGAAAGAAATCCTGCAGAAACACTCTGCCCAATGAAGGGTCTCAAATGGATATTTATTAATGAACAGCAGAGACGAAGGAAGAGCTTAATTTCTGACCCCCAAACACCGATCACTCTTACCCACCTCTAACGTGCGACTCCCCTTTTCCTAAAACCATGAAATGACACCAGGCCGGTGATAACTGTCCAGCCTCTCCTCCCCACTGACTGTGTCTGCAATCTGTCCCTCCTCCCCCGAACCACACAAGGCAAATCAAGCTCAGGGTCTTTGTGAAAATCAAGGCCGGAGTGTGCAGGCCTCCTGGAGAGGGAGATGGGCATTTTAAAATTGAAGGGTGAGGGGGAGGTGACAGTCATATCACACAACGGGCAGAGGGGTGGCTGATGGAGTTTAGTATGGATTAATGTGCGGTATTGGATTTGGTAAATCAAACAACAGCAGGACCTATACAATTAAAAGTAGAGCCTTTGGCAGTGTTGTAGAATAGACACCTAGGCCGTCAGGTATAATTCTTTAAAATTTGCATCTCATAGAGATAGTACGGTTAAGAAGGTGTTGAACACACTTGTTTTCATTGGTCAGACCCTTTGAGTATCGGAATGGGGATGTCATGTTGAGGATGTACAGGACATTGGTGAGACCTCTTCTGGAATACTGTGTCCAGTCTGGTCACCCTGCCCGCTCATTCCATAGGCACACCACCCTCTGGGTGAAAAAGCTGCCCTTTAGGTCGCTTTAATGTTTCCCCTCTGACCTTAAACCTCTGCCCTCTAGTTTTGGTCTACCCTACCCTTAGAAAATACTTTGACTATTCACTTTGATATTATTGACCTTGATATTATTAAGCTGGAGAGGATTGAGAACAGATGAACTTGGATGTTGTTGGGAATGCAGGGAGTGAGCGATAAGGAGAGGCTGGGTATGCTGGGACTTTTTTCACTGGAGAGGATGAGGTTAAGGGATAACTTCACAGAAGTTTACAAAATAATGAGGGGTACAGATAAGCTGAAGGGCTGATGTCTTTTCCCTAGAGTTGGGGATTGAAAACTGAGGGATATTTTAAGGTGTGAGGAAAAAGATTTACAAAAGTCATAAGAGTTAATTATTTTAGACAGAAGCTGGCTTGTGTGTGGAATGAACTTGCAGAGCAAGTGGTGAAAGCAGGGACAGTTACAACGTTTAAAGGACATTTAGATCAGTACATGTATAAGACATCAGTTTGGATGGTGCTGTGAGCAGCTGCTCTCTCCCTCCCCCTCTCTGAATGAATCCCTGTTGGTTTTCACCCTCTGCCAATGCCTTGCAGTGGCGAGGGGAGGCCAGCAGAGGGTGGCATTGCATCACTTTAAGCACCACAGAGACTGCAAGACCTGCCCCACACAGAGACACAAAGATACACTGACAGGAATTGTTAGGACATGGTGTGAAGCTCATCTGGTAAGTTAAATGAAACATAAAGAAATGCTCAATTTGCCTCGTAAACTATTAAAATATGAGAGACAGAGAACTCCCAAATTCCACTGTTTAAATAAAAACATCAATTTATTTTTTTATTTTGAAAGTGAACACTTTACATCAAAAATTCACAATTCTGGGACCCTCTTTCACTGAACTGCTTATTACCCGAGTAGAAAGTGAAGACTGCAGATGCTGGAGATCAGAGCTGAAAATGTGTTGCTGGAAAAGCGCAGCAGGTCAGGCAGCAACCAACGAACAGGAGAATCGACGTTTCAGGCATAAGCCCTTCTTCAGGAATGAGGAAAGTGTGTCCAGCAGGCTAAGATAAAAGGTAGGGAGGAGGGACTTGGGGGAGAGGCATTGGGAATGCTATAGGTGGAGGGAGGTTAAGGTGAGGGTTATAGGCCGGAGTGGGGTGGGGGCGGAGAGGTCAGGAAGAAGATTGCAGGTTAGGAAGGCGGTGCTGAGTTCGAGGTATTTGACTGAGACAAGGTGGGGGGAGGGGAAATGAGGAAACTGGAGAAATCTGAGTTCATCCCTTGTGGTTGGAGTGTTCCCACGCAAAAGATGAGGCGCTCTTCCTCCAACCGTCGTGTTGCCATGGTCTGGCGATGGAGGAGTCCAAGGTCCTTGTTGGAGTGGGAGGGGGAGTTGAAGTGTTGAGCCACAGGGTGGTTGGGTTGGTTGGTCCGGGTGTCCCAGAGGTGTTCTCTGAAACATTCCCCAAGTAGGCGGCCTGTCTCCCCAATATAGAGGAGGCCCCATCGGGTGTAGCGGATACAATAGATGATGTGTGTGGAGGTGCACAGATCCACACATGGGGATGGTAAGGACACAGCGTGAAGCTCATCTGGGAACTTCAATGACACAAAGAAATGCTCAATTCACCTCGTAAACTGTTAAAATATGAGGGACAGATCCGCCAACTCCACTGGTTAAATAAAAACATCAATTTATTTTTTTCACTCTGAAAGTGAACATTTTCCATCAACTATTCACAACTCAGGGACCCTCTTTCTCTTAACTGCTTATTACCCGACTCCAGCTCTATAGCAATATACTGTTTCTGGGTCTGCCATCCTCTCATATCACAGGTGCTAGGCAGCTCTCAGTTCAGAAGAGCATTCCCTCTCTCTTAAAGGTACAGGACACACTTTCAACTTCATCACATTAAAACCTGATGAAGTGGATAAGTGGGACCTAACCGGTTTTCTCTTGCTCTGTGGTTTGTCAATAATTCATCGACTCTGTCTGATATGTGTCAGGCCTTCTGTTGCTCCATTGACAGCATGTCATTATTCGATTCTGTCCGTGGGAATATATCAGTATTTCACTTGCTCAGACTTGTGTGTGTGGGGCAGGATTTCAGTTGTTTCATGGGGACTGTGACACTATAACAATCTCAATGTTTGTAGATGGCACCGAACCTGGAAGAACTCTGAAGTCTATGGAGGAGAGTGTGGAACTCTAACAGGACAGTGACACGTTGGTGTAGTGTTCAGGTGTAAGGCAGATGGTGATCAGTGCAGAGCAGTGTGAGGTGATGTACTGTGGTAGGAATAACATTGAAAGGCAGTTTGAAACAGGCTGTACCATTATAAAGGGACTGCAGGAGCAGAGAGCGCTGGGTGTATATGAGCACAGATTGTTGAAGATGTCAGGACAAGTGGGGAGAGCAGTAACTATCACAGATTAGTTTCAGTATCTGAGCTGTTTACAGGAGGAGGTGTAGGAGGGAGTCTCCGTGCTCCCTTCCTGGGAGGTGGTGGTGACGATGTGTTGTGAACCCACCCTCCTGCCCACCGAGACTGTGGGGATTCCATTTGTACCAGCTCGACACAAAAGGGAGATGGCATCAGGGCCATGGCTTCTAAGTTGTGCCGGGGGGAAACGGAGCTGCCAGTGGGTTTAAAGTGAGAATTGCCCTTCACTGAACATTGCTCCTTACTCGGTCGGTGGGACGTGGATGTTTCAGAATCTCCACACGAGGCGTCCCGGTCCTCTCTGGGTCGCACCAGGGCCCTCCCCAAATGGCGGGGGGAGGGGAATGTGGGAACGGATATCGGGCACTCCACCACCCGGATAGGCCCTCCCTGTCCTATTCCAGGCTGTTTCTCCTGGAATGGGAGAAAGGGAGGGAGGGAGTGAGGGTGGGAGTGGGTGTCCCTGGTGTTAGTGCTGGTTTAGGGGAAGGGGACGGGGACATGGTGAGGGGTCCGGAGGGAATCAGTCCACAGTGTTGTATCCATGCAGTGTTATTAACGTGGGGGGGTAAAGTGGAGGCAGGAGGAAGACAGGGGGAGAGAGAGAGGGAGAGAGAGAGAGAGGGATAGAGAGTGGGAGAGAGAGGGAGAGAGAGATCACGGCGGGGTGGGATGGTGCTTTACCTGTTATACGGTGAGTGTGAGGGAGCAGAGAGAGTACAGTGACCCTTACCCTGACAGAGTAGGGAAGGTTATTGATGCTTGTCCTGTATTGCTGGGCATTTCCTCAGACCCCAGATACTGCACTGAGCTGGGTGGTGAGCTCAGACCATGATCAGTGGGTCAAGTGGTGTGGACCCTCTGGGAAGAGAATGGTCCCCCTCTGTACTAGCCCATCCACCAGGACCTCCGTGCCCCTATCGACAAACCGCAGTGTAATTGCCCCTTATCCCCCATGCTCAGGGTAAACTGCGCAGGGCAGCTCCTAACTGAGAAAGCGCAACCGTGTGCTCATTGGCCTTTTAAAGGTGGTCCCAGTGTCAGGGAACAATGAATATCCAGGGGCACCCGGGGAGATGGTGAGTACCTCCAGCCATGATGGGTGAGAGAATCGGGCTGGTATTGAATGAGACGGACACCATGGGGTGGGCTGGGTAGTTCATGAGGTGAGTTTGATCCGATAGCACCAGGAAACTAGCTCAGCCTCGTGCAGATAATCGTTCTGTCAGACGAAGGGAAAATGTCACTGAGACAGTTTTTTGTTTGATTCAGCCCAGTGCATCATAGATTCTGTTGAAACAACTCCCATTTCCAAAGCTGTAGTACAAATGCTCAAATATCCCATTTTCCCATCTTTCCTGGGAAGATAGGCTCTTGTTACAGGACGTTATTGAAGTGTCGACATTTCAGTATTCTGCAACCTGGGAACACATCCTTCCATGACACTGTCTCTCAGTCTCCCCCTCTCTGTCTATACCCCAAACCCCTCCCATATGGTGATATTTAAACTGATTCCCCCGCCTGGTCTCTCTGGCAGTGATGTTCACACACACAGCACCCCCTTGTCGGGGCAACAATGGAGATATGGAGCTGTAAATGGGTGACGCTGTACATCCAGTCAGTTCCAGAACGGGCTGCAAGTTTCCCCACACTGGGCAGGGATCTAATACAGTGTTACTGAGCAATGCACTGGGGTGGGGTACACAGTCCTACATGCTGGGAGGGTAACTGCTCTTGGGTTACAGATCAATGCACTGGGGTGGGGTACACAGTCCTACATGCTGGGAGGGTAACTGCTCTTGGGTTACAGATCAATGCACTGGGGTGGGATACACAGTCCTACATGCTGGGAGGGTAACTGCTCTTGGGTTACAGATCAATGTACTGGGGTGGGGTACACAGTCCTACATGCTGGGAGGGTAACTGCTCCTGGGTTACAGATCAATGCACTGGGATGAGGTACACAGTCCTACATGCTGGGAGGGTAACTGCTCCTGGGTTACAGAACAATGTACTGGGGTGGGGTACACAGTCCTACATGCTGGGAGGGTAACTGCTCTTGGGTTACAGATCAATGCACTGGGGTGGGGTACACAGTCCTACATGCTGGGAGGGTAACTGCTCCTGGGTTACAGATCAATGCACTGGGTTGGGGTACACAGTCCTACAAGCTGGGTGGGTAACTGCTCCTGTTTTACAGATCAATGTACTGGGGTGGTGTACACAGTCCTACATGCTGGGAGGGTAACTGCTCCTGGGTTACAGATCAATGTACTGGGGTGGTGTACACAGTCCTACATGCTGGGAGGGTAACTGCTCCTGGGTTACAGATCAATGTACTGGGGTGGTGTACACAGTCCTACATGCTGGGGGGGGTAACTGCTCTTGGGTTACAGATCAATGTGCTGGGCTGGTGTACACATCCCTACATGCTGCGGAGGGGGGGGGGTGGGCGGGGGAATGGCTTCCGGTTTACAGGGGGAGAGGTGATAGGTCAGAGAGGAGGGTGGGGTGGATGGGGGTAAGGTGATGGGCAGGTCAAGGTGTTCCCCAGAACATTCCGTCCCCGACATTCTATAACTGCCATTTCCCGGAACGTTCTGTCCCTGACATTCTATAACTGCCATTCCCCGGAACGTTCTGTCCCGGACATTCTATAACTGCCATTCCCCGGAACGTTCTGTCCCTGTCATTCTATAACTGACATTCCCCGGAACGTTCTGTCCCGGACATTCTATAACTGCCATTCCCCGGAACGCTCTGTCCCTGACATTCTATAACTGCCATTCCCCGGAACGTTCCGTCCCTGACATTCTATAACTGTCATTACCCGGAACGTTCTGTCCCCAACATTCTATAACTGTCATTACCCGGAACGTTCTGTCCCCAACATTCTATAACTGACATTCCCCGGAACGTTCTGACCCTGACGTTGTTTGTGAATGGCCGGACGTCAGTGAATTGAACAAACGATAAGATCCCGAGGGAAGAGATCCCGTTCCAGGGAGAAGGAGACACTGTTCCGAAGGTCCCTCAGGCAGTTAAAGGGGTGAATACGTTTTCCCTACGTTTACATTTCTCCACGACACAGGACCGACCACAATTTAGACCAAAATACAGGAATTCCCTAACTCCGTTTGTCTTCAGGAAACTGGGAGAGAATCCTTCAGGACAGCAACGTTTCCACCCTCAGTATTAGGAACTGGGAAGGAGTGACCTATATCTGCTCTCGAGGGATCGAGTGTGTGGGAATGTTCTAGAAACCATCTGTCCTTATGGATGTGTCTCTGTGTGTTTGGGGAGGGAGGGTTTCTTGTGATTTATGTCACATTTTTGTCAGTAATTCCGACCTTCCCATTTGTGATTCCAGCTCCAATTATTTTAATAAATCCCTGAACACAGGGACACATTTGAAAATCTCACTGGGTCCCCGATCAAACGGGTCCCTTTGCCTCCAGGCTGATGGATAATGGGTTTGTTTTCCTTCCTCACAGTTAACGTAGTGACCATCTACGTCCTGCTTTATAAAGATTGTGGATTGTCTCCATGTGTCAGACGTTACCTGGGGGCCATGGCAGCGGCGGATCTCCTGGTCATTATCCTCGACCTGATCCTGAGACACATTCCCATTGTTTATGATGAACAGTTTTATTTCCTGAAGGACTCCGTCCCCGTGTGTAATATCCACGCCGTCCTGCTTTATGCAGCCACTGACTGCTCTGTCTGGTTCACCGTCACTTTCACCTTTGATCGGTTTGTGGCCATTTGTTACCAGAAGCTGAAAAGGAAATATTGCAGTGAGAAAACGGCGGCTGTGGTTCTGGGAGCAGTGACTGTGCTGAGCTGTTTAAAGAACATTTCCTGGTATTTTATGTTCACGGCTCGGTATTGGCTGGTGAACGCCCCCTGGTTTTGTGATGTAACAACCGCTGTTCGATTCTCCAGAGTCTGGGGCACAATTGAGTCCCTCCACAACATTCTAACCCCGTGTGTCCCATTTTTCCTGATTCTGCTGCTCAATGTTCTCACCGTCAGACACATTATAGTGACCAGCAGAGCCCGCAGGAGACTCCGCGCTCACACCAATGGGGACGCTCAGTCTGACACTGAAATGAGAAACCGAAAAAAATCCATTATTTTACTGTTTGTGATCTCGGCCAATTTCATCCTGTTATGGTCAACGTTAATGCTGTATTCGATATGGAGACGGATGTGGTTTATGGGGTATTGCTCTGTGTATATCCATCTCTTTGTGCAGGAATTGGGCTTCATGCTGCAGCTCCTCAGTTGCTGCACAAACACCGCGATTTATGCCGTGACCCAGACTAAGTTCAGGCAGCAGCTGAAGAATGTGCTGAAATATCCCTTCACCCAAATCCATCCGTCCATCAAATTCCCTCATTAATCAATCCATCTGGGATTTTCTCATTTCAGTTCAGTGTTTCAGCGATGGAGCAGCCTGTCGCTATGGTAACAGACTGAGGGTAGCGCTGGTTTGTCCATCCTTATCCCACAGGGGGGTTACAGGGAAACATTTCAATGTTTCTCACAACTCAGGGGCCAGTGAGAAAAGGCACCATCCCACGGACTGTATCCATCACTTCCATTTGTAACCAATAAAAATGTTGATTAAAGCGTGCCGAGCAGCAGAGTGACCGATGATGTTGTGTGTCTTTGTGTTGGTGAAGCTGAGCTGGAGAGAGACAGACTCAGTCCCAAGTCCTGGTCCTCAGGGAAGGGGAGGGCACCGCGCCCTGAGCTCAGGAGCTGGGTTTAAGTCCCTCTGAACCCCCCCCCCCAACCTGGCCTCCCCAATTCCTCACCCCCACTTTTCCTCCTCAATTCTCTCCATCTCTCCCTTCCGGCACAATCTCTCTTTCTCACCACCTCTCCCTTTCACTCTCTCTGGTCCCCTCTCAGAGCCCCAACCCCAGTTTCTCCACCTGCCTCCACTATTCTTTCTGCCTCACTCTCCCCCTCTCTCTCTCTCACACCCCCAACATGAGTTTATCCACCTGCCTCCATTCTTCTCTCTCCCCCTCACCCTCTCTCTCTCTCTCTCTCTCCTGACGTCTCTATCTCCTTCTCACAATTCTGGCTCTACCCCATTTTCCCCACCTCGCACTTCCCGCATCTCTCGATCATCTCACACCAACACGCCGACCCCCCCCCCCCCCCCCCCCCCCACCAGCAGACTCACCACCAACCTGCAGTCTCTGGGTCAGAGGGAGAGGGAAGGACCAGGGAGACAGAGTGTGTCAGAGAGAGAGAGTAAGGGCGGGACAGAAGGGAGAGAGATTCGGTTAGAGAGAAACGGAGGGTGGTGGGAAAAGAGAGACCAAGATAGGGAGATCGAGAGTGAGAGAAGATGGAGAGAGAGCGAAGGAGCAGGGAAAGACAGAGAGAGAGGGAAGGGAGAAATAAGGTGAGGGAGGGAGGGAGAGAGAGAGAAATAGGGGAGGACATAATGAGAGAGGGGTCAGAGAGAGGGGGGGCAGAGAGAGAGGGTGACAGAGAGAGAGGGAGACAGAGAGAGAGGGGGGCAGAGAGAGAGGGGAACAGAGAGAGAGGGGAACAGAGAGAGTGGGGGACAGAGAGAGAGGGGGGCAGAGAGAGAAGGGGACAGAGAGAGGGGACAGAGAGAGGGGGACAGAGAGAGAGGGGGCAGAGAGAGGGGGGGCAGATAGAGAGGGGGCAGAGAGAGGGGCACAGAGAGAGGGGGGGGCAGAGAGAGAAGGGGACAGAGAGAGAGGGGAACAGAGAGAGAGGGGGACAGAGAGAGGGGGACAGAGAGAGAGGGGGGACAGATAGAGAGTGGACAGAGAGGGAGGGGGGAAGAGAGAGAGGGGGCAGAGAGAGAGAGAGAGAAGGGGACAGAGAGAGGGGACAGAGAGAGAGGGGGGCAGAGAGAGAGGGGGCAGAGAGAGGGGGCAGAGAGAGTGGTAGACAGAGAGAGGAGGGACAGAGAGAGAGGGGGACAGAGAGAGAGGGGGGCAGAGAGAGAAGGGGACAAAGAGAGAGGGGAACAGAGAGAGGGGACAGAGAGAGAGGGGACAGAGAGAGAGGGGGACAGAGAGAGGGGACAGAGAGAGAGGGACAGAGAGATGGGGCAGAGAGAGCGGGGGCAGAGAGAGAGGGGAGCAGAGAGAGAGGGAGGGCGGGGGGGCAGAGAGAAGGCGAGAGAGAGAGGAGGAGGCAGAGAGAGAGGGGGGAGAGAGAGAGGGTGACAGACAATGTGGGGGACAGAGAGAGACACACAGAGAGAGGGAGACAGAGAGAGAGGGAGACAAAGGGAGAGGGGAACAGAAAGAGAGGGGAACAGAGAGAGTGGGGGACAGAGAGAGAGGGGGGCAGAGAGAGGGGGGGCAGAGAGAGTGGGGGGCAGAGAGGGGGGGCAGAGAGAGAGCGAGAGAGAGGGGGCAGAGAGAGAAGGTACAGAGAGAGAGGGAGACAGAGAGAGAGGGGAAGAGAGAGAGAGGGGACAGAGAGAGATGGGGACAGAGAGATGGGGACAGAGAGAGGGGGACAGAGAGAGACGGGGACAGAGAGAGAGGTGGCAGAGAGAGGGGGGAGAGAGAGGGGGGCAGAGAGAGAAAGAGAGAGAGAGAAGGGGACAGAGAGAGGGGACAGAGAGAGAGGGGGACAGAGAGAGGGGGTGAGAGAGAGAGGGGGGCAGAGAGAGAGGAGGGCAGAGAGAGAGAGAGAGAGAGAAGGGGACAGAGAGAGGGGACAGAGAGAGAGGGGGACAGAGAGAGGGGGACAGAGAGAGGGGGGGCAGAGAGAGAGGGACAGAGAGAGAACGGGACAGAGAGAGGCGGACAGAGAGAGAGGGGGGACAGAGAGAGAGGGGGACAGAGAGAGAGGGGGACAGAGAGAGGGGAACACAGAGACAGGGGACAGAGAGATAGGGGACAGAGAGAGGGGGGACAGAGAGAGAGGGGGACAGAGAGAGGGGAACACAGAGACAGGGGACAGAGAGAGAGGCGCCAGAGAGAGAGGGGGGCAAAGAGAGAGGGGGCAGAGAGAGAGGGGGGCGAGAGAGAGGGAGACAGAGAGACGGGAACTGAGAGAGAGGGTCAGAAAGAGAGTGGAGCAGAGAGAGGGGGCAGACAATAGGGGACAGAGAGAGGGGTTGTCAGAGAGAGGGGGGACAGAGAGAAGGGGTGGAGAGAGAGAGAAGGGGATAGAGAGAGAAGGAGGCAGAGAGAGGAGGGCAGAGAGATGGCGACAAGAGAGGATGACAGAGAGAGGGGGACAGAGAGAGAAGGGGGCAGAGAGAGGGGGGCAGAGACAGAGTGGGGCAGAGAGATGGGGCAGACAGAGGGGGGCAGAGAGGGGGACAGAGAGTGGGGGAAATAGAGGGTGTCAGAGAGGGGGGACAGAAAGACGGGCACAGAGAGTGGGGGAGATAGAGGGGGACAGAGAGAGAGGGGACAGAGAGAGTGGGGACAGAGAGAGGGGACAGAGACAGGGGGGACAGAGAGAGAGGGGGACAGAGAGAGGGGAACACAGAGACAGGGGACAGAGAGAGAGGCGACAGAGAGAGAGGGGGGCAGAGAGAGAGGGGGCAGAGAGAGAGGGGGGCGAGAAAGAGGGAGACAGAGAGACGGGAACTGAGAGAGAGGGTCAGAGAGAGAGTGGAGCAGAGAGAGGGGGCAGACAATAGGGGACAGAGAGAGGGGTTGTCAGAGAGAGGGGGGGACAGGGAGAAGGGGTGGAGAGAGAGAGAAGGGGATAGAGAGAGAAGGAGGCAGAGAGAGGAGGGCAGAGAGATGGCGACAAGAGAGGATGACAGAGAGAGGGGGACAGAGAGAGAAGGGGGCAGAGAGAGGGGGGCAGAGACAGAGTGGGGCAGAGAGATGGGGCAGATAGAGGGGGGCAGAGAGAGGGGGACAGAGAGTGGGGGAAATAGAGGGTGTCAGAGAGGGGGGACAGAAAGACGGGCACAGAGAGTGGGGGAGATAGAGGGGGACAGAGAGAGAGGGGACAGAGAGAGTGGGGCAGAGAGAGAAGGGGGCAGAGAGAGTGGGACAGAGTGAGGGGGTCAGAGAAAGAGGAGGACACAGAGGGGGCAGAGTGAGAGGGGAACAGAGAGAGGGGAAAAGATAGAGGCGGGTGGGAGGGAGGGGGGGACAGGGAGAGGTGAAAGAGACACGGGCACAGAGAGTGGGGGAGATAGAAGGGGACAGAGAGGGGACAGAGAGAGAGGGAACAGAGAGAGTGGGACAGATAGAGAGGGTCAGAGAGAAAGGGGGTCAGAGAGAGAAGGGGACAGAAAGAGGGGAGCAGAGAGAGAGGGGGGCAGAGAGAGGGGGCAGAGAGATGGAGGAACAGAGAGAGGGAGAAAGAGAGAGGCGGGTGTGAGGGAGAGGGGGTCAGAAAGAGGGGCAGGTAGCGGGGGTCAGTGAGTGAGGGACAGGAAGAGAGGGGTACAGAGTGGGGTGAGAGAGGGGGTCAGAGAGTGGGGGAGAGAGAGGGGTACAGAGTGGGGTGGCAGAGGGGTTCAGAGAGAGAGGGGGGATGGAGATAGTAGGGGACAGAGAGAGTGTGGAACAGAGAGAGTGGGGGACAGAGAGAGAGGGGGACAGAAAGTGAGGGCGACAGAGGGGGGGCAGAGAGGGGGGAGAGAGAGAGGGGGAGAGAGTGAGGGGGCAGAGAGAGAGGGGGACAGAAAGAGGGGGACAGAGAGTGAGGCAGGTGGGAGAGAGAGTGGTCAGAGAGAGGCTGGTGGGAGAGAGCGTGGGACAGAGAGAGGGGGGCAGAGAGAGAGGGGGCCAAAGAGGGGGGATAGAGGGAAGCGGATGGGAGATGGGGGGGGCAGAGAGAGGTCGACAGACAGAGGGGGGCAGAGAGCGGGGGTGAGAGAGGAAGGTGGGAGAGAGAGGGGGACAGAGAGAAGGGGACAGACAGATGGAGACAGACAGAGGGGGACAGAGAGCGGGGAACAGAGAGAGGCGGGTGGGAAAGAGAGGGTGACAGAGAGAGAGGGAGACAGAGAGAGAGGGGGGCAGAGAGAGAGGGGAACAGAGAGAGAGGGGAACAGAGAGAGTGGGGGACAGAGAGAGAGGGGGGCAGAGAGAGAGTGGAACAGAGAGAGAGGGGACAGAGAGAGAGGGGGGACAGAGAGAGTGGGACAGAGAGAGAGGGGGACAGAGAGAGAAGGGGACAGAGAGAGGGGACAGAGAGAGGGGGACAGAGAGAGAGGGGGCAGAGAGAGGGGGGGGCAGAGAGAGAGGGGGCAGAGAGACGGGCACAGAGAGAGAGGGGGGCAGAGAGAGAAGGGGACAGAGAGAGAGGGGAACAGAGAGAGAGGGGGACAGAGAGAGGGGGACAGAGAGAGAGGGGGACAGAGAGAGAGTGGACAGAGAGAGAGGGGAACAGCGAGAGAGGGGGCAGAGAGAGGGGGCAGAGAGAGTGGGAGACAGAGAGAGGAGGGACAGAGGGAGAGGGGGACAGAGAGAGAGGGGGGCAGAGAGAGAAGGGGACAAAGAGAGAGGGGAACAGAGAGAGGGGACAGAGAGAGAGGGGACAGAGAGAGAGGGGGACAGAGAGAGGGGACAGAGAGAGGGGGACAGAGAGATGGGGCAGAGAGAGCGGGTGCAGAGAGAGAGGGGAGCAGAGAGAGAGGGGGCGGGGGGGCAGAGAGAAGGCGAGAGAGAGAGGGAGAGAGAGAGGGTGACAGACAATGTGGGGGACAGAGAGAGAGACACACACAGAGAGAGGGAGACAGAGAGAGAGGGAGACCAAGGGAGAGGGGAACAGAAAGAGAGGGGAACAGAGAGAGAGGGGGGACAGAGAGAGAGGGGGGCAGAGAGAGAGGGGGCAGAGAGAGAGGGGGGCAGAGAGAGGGGGCAGAGAGAGAGGGTCAGAGAGAGAGTGGAGCAGAGAGAGAGGGGAACAGAGAGAGAGGGGACAGAGAGAGAGGGGACAGAGAGAGATGGGGACAGAGAGATGGGGACAGAGAGAGGGGGGACAGAGAGAGAGGGGGACAGAGAGAGAGGTGGCAGAGAGAGGGGGGGAGAGAGAGGGGGGCAGAGAGAGAAAGAGAGAGAGAGAAGGGGACAGAGAGAGGGGACAGAGAGAGAGGGGGACAGAGAGGGGGGGGAGAGAGAGAGGGGGGCAGAGAGAGAGGGGGGCAGGGAGAGCGAGAGAGAAGGGGACAGAGAGAGGGGACAGAGAGAGAGGGGGACAGAGAGAGAGGGGGACAGAGAGAGAGGGGGTCAGAGAGAGAAGGGGACAGAGAGAGAGAGACAGAGAGAGGGGGAGACAGAGAGAGGGGGAAAGGAGAGAGGGGGGACAGAGAATGGGGGGACAGAGAGAGAGAGGGACACATAGAGGGGGGTCAGAGAGAGGGGGCGACAGAGAGAGGGAAGGATAGAGAGAGGGGGGGACAGATAGAGGGGGCAGAGAGAGAGGGGGACAGGGGCGACAGAGAGAGGCGGGGGACAGAAAGAGGGAGGACAGAGAGAGAGGGGGACAGAGAGAGAGGGGGACGGGGGGACAGAGAGAGAGGGGGACAGAGGGAGTGGGGGACAGAGAGAGATTAGGGCAGAGAGAGAGGGGGCAGAGAGAGAGGGGGCAGAGAGAGCGAGAGAAAAAGAGGGGGGCAGAGAGAGAGGGGGACAGAGAAAGAGGGGGGGACAGAGAGAGAGAGGGAGACAGAGAGAGAGGTGAACAGAGAGAGAGGGGGGCAGAGAGAGGGGCCAGAGAGAGGGGGGGACAGAGAGATAGGGAGACAGAGAGAGAGGGGAACAGAGAGAGAGGGGGACAGAGAGAGGGGGGACAGAGAGAGGGGTGGACAGAGAGGGAAGGAGAGAGAGAGAAGTGGACAGAGAGATGGCAGGACAGAGAGAGAGGGGACAGAGAGAGGGGTCAGAGAGAAGGCGACAGAGGGGAGGGACAGTGACAGAGAGGGTGGACAGAGAGAGGGGGGACAGAGAGAGAGGGGGACAGAGAGAGAGGGGGACAGAGAGAGGGGAACACAGAGACAGGGGACAGAGAGAGGGGACAGTGAGAGGGGAACAGAGAGAGAGTGGACAGAGAGAGGGGACAGAGAGAGATGGGGACAGAGAGATGGGGACAGAGAGAGGGGGGACAGAGAGAGAGGGGGACAGAGAGAGAGGTGGCAGAGAGAGGTGGGAAGAGAGAGAGGGGGGCAGAGAGAGAAAGAGAGAGAGAGAAGGGGACAGAGAGAGGGGACAGAGAGAGAGGGGGACAGAGAGAGGGGGGGGAGAGAGAGGGGGGCAGAGAGAGAGGGGGGCAGGGAGAGAAAGAGAGAAGGGGACAGAGAGAGGGGACAGAGAGAGAGGGGGACAGAGAGAGAGGTGGACAGAGAGAGAGGGGGGCAGAGAGAGAAGGGGACAGAGAGAGAGGGACAGAGAGAGGGGGACAGAGAGAGTGGGGGCAGAGAGGGTGGGACAGAGAGAGAAGGGGACAGAGAGAGGCGGACAGAGAGAGAGGGGGGCAGAGAGAGAGGGGGCAGAGAGAGGGGGTGGCAGAGAGAGTGGGGGGCAGGGAGAGAGGGGTCAGAGAGCAAGGGGGGCAGAGAGAGCGCGAGAGAGAGGGGGGAGAGAGAGAGGGAGATAGCGAGAGGGAGATAGAGAGAGAGGGGAACACAGAGAGAGGGGAACACAGACAGCGGGGAGCAGAGAGAGGGGGAACAGAGAGAGGGGGCAGAGAGTGGGGAGACAGAGAGAGGAGGACAGAGAGAGGGGAGACAGAGAGAGGGGGAAAGGAGAGAGGGGGGACAGAGAATGGGGGGACAGAGAGAGAGAGGGACACATCGAGGGGTGTCAGAGAGAGGGGGCGACAGAGAGAGGGAAGGATAGAGAGAGGGGGGGACAGATAGAGGGGGCAGAGAGAGAGGGGGACGGGGGCGACAGAGAGAGGCGGGGGACAGAAAGAGGGAGGACAGAGAGAGAGGGGGACAGAGAGAGAGGGGGACGGGGGTACAGAGAGAGAGGGGGACAGAGGGAGTGGGGGACAGAGAGAGATTAGGGCAGAGAGAGAGGGGGCAGAGAGAGAGGGGGCAGAGAGAGCGAGAGAAAAAGAGGGGGGCAGAGAGAGAGGGGGACAGAGAAAGAGGGGGGGACAGAGAGAGAGGGGGAGACAGAGAGAGAGGTGAACAGAGAGAGGGGCCAGAGAGAGGGGGGGACAGAGAGAGAGGGAGACAGAGAGAGAGGGGAACAGAGAGAGAGGGGGACAGAGAGAGGGGGGACAGAGAGAGGGGTGGACAGAGAGGGGGAGGCAGAGAGAGGGGGGACAGAGAGAGAGGGGGACGGGGGGACAGAGAGAGAGGGTGTCAGAGAGAGAGGGTGTCAGAGAGAGGGGGACAGAGAGAGAGGGGCAGAGAGAGTGTGGAGCAGAGAGAGGGGGGCAGAGAGAGAGGAACAGAGGGAGTGGGGGACAGAGAGAGAGAGAGGGGCAGAGAGAGGGGGCAGAGAGAGAGGGGGAAAGAGAGCGGGGGACAGAGAGGGGGGCAGAGTGGGCGGACAGCGGGGTACAGAGAGGGGGGACAGAGTGGGGGGGACAGAGAGAGGGGGACAGAGAGAGAAGTGGACAGAGAGAGAGGGGACAGAGAGAGTGGGGTCAGAGAGAAGGCGACGGGGGGGACAGTGAGAGAGAGGGACAGAGAGAGAAAGGGGACAGAGAGAGAGAGGGACGGGGGGGACAAAGAGAGGCGGGAGACAGAGAGACGGGGACAGAGAGAGAGGGGGGCAGAGAGAGAGAGAAACAGAGAGAGAGGGAGACAGAGAGAGAGGGGGACAGAGAGGGGGAGGCAGAGAGACGGGGGACAGAGAGGGGGGACAGAGAGGGAAGGAGAGAGAGAGAAGTGGACAGAGAGATGGCAGGACAGAGAGAGAGGGGACAGAGAGAGGGGTCAGAGAGAAGGCGACAGAGGGGAGGGACAGTGACAGAGAGGGTGGACAGAGAGAGGGGGGACAGAGAGAGAGGGGGATAGAGAGAGAGGGGGACAGAGAGAGGGGAACACAGAGACAGGGGACAGAGAGAGGGGACAGAGAGAGGGGGGACAGAGAGAGGGGGACAGAGAGAGGGGGACAGAGAGAGAGGGGACAGAGAGAGAGGGGGACAGAGAGAGGGGAACACAGAGACAGGGGACAGAGAGAGGGGACAGAGAGAGGGGGGACAGAGAGAGAGGGGGACAGAGAGAAGGGAAAAAAAAAGACAGGGGACAGAGAGGGAGGCGACAGAGAGAGAGGGGGGCAGAGAGAGAGGGGGCAGAGAGAGAGGGGGCGAGAGAGAGGGTGACAGAGAGACGGGAACTGAGAGAGAGGGTCAGAGAGAGAGTGGAGCAGAGAGAGGGGGCAGACAATAGGGGACAGAGAGAGGGGTTGTCAGAGAGAGGGGGGACAGAGAGAAGGGGTGGAGAGAGAGAGAAGGGGATAGAGAGAGAAGGAGGCAGAGAGAGGAGGGCAGAGAGATGGCGACAAGAGAGGATGACAGAGAGAGGGGGACAGAGAGAGAAGGGGGCAGAGAGAGGGGGGCAGAGACAGAGTGGGGCAGAGAGATGGGGCAGACAGAGGGGGGCAGAGAGAGGGGGACAGAGAGTGGGGGAAATAGAGGGTGTCAGAGAGGGGGGACAGAAAGACGGGCACAGAGAGTGGGGGAGATAGAGGGGGACAGAGAGAGAGGGGAACACAGAGACAGGGGACAGAGAGAGGGGACAGAGAGAGGGGGGACAGAGAGAGAGGGGGACAGAGAGAGGGGAACACAGAGACAGGGGACAGAGAGAGAGGCGACAGAGAGAGAGGGGGGCAGAGAGAGAGGGGGCAGAGAGAGAGAGGGGGGCGAGAGATAGGGAGACAGAGAGACGGGAACTGAGAGAGAGGGTCAGAGAGAGAGTGGAGCAGAGAGAGGGGGCAGACAATAGGGGACAGAGAGAGGGGTTGTCAGAGAGATGGGGGACAGAGAGAAGGGGTGGAGAGAGAGAGAAGGGGATAGAGAGAGAAGGAGGCAGAGAGAGGAGGGCAGAGAGATGGCGACAAGAGAGGATGACAGAGAGAGGGGGGAGAGAGAGAGGGGGGCAGAGAGAGAGGGGGGCAGGGAGAGAAAGAGAGAAGGGGACAGAGAGAGGGGACAGAGAGAGAGGGGGACAGAGAGAGAGGGGGACAGAGAGAGAGGGGGGCAGAGAGAGAAGGGGACAGAGAGAGAGGGACAGAGAGAGGGGGACAGAGAGAGAGGGGGCAGAGAGGGTGGGACAGAGAGAGAAGGGGACAGAGAGAGGCGGACAGAGAGAGAGGGGGGCAGAGAGAGAGGGGGCAGAGAGAGGGGGTGGCAGAGAGAGTGGGGGGCAGGAGAGAGGGGTCAGAGAGCAAGGGGGGCAGAGAGAGCGCGAGAGAGAGGGGAGAGAGAGAGAGAGGGAGATAGCGAGAGGGAGATAGAGAGAGAGGGGAACACAGAGAGAGGGGAACACAGACAGCGGGGAGCAGAGAGAGGGGGAACAGAGTGAGGGGGCAGAGAGTGGGGAGACAGAGAGAGGGGTACAGAGAGAGGGGAGACAGAGAGAGGGGGAAAGGAGAGAGGGGGGACAGAGAATGGGGGACAGAGAGAGAGAGGGACACATCGAGGGGGGTCAGAGAGAGGGGGCGACAGAGAGAGGGAAGGATAGAGAGAGGGGGGGACAGATAGAGGGGGCAGAGAGAGAGGGGACGGGGGCGACAGAGAGAGGCGGGGGACAGAAAGAGGAGGACAGAGAGAGAGGGAGACAGAGAGAGAGGGGGACGGGGGGGACAGAGAGAGAGGGGGACAGAGGGAGTGGGGGACAGAGAGAGATTAGGGCAGAGAGAGAGGGGGCAGAGAGAGGGGGGGCAGAGAGAGCGAGAGAAAAAGAGGGGGGGCAGAGAGAGAGAGGGGGACAGAGAAAGAGGGGGGGACAGAGAGAGAGGGGGAGACAGAGAGAGAGGTGAACAGAGAGAGGGGCCAGAGAGAGGGGGGGACAGAGAGAGAGGGAGACAGAGAGAGAGGGGAACAGAGAGAGAGGGGGCAGAGAGAGGGGGGACAGAGAGAGGGGTGGACAGAGAGGGGGAGGCAGAGAGAGGGGGACAGAGAGAGAGGGGGGACGGGGGGACAGAGAGAGAGGGTGTCAGAGAGAGGGGGACAGAGAGAGAGGGGCAGAGAGAGTGTGGAGCAGAGAGAGGGGGGCAGAGAGAGAGGAACAGAGGGAGTGGGGGACAGAGAGAGAGAGAGGGGCAGAGAGAGGGAGCAGAGAGAGAGGGGGAAAGAGAGCGGGGGACAGAGAGGGGGGCAGAGTGGGCGGACAGAGGGGTACAGAGAGGGGGGGCAGAGTGGGGGGGACAGAGAGAGGGGGACAGAGTGAGAAGTGGACAGAGAGAGAGGGGACAGAGAGAGTGGGGTCAGAGAGAAGGCGACGGGGGGGACAGTGAGAGAGAGGGACAGAGAGAGAAAGGGGACAGAGAGAGAGGGACGGGGGGGACAAAGAGAGGCGGGAGACAGAGAGACGGGGACAGAGAGAGAGGGGGGCAGAGAGAGAGAGAAACAGAGAGAGAGGGAGACAGAGAGAGAGGGGACAGAGAGGGGGGGACAGAGAGGGAAGGAGAGAGAGAGAAGTGGACAGAGAGATGGCAGGACAGAGAGAGAGGGGACAGAGAGAGGGGTCAGAGAGAAGGCGACAGAGGGGAGGGACAGTGACAGAGAGGGTGGACAGAGAGAGGGGGGACAGAGAGAGAGGGGGACAGAGAGAGAGGGGGACAGAGAGAGGGGAACACAGAGACAGGGGACAGAGAGAGGGGACAGAGAGAGGGGGGACAGAGAGAGGGGGGCAGAGACAGAGTGGGGTAGAGAGATGGGGCAGACAGAGGGGGGCAGAGAGAGGGGGACAGAGAGTGGGGGAAATAGAGGGTGTCAGAGAGGGGGGACAGAAAGACGGGCACAGAGAGTGGGGGAGATAGAGGGGGACAGAGAGAGAGGGGAACACAGAGACAGGGGACAGAGAGAGGGGACAGAGAGAGGGGGGACAGAGAGAGAGGGGGACAGAGAGAGGGGAACGCAGAGACAGGGGACAGAGAGAGAGGCGACAGAGAGAGAGGGGGGCAGAGAGAGAGGGGGCAGAGAGAGAGAGGGGGGCGAGAGAGAGGGAGACAGAGAGACGGGAACTGAGAGAGAGGGTCAGAGAGAGAGTGGAGCAGAGAGAGGGGGCAGACAATAGGGGACAGAGAGAGGGGTTGTCAGAGAGATGGGGGACAGAGAGAAGGGGTGGAGAGAGAGAGAAGGGGATAGAGAGAGAAGGAGGCAGAGAGAGGAGGGCAGAGAGATGGCGACGAGAGGATGACAGAGAGAGGGGGACAGAGAGAGAAGGGGGCAGAGAGAGGGGGGCAGAGACAGAGTGGGGCAGAGCGATGGGGCAGACAGAGGGGGGCAGAGAGAGGGGGACAGAGAGTGGGGGAAATAGAGGGTGTCAGAGAGGGGGGACAGAAAGACGGGCACAGAGAGTGGGGGAGATAGAGGGGGACAGAGAGAGAGGGGACAGAGAGAGTGGGGCAGAGAGAGAAGGGGGCAGAGAGAGTGGGACAGAGTGAGGGGGTCAGAGAAAGAGGAGGACAGAGAGGGGGCAGAGAGAGAGGGGAACAGAGAGAGGGGAAAAGATAGAGGCGGGTGGGAGGGAGGGGGGGGACAGGGAGAGGTGAAAGAGACAGGGGCACAGAGATTGGGGGAGATAGAAGGGGACAGAGAGGGGACAGAGAGAGAGGGAACAGAGAGAGTGGGACAGATAGAGGGGGTCAGAGAGAAAGGGGGTCAGAGAGAGAAGGGGACAGAAAGAGGGGAGCAGAGAGAGAGGGGGGGCAGAGAGAGGGGGCAGAGAGATGGAGGAACAGAGAGAGGGAGAAAGAGAGAGGCGGGTGTGAGGGAGAGGGGGACAGAAAGAGGGGCAGGTAGCGGGGGTCAGTGAGTGGGGGACAGGAAGAGAGGGGTACAGAGTGGGGTGAGAGAGGGGGTCAGAGAGTGGGGGAGAGAGAGGGGTACAGAGTGGGGTGGCAGAGGGGTTCAGAGATAGAGGGGGGATGGAGATAGTAGGGGATAGAGAGAGTGGGGATCAGAGAGAGTGGGGGACAGAGAGAGAGGGGGACAGAAAGTGAGGGCGACAGAGGGGGGGCAGAGAGGGGGGAGAGAGAGAGGGGGAGAGAGTGAGGGGGCAGAGAGAGAGAGGGGGTCAGAAAGAGGGGGACAGAGAGAGAGGCAGGTGGGAGAGAGAGAGGGGTCAGAGAGAGGCTGGTGGGAGAGAGCGTGGGACAGAGAGGGGGGGGCAGAGAGAGAGGGGGCCAAAGAGGGGGGATAGAGGGAAGCGGATGGGAGATGGGGGGGGGCAGAGAGAGGGCGACAGACAGAGGGGGGCAGAGAGCGGGGGTGAGAGAGGCAGGTGGGAGAGAGAGGGGGACAGAGAGAAGGGGACAGACAGATGGAGACAGACAGAGGGGGACAGAGAGCGGGGAACAGAGAGAGGCGGGTGGGAAAGAGAGGGGGACAGAGAGAGAGGGAGACAGAGAGAGAGGGGGCAGAGAGCGAGGGGAACAGAGAGAGAGGGGAAAAGAGAGATTGGGGGACAGAGAGAGAGGGGGGCAGAGAGAGAGTGGAACAGAGAGAGAGGGGACAGAGAGAGAGGGGGACAGAGAGAGGAGGACAGAGAGAGAGGGGGACAGAGAGAGAAGGGGACAGAGAGAGGGGACAGAGAGAGGGGGAAAGAGAGAGAGGGGGCAGAGAGAGGGGGGGCAGAGAGAGAGGGGGGCAGAGAGAGAAGGGGACAGAGAGAGAGGGGAACAGAGAGAGAGGGGGACAGAGAGAGGGGGACAGAGAGAGAGGGGGACAGAGAGAGAGTGGACAGAGAGAGAGGGTTGAAGAGAGAGAGGGGGCAGAGAGAGAGAGAGAGAAGGGGACAGAGAGAGGGGACAGAGAGAGAGGTGGGAAGAGAGAGAGGGGGCAGAGAGTGGGAGACAGAGAGAGGAGGGACAGAGAGAGAGGGGGACAGAGAGAGAGGGGGGCAGAGAGAGAAGGGGACAAAGAGAGAGGGGAACAGAGAGAGGGGACAGAGAGAGAGGGGACAGAGAGAGAGGGTGACAGAGAGATGGGGACAGAGAGAGGGGGACAGAGAGAGAGGGGGACAGAGAGAGAGGTGGCAGAGAGAGGGGAGGAGAGAGAGGGGGCAGAGAGAGAAAGAGAGAGAGAGAAGGGGACAGAGAGAGGGGACAGAGAGAGAGGGGGACAGAGAGAGGGGGGAAGAGAGAGAGGGGGGCAGAGAGAGAGAGAGAGAGAGAGAAGGGGACAGAGAGAGGGGACAGAGAGAGAGGGGGACAGAGAGAGAGGGGGACAGAGAGAGAGGGGGGCAGAGAGAGAAGGGGACAGAGAGAGAGGGACAGAGAGAGGGGGACAGAGAGAGACGGGGCAGAGAGGGAGGGACAGAGAGAGAAGGGGACAGAGAGAGGCGGACAGAGAGAGAGGGGGGCAGAGAGAGAGGGGGCAGAGAGAGAGGGTGGCAGAGAGAGTGAGGGGCAGGCAGAGAGGGGTCAGAGAGCAAGGGGGGCAGAGAGAGCGCGAGAGAGAGGGGGTGGAGAGAGAGGGAGATAGAGAGCGGGAGATAGAGAGAGAGGGGAACACAGAGAGAGGGGAACACAGACAGCGGCGGGCAGAGAGAGGGGGAACAGAGAGAGGGGGCAGAGAGTGGGGAGACAGAGAGAGAGGGGGACAGAGAGAGGGGGAGACAGAGAGAGGGGGAAAGGAGAGAGGGGGGCAGAGAATGGGGGGACAGAGAGAGAGAGGGACACATAGAGGGGGGTCAGAGAGAGGGGGCGACAGAGAGAGGGAAGGATAGAGAGAGAGGGGGACAGATAGAGGGGGCAGAGAGAGAGGGGGACGGGGGCGACAGAGAGAGGCGGGGGACAGAAAGAGGGAGGACAGAGAGAGAGGGGGACAGAGAGAGAGGAGGACGGGGGGACAGAGAGAGAGGGGGACAGAGGGAGTGGGGGACAGAGAGAGATTAGGGCAGAGAGAGAGGGGGCAGAGAGAGGGGGCAGAGAGAGCGAGAGAAAAAGAGGGGGGCAGAGAGAGGGGGGGACAGAGAGAGAGAGGGAGACAGGGAGAGAGGTGAACAGAGAGAGAGGGGGGCAGAGAGAGGGGCCAGAGAGAGGGGGTGGACAGAGAGAGAGGGAGACAGAGAGAGAGGGGAACAGAGAGAGAGGGGGACAGAGAGAGGGGGGACAGAGAGAGGGGTGGACAGAGAGGGGGAGGCAGAGAGAGGGGGGACAGAGAGAGAGGGGGCCGGGGGGACAGAGAGAGAGGGTGTCAGAGAGAGGGGGACAGAGAGAGAGGGGCAGAGAGAGTGTGGAGCAGAGAGAGGGGGGCAGAGAGAGAGGAACAGAGGGAGTGGGGGACAGAGAGAGAGAGAAGCAGAGAGAGGGGGCAGAGAGAGAGGGGGAAAGAGAGCGGGGGACAGAGAGGGGGGCAGAGTGGGAGGACAGAGGGGTACAGAGAGGGGGGACAGAGTGGGGGGGACAGAGAGAGGGGGACAGAGAGAGAAGTGGACAGAGAGAGGGGGGACAGAGAGAGTGGGGTCAGAGAGAAGGCGACGGGGGGGACAGTGAGAGAGAGGGACAGAGAGAGAAAGGGGACAGAGAGAGAGAGGGACGGGGGGGACAAAGAGAGGCGGGAGACAGAGAGACGGGGACAGAGAGAGAGGGGGGCAGAGAGAGAGGGAGACAGAGAGAGAGGGAGACAGAGAGAGAGGGGGACAGAGAGGGGGAGGCAGAGAGACGGGGGACAGAGAGGGGGGACAGAGAGGGAAGGAGAGAGAGAGAAGTGGACAGAGAGATGGCAGGACAGAGAGAGAGAGGGGACAGAGAGAGGGGTCAGAGAGAAGGCGACAGAGGGGAGGGACAGTGACAGAGAGGGTGGACATAGAGAGGGGGGACAGAGAGAGAGGGGGACACAGAGACAGGGGACAGAGAGAGAGGGGGACAGAGAGAGGGGAACACAGAGACAGGGGACAGAGAGAGGGGACAGAGAGAGAGGGGACAGAGAGAGAGGGGGACAGAGAGAGGGGAACACAGAGACAGGGGACAGAGAGAGAGGCGACAGAGAGAGGGGGGCAGAGAGAGAGGGGGCAGAGAGATAGGGTGGCGAGAGAGAGGGAGCCAGAGAGACGGGAACTGAGAGAGAGGGTCAGAGAGAGAGTGGAGCAGAGAGAGGGGGCAGACAATAGGGGACAGAGAGAGGGGTTGTCAGAGAGAGGGGGGACAGAGAGAAGGGGTGGAGAGAGAGAGAAGGGGATAGAGAGAGAAGGAGGCAGAGAGAGGAGGGCAGAGAGATGGCGACAAGAGAGGATGACAGAGAGAGGGGGACAGAGAGAGAAGGGGGCAGAGAGAGGGGGGCAGAGACAGAGTGGGGCAGAGAGATGGGGCAGACAGAGGGGGGCAGAGAGAGGGGGACAGAGAGTGGGGGAAATAGAGGGTGTCAGAGAGGGGGGACAGAAAGACGGGCACAGAGAGTGGGGGAGATAGAGGGGGACAGAGAGAGAGGGGAACACAGAGACAGGGGACAGAGAGAGGGGACAGAGAGAGGGGGGACAGAGAGAGAGGGGGACAGAGAGAGGGGAACACAGAGACAGGGGACAGAGAGAGAGGCGACAGAGAGAGAGGGGGGCAGAGAGAGAGGGGGCAGAGAGAGAGGGGGGCGAGAGAGAGGGAGACAGAGAGACGGGAACTGAGAGAGAGGGTCAGAGACAGAGTGGAGCAGAGAGAGGGGGCAGACAATAGGGGACAGAGAGAGGGGTTGTCAGAGAGAGGGGGGACAGAGAGAAGGGGTGGAGAGAGAGAGAAGGGGATAGAGAGAGAAGGAGGCAGAGAGAGGAGGGCAGAGAGATGGCGACAAGAGAGGATGACAGAGAGAGGGGGACAGAGAGAGAAGGGGGCAGAGAGAGGGGGGCAGAGACAGAGTGGGGCAGAGCGATGGGGCAGACAGAGGGGGGCAGAGAGAGGGGGACAGAGAGTGGGGGAAATAGAGGGTTTCAGAGAGGGGGGACAGAAAGACGGGCACAGAGAGTGGGGGAGATAGAGGGGGACAGAGAGAGAGGGGACAGAGAGAGTGGGGCAGAGAGAGAAGGGGGCAGAGATAGTGGGACAGAGTGAGGGGGTCAGAGAAAGAGGAGGACAGAGAGGGGGCAGAGAGAGAGGGGAACAGAGAGAGGGGAAAAGATAGAGGCGGGTGGGAGGGAGGGGGGGACAGGGAGAGGTGAAAGAGACAGGGGCACAGAGAGTGGGGGAGATAGAAGGGGACAGAGAGGGGACAGAGAGAGAGGGAACAGAGAGAGAGGGACAGATAGAGGGGGTCAGAGAGAAAGGGGGTCAGAGAGAGAAGGGGACAGAAAGAGGGGAGCAGAGAGAGAGGGGGGCAGAGAGAGGGGGCAGAGAGATGGAGGAACAGAGAGAGGGAGAAAGAGAGAGGCGGGTGTGAGGGAGAGGGGGACAGAAAGAGGGGCAGGTAGCGGGGGTCAGTGAGTGGGGGACAGGAAGAGAGGGGTACAGAGTGGGGTGAGAGAGGGGGTCAGAGAGTGGGGGAGAGAGAGGGGTACAGAGTGGGGTGGCAGAGGGGTTCAGAGATAGAGGGGGGATGGAGATAGTAGGGGACAGAGAGAGTGGGGAACAGAGAGAGTGGGGGACAGAGAGAGAGGGGGACAGAAAGTGAGGGCGACATAGGGGGGGCAGAGAGGGGGGAGAGAGAGAGGGGGAGAGAGTGAGGGGGCAGAGAGAGAGGGGGTCAGAAAGAGGGGGACAGAGAGAGAGGCAGGTGGGAGAGAGAGAGGGGTCAGAGAGAGGCTGGTGGGAGAGAGCGTGGGACAGAGAGAGGGGGGCAGAGAGAGAGGGGGCCAAAGAGGGGGGATAGAGGGAAGCGGATGGGAGATGGGGGGGGCAGAGAGAGGGCGACAGACAGAGGGGGGCAGAGAGCGGGGGTGAGAGAGGCAGGTGGGAGAGAGAGGGGGACAGAGAGAAGGGGACAGACAGATGGAGACAGACAGAGGGGGACAGAGAGCGGGGAACAGAGAGAGGCGGGTGGGAAAGAGAGGGGGACAGAGAGAGAGGGAGACAGAGAGAGAGGGGGGCAGAGAGCGAGGGGAACAGAGAGAGAGGGGAAAAGAGAGAGTGGGGGACAGAGAGAGAGGGGGGCAGAGAGAGAGTGGAACAGAGAGAGAGGGGACAGAGAGAGAGGGGGACAGAGAGAGGAGGACAGAGAGAGAGGGGGACAGAGAGAGGGGACAGAGAGAGGGGGAAAGAGAGAGAGGGGGCAGAGAGAGGGGGGCAGAGAGAGAGGGGGCAGAGAGAGTGGCACAGAGAGAGAGGGGGGCAGAGAGAGAAGGGGACAGAGAGAGAGGGGAACAGAGAGAGACGGGGACAGAGAGAGGGGGACAGAGAGAGAGGGGGACAGAGAGAGAGTGGACAGAGAGAGAGGGTTGAAGAGAGAGAGGGGGCAGAGAGAGAGAGAGAGAAGGGGACAGAGAGAGGGGACAGAGAGAGAGGGGGGCAGAGAGAGAGGGGGCAGAGAGAGGGGGCAGAGAGTGGGAGACAGAGAGAGGAGGGACAGAGAGAGAGGGGGACAGAGAGAGAGGGGGGCAGAGAGAGAAGGGGACAAAGAGAGAGGGGAACGGAGAGAGGGGACAGAGAGAGAGGGGACAGAGAGAGAGGGGGACAGAGAGATGGGGACAGAGAGAGAGGGACAGAGAGAGAGGGGGACAGAGAGAGAGGTGGCAGAGAGAGGGGAGGAGAGAGAGGGGGCAGAGAGAGAAAGAGAGAGAGAGAAGGGGACAGAGAGAGGGGACAGAGAGAGAGGGGGACAGAGAGAGGGGGGGAGAGAGAGAGGGGGGCAGAGAGAGAGGGGGGCAGACAGAGAGAGAGAGAGAGAGAGAGAAGGGGACAGAGAGAGGGGACAGAGAGAGAGGGGGACAGAGAGAGAGGGGGACAGAGAGAGAGGGGGCAGAGAGAGAAGGGGACAGAGAGAGAGGGACAGAGAGAGGGGGACAGAGAGAGACGGGGCAGAGAGGGAGGGACAGAGAGAGAAGGGGACAGAGAGAGGCGGACAGAGAGAGAGGGGGGCAGAGAGAGAGAGGGGGCAGAGAGAGGGGGTGGCAGAGAGAGTGGGGGGCAGGGATAGAGGGGTCAGAGAGCAAGGGGGGCAGAGAGAGCGCGAAAGAGAGGGGGGAGAGAGAGAGGGAGATAGAGAGCGGGAGATAGAGAGAGAGGGGAACACAGAGAGAGGGGAACACAGACAGCGGCGGGCAGAGAGAGGGGGAACAGAGAGAGGGGGCAGAGAGTGGGGAGACAGAGAGAGAGGGGGACAGAGAGAGGGGGAGACAGAGAGAGGGGGAAAGGAGAGAGGGGGGCAGAGAATGGGGGGACAG